>NC_132912.1:131294400-131596900 GCF_047675955.1 Chlorocebus sabaeus
GTTCTGCCGCCACAAATCCGCTGGGTCAAAATCATCACTTCGGTTTAATGGGACTAATCATCAGCAGTGAATCTGGTCCTTTGATGCACCAAACATGGATGTTGAAAGACACATTTATGTTGATAGGGTGGATTACAATATTTCAGATAGGGAGAATAGCGTCCCCTCCCTTCCGGGTGGCAGTTGTAAACATTAATTAAGGTCTTAACTGTTAAGTGCCAGCACTGGGCCCAGACATCCCAGGCTATTCACCAGGTCAGTTCTCTTTCTGCTCCTCCGTAAAACCTTTCAACATGTGATCAATAGCCAGCTGAGAGCCTGAAAATCCCCTCCTTAGAGACGCTGAGCATCCTCTTCGGGCAGGCAGGTGTTGCAGAGCCAGAAGATCAACCTTTAGAGGGCTGCTCAGAAGATGCACAGAGATGCTGTCGGTGTCCCGGCGACCTGCCTCCAGTCCCTGCAGAGCTCAGGGCAAGACGGGGTACAGGAGGAGCTAAGAACACAGGCATTTCACATCCCCTAACACCCTGGTCTCTACTGCTCTGGTCATGATCCTGGTGCGCAATCGTTCCTTCCGACTTCTGTTCTCCAAGCTGGTAGTCACCACGCCTCTGCCTCAGCCACTTCCATGATGCCTGTGGACACGAGGTTTGGCCTTCTGCGAGGCTGAGGTTCAGAAATAGAAATGCCTTCAACACTGTGTGTGTTGTTTGCAGGGTTATTATTATTATTGTTATCATTATTGGTGCTACGGATCGTAATTTTGTTTTAAACATGAAATCTGCTCTTCGTGGATTTCAGTGTAGTTTTATGACGAATTTCTCAGGACAGAACAGAGAACCCAACTTTTGAGTGGAAGCTGAGAAGCTCACCCCCCAAAAAATACATTTGCTTGACATAGGAATGCAGATTCTATTTGTGAGTTTTTCTGGTCAAAAGAGAGAGGGAAATGCTGAACTTAAACTAGGGGCAACCTTTTCTTCATGTGTCCTCCTCTTAGTTTTGTCTGCAATGCACTTGGTTATGAACTTGAGACTTTTTCTCCAAATTATGCCATGCTGTATATTCGATGAGTCTAAATGTTGTTGCACTGCAAATACCAAAAATTCCTAAATTCTTATTTAAAAATCAGCTACGAAGTATAGGAAAGGAGTCTTCATCTAAAATCTAACTTCGGAGTTAATAAGTAAATGCTGGTGGAATTACTAAGCAATGTGGGCTTGCAGCCAGAAGAATGAGGCTCCACTCATCTTTGGGGAGGCTGTGTGGGGTGGCGGAAGGAGGCTGGGCTGTGGCCCCTGACCTCTAACCTCAAGCCCTGGAGTCTGAAGTCAGGCACTGAGCCTCCACCGCTGAACCTCGCAGGAACATCTCACTGGCCTGAGGTCTGTGGGGATTGAAGGATCACAAAGCCCCTCTTTGAATCTCATCAAAGCAAGTGCCCTCTCCCCAAAAGAATTCATATACATGCAAAACATCGACTTTTCTGACCTCTGAGGAAGGAACATGATCCTTTATGTAAGGTCCACCCCCGGAGGCCAAACAGAGCAATCTCCCCACCCAGGACGGGAAGGGCACAATTTCTCCGGGGCTAATCCAGCCATCTCACTCTTTTCTTTGGTTGTATCGCCAGTAAATCAAAACCAGTCAGAGGAACATGAAGGAACGATCGCGCACCAATATCATGACCAGAGCAGCAGAGACCCCGGTATTAGGGGATGTGAAATGGCTGTGTTCCCAGCTCTTCCTGCACCCCATCTTGCCTCGAGCTCTGCACAGGCTGGAGGCAGGTCCCAGGGACACTGACAGCATCTCTGTGCATCCTCTGAGCAGCCCCCTCAAGCCTGATGTGTGACAGCACACGCACAGACACACACGCAAGCACACAAGCACACACATGTGCACACACACACAAGCACACACGTGCACACACACGGACACACTCAACTTTCTAAACATGGGATCAGATGTGCTTGAAAACTACTCTTGGCTTTAGATGTAATCACCCTAGTTTAGAGAATGACAGCTTTATTGTTCAATAAAACAAATTAATTGATTCAGCTATCTTTGCTAGTGGTTAGGAGGTTTTATGTATTTATCTGAGAAACAGGAGGAGATTATAAAATGATGGGAAAGGGAAGATTCCTCCATGGAAGCTGCATCTAAGATGGTCTGTGGATGGTCCAGAGGCCACAGCCTTTGACTTTCTCCTGTGAGAATCCTTGACTCCAGCACAGAAGGGCAAAAAAGACATTTAAAATAACCACTGTCGAAAGGGGACATTTTACAGAGGCTCTCTAAAAATCCTTATGTGGAAGAAAACAGAACTGCCTTTAAAAAATTACCCTCTTCTCTGTCTTCTCCTCTCCACAATTTACCCTTTGCAAACAGACAAGCTTCTGGCCTCTGGAGTGGAAGAAAAGGTGCAGGGAGCGTTGTGATTCGACAGAGGGAGGAGTAATTTAATTGTCTGACTCCTTCTGTGCTAGAGAATATCAAACAGATGAGGAGGATAAAACAGGGAGCTCAATAATTAATTTTCATGTTCTCTACTAGTGGGGCTTCTCCAGGCCCTGTGCCGTGATTATAGGGAAAGGTTGGATTCTGAAGTTTCACTCATTAGCTACGTGTTATATGAAAATACCTGTATTTTCAAAAGGCATAGTGACAAGAATGAAAAATTTCAGCTATTAAAAATATCCTGGTGTCAGGGACTTTTGTGAAAGAACAAAAACTCTCTGATTCTCTCAGATAAATAATGAAACGGATGGTTGTTGAGAGGTTAAGGGTCAAACCTTCCCTGTTGACTAAAACACAAGGTTGACTTAAAAGATTTTCAGAAGTTATTCAAGGAGCTGTGCATCAGGCTGGGGTTTTTTGCGTTCTAATGAAACCGAGTGGGCTCCCTTAAATTTCCGCCGCTGCTGTATTCAAAGCGCCCAGGTTTTAATGCGCTGGACATCGTCTTTGACACTGGCCCTGCAAGCTACATGTAGAATAGAGAGCGTTTGTGAATAATTAAATGATGCCGTCCCAGGCTCTGAGTTTATCCAACAGTGAGTTTTAAGATTTAATTAATTCCAAATGAACTGTTAGGTTGTCCATCCAAACGGGTGGACAATGGAGCTATCGGCAAAGTTGCCACCGCTGAAAGCCTTTCCTGTCCCCATCCACCCAGGCTGAGAGCCGAGGGCGTTTTCTTTCTGGAATACTGATTAGCCCAACATGCATTTGTTCGCAAGCTTAGGATTCAAACCTGGGTAACATAATTTTTAGCACAAATTGTTCAATCATTCAAACACACAAACATTTCAAGGTAATTTCTGCAAATCCCCGTTGTGATCTAATTTCTTATTAAGCAGAATAAAGCTGTTTGGCATTGCAATTAATCAGTTTGGGGCTCCACAGAGCATTTGCTGCAGTGTGCTTCCTTTTTTTATTTTTAAAGGAGTATTAGAGTCATGTTCCCGGGGCTTCGTCCCTGTGTCTCCCACGTGCAAACACACCTGTGCTCATGCCCGGCCACATAGCTGCGGTGACAAGACAGTCAGGCAAAGGTAGCTCTCAGAGAGCTTTGCTTTTACCACATTCTTGTGTGTATGTGTGTGCACAAACAACTGCCAGAAAACTGTTCAATTTGTGTTTTTAAAAAGAAATAGAAGACTAAGACATTGTATCAGTTAAAAAGTTACACAGTGTCTCAACATTGAACAGATCATAAATCATGTTTGTGAATACCTTTATTCCTATTGTAAATCTCTTGCCTCAAAGAGGCCCCTTGTGAAACTGAGGAGAGTTGTGCTGAGACAGGGATGGGGGGGCGCCAGAGGCAGGGTGGGGTTCACCCCCCAACAGTGGTATACGTCTGACTTTGCACTTCCACTTGGAAGGTTTTGCATAAACAGCAGTCATTAATCAGGAGCCTCACGGTTGGGAGAGAATTGCACTCAGACCTTGGAATGTTCCAGGGCAAAAGTTACTCAAAGTCTAATAATTCCTTTCAAAGATTTGGATCTAATTTCTAGTTGCAACTAATCAATAAACAATTTATGAATGACCAATATCATTCCCCGGGGCTTAGAAAGACAGTACTGGGTAAATAGTCATTCACCAGTTATCAGTTGCAAGAGGCAGCACCGCAGTTTAAGAGGCAAAGTAAAGCATGTGTTTTTATTTAACAAGAAAGATCTCAGTGAAGATAGGGTTATTATTGTAGAAGCAGAAATGACTGTCTTTTGAATAGAATAAATGGGGGGTCATAATTCTCTAATCTGACCTGATATTAACAAGGAAAATGATCTGTTAAAACATCCCAGAGAGAATACGAATTAGACCAGGTCAATAGTAGGTCAAATAGACAGGGTGCTAAAATCTCCTTTTTACTACTTTGTAGCATGTTATGCTAATTTAGTTCCCCTCTCTGTGATAAACAAAGCAAGTGGGAAGTAGCTAGCGTCACACAGTGATGAGTCCCTAAGCTACAATTTAATACAAATCCAGTAATTCCATTGTACAACATATCTAGTTCATTTAGGAACGACAAATACTAAAGGCATACAGGATTAGATTGCTTGCCCCACACCGCAGGTACATTGCCTTTAAAGCATGAGAAGACTAATATGGTTTTAGTGAATAAACCTTGTGTGGAATAAATGTGAAAATAGGCATTGTACTGTCATTAGGAAAAGGCACTACACTCAGAAGTACTAGGAGGCAGGTACAGTAGACATCGTAGCCGTAAAGGGCATTGATGGATGCTAATAGTAGCTAAGACTGGAAAACATTTGCACCTCAAGAGGGAGGACCCAGCCTCAGTGCTTCCCTGGATATTCTGCCCTTTACTCTGCAGGAAAAACGGGAAGGATGACTCAGTGTCAGCTTCCTAAAGGACTCAGCCAGGAGAAGTAACTTCACTGTCCATGCCCCATCAACCCATTAGGAAAATTTCCTCTCCTCTGCACTGTAAATGAAACCCCATGCCCTGCAAAAGTTGAATTACCCATGTAGATTATTCCTCTTCTCCTAAGAGAGGGTTTTGCTCACTGTCATTTATTACCGGGTAAGGCTGAAGGATTAGATGGTTAAGCTTGTGAATTAACTAAGCCCCTTAAAGCTATGGTGCACCTACTAGCGTTGGTGGGATTAATCCATCTCTCTTCGGCACCTTATTTACAGCCCAGGAGTGACTTAGGCCCTGGAGAGGGCAAAGCCCTTCATGCGAGTGAGTCTTTAGTGCCTCTATTAAAGACTGGGGAGACCTGGCTTCTTGGATACGAAAGACAAGGAAGATAAACTGGCTAAGACCTCCAGATTTTTTAAAAAATGTATGCAAGTCTTGAATTGGCAGTAAAGATAAAATTGGTGGTGGTTTGAATCCCTAAAGAGGTGACATTTGAATTTGATTAAATTCACCATCAGAGACTCTATCTACATGCACAACTGCTTCTTCAATTTTGATGAAATTGACTCAATTTAGTCCAAAGAAAATGGCCCACTCCAAGGCCTCATAGAAAACTCATGTGAACTATTTAAGTCTCTTGGGATGGCTAAGTAGTCTCTTGTATATGAAAGGTACACTGTCTTTAATTACATATTTTGGCAAAGGCAATAATGATTTTTACAGAACTTACTAGTTCTCATCCTATCCAGGAATCGGGATTGAGGAATTCGTTCCAACCACCTGGTAAAAGTTCACATGGGATGTCAGGAGGCCCGGATCCTTTAACCAACTTTCTACCTCCTCCGCAGAAAGCACTTGAAATCAGGCAGCGTTATTGCCAACAAACATTGTGTGTTCTGTATGTGCTTGGTGCTGGGAGTACAAAAAGGAGGTAGGTAGGTTTTTTGAGCTCAGGAGTTTATTATCTGGTTGGAGAGCACTGCAGAGGGATGGTGGGAGCACCAAAAGCCACAGTGAAGGAACAGGAAAGCCTCCTGGAAGAAACGCTGCAGGGACAGTGGCTTCCCCTGGGCAGGTCCTGTTCCAGGCACTGGGCACCAGTAACTCAGAAGTCATAATAGCCTCCTGGAAGGCAGATGTCCTTGTTAGTTACAGATGAGAAAAGTGATACACAGAGGGGTCAGTCACTGTCCCCCATGACTATACAGCCAGTAAGTGGATGGAAGCTCAGGCTCTCTGGCTCTGGAGCTCATACTGCCACTCACAGCCTTCTGCTCCTGGTGAAATTAGCAACAGAAGATGCAAGAGGAGGGAGGCAAAGGGATCTCCCAAGGGGGAAGAATTATTGCAAAAGAGACTGGAATGGGCTAAACAGACCCAGGGAACAAGCCAGCACGTGAGCATGTGTCACTGGAGATGGTCCTGATAGGAGAGAAGGGGGCAGGATGTACAAGTCATTAAGTGGGTCCGGGTTGGACATTAGAGCAAGAAGAAGCTTGAACTTGATTTGCAGGTGATAGAAAGTCATTTAGCCTTTTGATCTGGGGGAAGGTGTTTGAGATGAAATTTATTTTTGGCAAGTTATTCTTACAGAAGTGAAGATGGTAGAAACAAACGGAGAAGCTGGAAGAAATAAACACCATGGGACCAACACAACAACTTAGGAGATACTGAGGGCTTGGGTTGGGACTGGTGAGGAGGGAGTTAAAGACAGAGTTCCCAGGGCACGTGTGGAGGGGAGTCCCCGGATGCATCTGGGGTTGGGGAGAGGATGGAAGGAGCCCAGCCAGAATGTTGTCTGGGAGCCCTGGATCAGGGGTCCCTGGGAAAGATGACGAGGTGACTTTGAGCCATGCTGATTCTGAGACATCACAGCTCTGTGTGGACGGTGCACACACGGGGTCTCTCAGTAACAGGTACAACGCGGCTTACTGGGGAAGTCAGCCAACATTTTAACTGCTACTTTTAACGTTATTAAACAGGATTAGGACAATTTTTTAAAGGACAGTGTAATTTTCTCCACCTTCATTAGATGAATCAATTTTTTTTCATTAAAACTTACTGATTCCATTTATGAATTCCACAAATTCTTTCACTAAAATTATAAATATAATTGGCAGCCAGATTTTAATCACAAAACACGTCCTCTGTGACTTTGACTTTCGAGAGGAAAGAGGGGAAGCATATAACATCATATTTTAAAATGTGTTCCCAGAAAAACTGTGCCAGGGTTTTCATCTGACAGCCTTTGTGACATTTCCTTCTTCGACCCCCGTCTGTGGCAGCTTTGTCTGAAAGAACATTCCTCCTGGTTCTCCTGGTTTTATAGCTTCTTGGTATAGATGGTCACCTGATTAATTAGCTATAAAACTACACAAGAAAATATAAAACAGACGCCCAATTGCACCTTGTGTGTAATGTATTATTCATCCCACTCAATGCAATCGTGTATTTGCAGGAGCTTTTGTGCTGAATATTTCTGGCAAGGTGTTACTGAGTGATGCATTTGGTTGCAACACGGACAATGCAAAATACACACTGAACGCTGTTCTCCAAAGTCTTCTTTTTGGTTAAATAAAGAAAAAAGAAGAAACAATGCAATGCCATCAGATGTCCCTAACCAGAGAGCTCTCAAATGAGTTTCCAGGATCCCGCCACCTGTGAGGGCCAAGCCATCAGCCCGTTATTTGACCAGGAGGTTGAGATCCTGCTCTTTCTGCTCCACTGTTGGCAAACCACAACACCATCTCCTCGTTGTCTAATTTGGTGGAATGGCGGCTGAATTAAGGAAGAGGGTTGTGCTCTGAGAGAATTCAAAAAGATTTATTGAGCACCTGTCAGTTGCCAGGACTTTGGCAAGCCTCTAAGGGTTCAATGTGGAAGAGTGTGACACAGTTGGTTGTGCTCCTGCAGCGGGGTTGAGGGGTCATCCTAGGGGTGGCAGGGACTGGACTTCTCCCCTGTTGTGGCTCATTCACTTTGGGGACCAGGCAGGTGACAAACCCAACCTCCATGGTCCCAGAGGGCTGGTGATGGGCACCAGCCAGTGAGAGACTCACTCTCATGGGTCTCCCAGCTAACAAGAGAGCTTTTCTACCTGAAAACCATGGGGCAGACACAGGAGGATAGAACTGCAGAAGCAGACAGATGGTGCTTTGGGAAAATAGGGGCACGATTCAAGTCATGGAAGAAATAAAGACTGAATTCCGGCACACAGCATGCCCGCTGCAGCCGCCCAGCACTGACTGCCTTCCCCTTTCTCTGTACCAAGAAGCGTGTCCTTGGAAGCCACTCTGCCTTCAGAAATCCCCTTCAGAAGTTTGTTTTAAGAGACAGGTTTTTAAAAAGGCAACTTGCACATTTTCTTTCACAGACCCTCTTGGGAAAATGGTGTCTGCCTGGCCACCTGTTGGAATGCATCCCGGGAAGGACGCTCAGAGTCAATATCAAATCAATAGTGTCACACACAATGATGCATGAGACGTGATTGTATCTCTCGCCTGAAAATCCATTTTGACAGAAGGGCAACATTGAGTCATTTATGACACCGAGATGATGGGCGAGCTGGTTAGTGAGTCTGCACGCTGTCTTCTCACTGACACGGCGGGAGAAGCCCGTGTGGACTCAGAGAGCTCCAATTCTCACTGACGACAGGGTACCATATCCATGTTAACCCATCAATAAAGGGCCAGACGGTTTTCAGGTAGGAATACAGCTCGCTCAGGCCCCTGTGAAGAAACTCAATTAATAGTCCAACTGCAACTCCTTTTTCCTGTTACTGGGGAGTTTAGGAGCTCATCCACCAGTAAACCCAAGCCCCTCCTCTCTGAGATCCGTCCAATCTATACAGAAAGGTGAGTCACAGCCTGACTATCTATCCAATTCCCCTTAAATTAAATGTCTCAGTTCATGAGTGCGGGTCAAATAAATCAGCTTCATGATACGCCTGGCAGGAATAGCTTACCATATTCCTAAAACCTGGAAGGGGAGTGTGTTTTAATACAAAATTAATACAAAAACCATTTATGTTTGAAACAGGGTCTCACTCTGTCTCTCACTCTGGAGTGCAGTGGGGTGATTTGGGTTCACCACAACCTCCACCTCCCAGGCTCAAGGAATCCTCGCACCTCTGCCTCCCAAGTAGCTGGGACTCCAGGCATGTGCCACCACGCCCTATTGATTGTTTCATTTTTATTTTTTGTGGAGATGGGGGTCTCACTGTGTTGCCCAGGTTGGTCTGGAACTCCAAGGCTCAAGTGATCCTCCCTCCTCGGCTTCCCAAAGTGCTGGGATTACAGGTGTAAGCCACCACACCTGGTCAAAATCAATTTTTAGATTGTCTATCTAACTAGGATTTCAGTATTTCTTTGTTCTCTCACCTGAATGACATTTCCATAAACATGACAACAGCGAACCTTGGTTTTGTGTTTTTCCATAGTAAAAGCAAGGTGTGCAGGCCTCCCAGACTAGATAGGAGCATGTCATGGGTCTGTGCCCTGGCCTCTCCTCCTCTGAGACCCTGGCAGTGCTTACAGCAAGACCACAGGTCTCCACAAATGTTCACTGAATGAGTGACAATAGAGTTCTCTATTGAACAATTGAGTAAAATTTGATTAAACCTTTTAGTGTTGCAGTTTACAGCACGCATCAAAAATATCTCATCTAATCATGTCACAAGATCTACGGGACTAATATTCTTCAAGCTGTGGACTCAGAGGGGTTAGGTAACTTGTCCTAGGTCACACAGCAGGGAATGCAGTCATAACACAGAGATTCTGTTGCGTTCTCTCCCTCGATCACAGTACCTGACTACAGCTCCTGCACAAATAAGTTTAATCTTAGAAGTTCAGAGCCCTGCAGGTTTTTGGGTTTTATAACTCATTTCTTTGGTGAGGGTTCCTTCCAAATTATAAAATTCAGCTTATCTCAATTCGGGTTTCTCAAATACAAGTGCTGACTTTTTATTCCGGCTGATCATTCACAATCCACCCAGGGCCCACACTGACCCCCATGTGGAAGACGGATACCCAGCATTAGGTGACGTCCATTGATGGCATCACATGCATGGAGGTGACATGCTGCCTTATCGGTCTCCAGGGCCCTGGGCTCTCTGGCTGACTCTTGAGCCACCTATTGAGCCAAATTCAGGATACGCCAGGTCTATAGAATAGAATCTTCCAGTCACAACAATCACACGACACGTGGTGGCTACTAATTCCCGTGAACATGTGACTGTGTGATAAAACATGCCTGCAATTGGTTCCAGCCCAGACCTCTCCTTTTGGCGGCTTGTAGATATCCAGTGCTTCTGAGTTTTGCACTACTTCCTTACACGTTGCTACCTTCACCTGTACCAAACAAGGTGTGGGTTAGAGCTCATGCCTGGAAAAGATTCTCTCTGGAAGGGCACCAACCACCTCTCTGCATGCCACCTCTGCTCTCCAGGCAGGAATATTCTGCAACCCACACAGCCACACCCACAGCTGATCTGCTCCTGCAGGAGCCAAACTGGATGGGATAGTCTAATTCCAGCAAGGCTGCCGCCAGTGAGCTTCTGCCTTGAGTATCTCTGCTTAGTCCAGTGGGAAGACACCTTCTCAGACAAACAGACACCTGGTGTTAAGGAGCTCGGAGAACTTGAAGGAGACACATAACTGGGACTTGGAAAGCAGAAAGCTGGGCTGCAGCCTCAATAACAGGGAGCCCAAGCTCCCTCCTCCTCAGACTAGATGCTCAGGCTCAGTTCTTTTCTCTTCCCTGCAGCTTTTCCAGTTCCCACTTTTGGGTTCCAGCAGCAGAGTCCCCTCTTGCTTTTCCTCACGTTGCAGTTGAGCATATGAGACTAATTCTAGCACTTGTCATTTGGGGCTAAAAGCTCAATGATAGAGAAACACAGTTCTCTGTCACTGTTATGGCAAACAATGGTAGAAGAATGGCATGTCACACTTTTATTTCCAAAGCATTTAGGAAGCATTAATGAATTAACAAGTTTCTTGAAGGCTTTGAATTTCTTCGTGAAAATTCCTTTTTGAATTTCTTTGTGAAAATTCCTTTTAGATTTGACAGTTTATTCAACAGTGGAGAAAGGTAACATCCCTTATATAATCATTTGTTGGGTGAATAAATTAAATTAATGTACAATTGAAGTTACAAAATCTGGAAGATAGGAAACCACACAAGTTCACCTTTTAAAAAAAAATCTCATTCCCTGCATTAATGACAGATATCTAAATAAGTGGTCAATGCAGTTTGTATCTGGGGCAAGGAAGTACAGAAAACTCCCATCAGATTCTCTTGCAGAAATACAATAACCCAATCAAACTTTGCCTCCTACTTTACAGGGATGGTGGGCTCTGTGGAATTACAGCAGTAAGTTGCAAATGATGCACAACATAGAAGTCCCATTTCAATGCATCATGAGTTGTTTGATGTAAGTTTCAGAGTATGTGGGGCCACGTTCATGCTATAATATTCACTGTATTCTGTAGTCAAACACATTCAAAACAAAGTCCATTGAGCCCAAACACTTCCAGATAAAAAAAGAGAATAAAAATGTTTGCTGACAGTTTCTAAGGCTTCTGATTTCCCATTTCCTCCCTCCCCAGGTCATACTGTAGTAGGGGAATTTCAGGGAGTAAAACTCTTCCTCTCATCTCCTTTTGCTTTGAAACAAAAGGTGCCACCAACCTTCAAACTACGTTTCAAAACTTAGTTTTTAGACTTTACTATGGCTTGATACAATGTATTTTAGGGCTGCTACACTGAGGTCTTGGGGAACGAGGCTTGAGCTTCCCTGCAGCAAGGTCCCCCATGGCCCCATCCGGGGTCTTCCTGAGTGAGAAGACCTTCTTATGGATGGTGGGGCTCTTTCCAAGAAAAGGGGCTCTCCTAAAGCAGAGAAACCAGACGGGAGGCCAAGGCTGTGGGTGAAGATGCTGACAGCCAGTGGGATGAGCCTCTATCCCAGTCAGGCCTGGGCCGGGGACATGGCTTTGCTGGTCCAGCAGCATAGGTTGGTGAGGCCAGTGTGCTGCCGTTCACTCCACTCCGCAGAGTTTGCATTTCCAGCTTCCCAGCAACAGCCGCAAGGGGTGAGCTATGTGCAGAAGTGGAGGGTTCTGCACTGCTGCCACCTCCTGCCAGCATTTCACGAAGCGGAGGGTGAGGCCGTCAGTGGATGGAGGCATGGGCAGAATCCAGCCCTTGCTTCAGCTTTGCCACTGACTCATCACCCTAAGAGCACTGGGGGTTTTTCTGCCAGCCTAGTGACCTCACAGTGACTGCAGAGGGTTTTCATGGCTGGAAAGGACCGCCTCATCAGGGCTGAGGACCCAAGCCACCCTTGATGTTTGTTAACCCCAAAACTGAGGAGAAAAGTGCCTGCATTTCCAGTGATCAGCTTCAATAAGATGTTACTACAAAGTCAAAGAGGAAACTGCAGGAGCATCCTATTTGTTTTTCTTTTGTATGTCTGCATTTTCCTGAAAAAGGTAGGGGTAGGGGTGCAGAACTGAAAGTAAGTTGGAACTAAAACCAACTGCTTGAGTTCTAGCTTCCATTATGGCAACCTCTAATCATGTGATCCTGGGTCAGTCCTTGAACATTCTAAATAAAATTGCCTAATGTATTGGAAAATAGAAAACTAAAACATATAAAAATGAAGACCTAGCCAGTGTGATGAGGCAAGAAAAAGAATTAACAGGCGTACCACGTTGGGAAAAAAGAAATTAAACTGTCCTTATTTGCAGTTAACGTGATTGTCCATGTACAAAATCCCACAAAATCTACAGGGAAAAAAAGCTACTAGAACTAATAACAGCAGGGTGAGAGTATTCAAGGGAACACACAAAAATAAATCATATTTTTATATACTAGCAGTCAATAATTGAAAGCCAATATTACAAAAAAATTACAATAGCTCAAAAAATGTAGGTATAAATATAAGAAAACATGTAAAGATCTGATGATGAGAACTACAAAATGCTGATGATAGAAATCAAAGATAATCTAAATAAATGGAAAGACACATCATGTTCATGATTGGAGAGCTCAATATAGTTAGTCATTTTTCCCAAAACTGATCTGTAGACTTAACACACTTCCAATAAAACTCCAGCAGGACTTTTTGTAGCTGTTGAGAAGCTGTCTATAAAATTTATAAGGAAAGGCAATGGAACTGGAACAGCCAAAATAATTTTGAAAAAGAAGGACTAAATTGAAGAACTCACACTCCCCAATTTTAAGACTACAAACTATAAAGCTACAAATTTAATTTTTTTATAACTGCTAAGTTTACTCTATGTTAATTTAATCAAAATGGTGTGATGTTGCTGGAATGATAAACACACCCACCAATGGAACAAAATACAGACCAGAAATAAGCCTGAAAAAATACAACCAATCCATTTTTGACCATGATGCTAAAGCAGTTCAAAGGACAAAGGTAGTCTTTTCAACAGTTAAGACATTCATATGAGAAAATATCAACTTCAATCTATATCTCAGACTTTACACAAAAGCTAACTCAAAATATATCACATATATAAATGTCCATGCAAAATGGTAGATTGACTCTGGAAATGCTTGACAGTTTCTTGTAAAGTGAAATATAAATTTACCATATGAATCATAGATCACACTCCTAGATTTTTATCCAGGAGAAAAGCAAACTTATATTCACAAAAAACCTAGACACAATGTTTATAGCAGTTTTTTCCTTACTGACCCCAAACTGTAACCAGTACAAATATCTTCTGGTGGGTAAATGGATGAACACTGATACAATGGAAGACTCTTCAGCAATAGAAAATAATAAACAATACACCCAATGTGGATGAATTTCAAAGGCATTATGCGGGGTCACCCTCCATGCATACACATTGTCTATAACATGAGAAAAGCAAACATATGTTCACAAAATACCTAGACACAATGTTTATAGCAGTTTTTTCCTTACTGGCCCCAAGCTGTAACCAGTACACGTATCTTCTGGTAGGTGAATAGATGAACACTGATACAATGGAAGACTCTTCAGCAATAGAAGATAACTCAGATTTTTAAAGTCATTGTGTGGGGTCACCCTCCACGTATACACATTGTTTATGATGTTCTCATGAAAGGCTAAGCTACAAGGTCAGGGAAAATACCAGTGGCTCCCACAAGTCAGGGATGTATGTGGAGGATTTAACCACTAGTGGAGAGCATGAGGGAATTCTGGAGAGTGATGGAGAAGCTGTATATCCCGATTGTGGTAGTGGTTATGTAAATCTATATATATGTTAAAACTCATAGAGTATGCACCCAAAATTCAAAAACACCTAATTTTGTTCTATATTAATTTCACTGCTTTTGAAATTAAAAACAAGAAAAATAATAGTAACATGATTCACATATTTTATTCATAGATTTACTCTACAAATATTTTAAGGCCCAAGTAAATGCAAAGCATTATTACACGATTAAACACCTTGGACCTTTGACTTTCCAGCTTCTGGTATTCAAGCTGTCCGCGAAGTTATTTGGCATCTAGTCCCCTCTTCAACAGCCACAAACACAGTTTCTCCAGGTTTCAAGCCAGGGGTTGCCTTGCGTAGCTGGATCCACTAGAAACAGAGTGTCCCTCAGAAACCCGGGCTTTACCTGTCACACCTTCCCGCTGGGACTCCTGCTCACCTTGGCGGGTAGTGGGATGTCCTTAGCGGCTAAAAGGTGCCCCTCAAAATTCCTATGTTGAAGTTCTAACCCTCATGATCTCAGATGGTGACTAGATTTGGAGACAGACTCTTTAAAGAGGTAATTCAGGTAAAAGGAGGTCACTAAGGTGGGCCCTAATTCAATATGGCAGGTCTTTATGAACAGAGTAATGTGGACAGACACACATAGAGGAGAGCCCACGTGAAGACCCAGGGAAAAGGTAACTATGCTCCAACTGAGGAGAGAGGCTCCCAAAGATACCAATTCTACCAGCATCTTGACCTCAGGCTTCCAGCCTACAGAATTGTGAGGCGATACATTTCTGCTGCTGAAGCCACCCCCCGCGCCCCCCCATCTGTAGCACTGTGTAAGGGCAGCCTCAGCAGACTGACCCAGACACTTCTTAGCCGGTGGGGTCCGCAAAATCTCCCAGCTCCCGTGAGCTGTCCCACCACCTCACATCGTAGCCACGAGGCACGTAAGGGGTTAAGAAAAACATTGTAAAATCAGATCAGGTCTCTACTGTCTGCTTAAAAGTTGCATCTCTAGATTTTACATGAATTTTTAATTTTAGATGACACCTTTGACTAGAAGTGACAGTGGAGCAGATCATTTGTGTAATTACAGCAACAATCACCGAGGAAAGAGAGCACCTCTCAAAAGAACAGAAAATACGAAATGGATTTGATGGCGAATGGGGCTGGTAGCTGGAGTTCCCGGAGCCTCCAGCTTGCTGGAGCTGCGAAGCAATGAATGACATCACAGCCTTACAAAACAGGAGGTCATTTATTTTCCCGTTTTAGAGAAGGTATGCTATAAATTCTCGGGGAAAAAGCAACACTTGCTTCCAAAACATGTTTTGTGAGGGCTAGAAAACAAAACAAAACAAAAAACAAAACCAAAGGATACCCCCAGCAGGAAGGTATCAGATAAATAAAACTCAGACAATAAATAGAACCAAATCGCAGTGTGTGTTCCCATGTTTGAGCTGTGGGTTTCCACTGATCATGTCCTCAGCAATGCAAGACGCTGTGTTTTGGCTTTTCTTCCACCTCAGATCTGATATTCAAGGCAAATTAGTGACTATAAGGCAGAGTAATTAAGCTGACAATCTGTCCTTGTGGTAGAAGCATGATAAAAAGCTTTAAAATGACTTGGTCTAGAAAACACAGGTATGGAAATGCTTGGCAATTTCCATAGCACAAAGTAACCTGATGTGTCATACGGTGAAGAAGCAAAAAGCAAGCTGAAGGATGATAAACTCACACGAACACAGTCTGAAGGCAAAATGTTTCGCTTCCACAAACAGAGTGAAAAGAACAGTCTCCAACTTTAATCACTTTAGAGGAAGAGGGGGCGTAGCTACTGTGGATTTTTAAGATACTGATAACACCACTAAAGTTTTAGAAAACCAATCCCTGTTGGATAGCTAAAGTTTGAGAGCAAATATCATGTTTTTATTGCTTATAGGAAGACCACAACTAATTAGCCTAAGTTAAGTAAAGCATATCCTTTGAAAATTAGAGACAAGTTACTTTGCCCTCTGAAGAATGGCCTATTATTTATGCTGTTGCTATGAACATCCTGTAGTCTCCGAACGGGAACTCAGTATTGTCAGTAGAAATAGCCTGGGAATAGGCACCTGCATCTTGTGATGACAATGGTTTTTTGGAGGGAAAAATAATTCACCAGGTGGAAATAACTAGTGCTCTCTTTGGCCAGGTTTTGAGGGGCATAACCTAAATTCAGTTTCCGATTGGAAGGTTTGGAAGTTGCAATGCCCATCATTCCTTGCACGTTCTGAATGCTGTAACTAGAACCAATATTACCATTTTCAAAGTGCTGGTGGAATCAGTGGGATTATTAATTGGGGAATGTGATTAAGGTGTCAAGTTTGTTACGGAGACCAGCAGTTCTCCCTGGCCCCAGAGGAAGGAAGGATCACATGGGACCATTGATTGTTTTTAGGATCGAAAACTCTGAGAATGAGGGGAAGGACCCATCTATGGCAAGGGCCTGGAGATTTGCTTTCTTACAATCACGTGGAGTTCAAACCTTTCCTGCATTTTTCCAGATTTACTACATCTTGAATGAAAACGAGAAACACTGTTCTTGGTGCAGAAATAGATTCTTCACTCAGAAAGTTAAGTCCAGTGTCGAGGAGATGATCTGTGCCATCTGAAAGGACGTGCTCAGCTCCTGAGAGAGCTGCAATATTCCTATTTGAATAAGGAAGTTGCCTCCTTATTCAAATTCCACTTTCTCTTTGCATGTTCTCTCAGAACATGAATACTTTAAGGTAAGATGTTCATTTAAAATGCACACATTTGGTCGGGAGCGACGGCTCACACCTGTAATCTCAGCACTTTGGGAGGCCTAGGCGGGTGGATCACCTGAGATCGGGAGTTCGAGACCAGCCTGACCAACATGGAGAAACCCTGTCTCGACTAAAAATGCAAAATCAACCAGGCACAGTAGAGCATGCTTGTGATCCTGGCTACTTGGGAAGTTGAGGCAGGAGAATTGTTTGAACCTGGGAGGCGGAGGTTATGGTGAGCCAAGATCGTGCCATTGCACTCCAGCCTGGGCGACAAGAGTGAAACTCTGTCTCAAATAAATAAATAAATAAATAAATAAGTAGTGCACATTTTGGAGGGCAGTAGAAACTCTGTTGTAAAGTTCCAGGCACGCGTGTTCATGTTAGGTGTGGAGACGGAAGCAGACACTATCCAGTCTACATCTTCACACACGGGAGCCACCTCACTGCAGTCACTCTCCTGACCGGGCTTTCCAGGCGGAGCGGTTTAAACAAAGAAGAGTATCCTGCTAGTGGCGTACCAAAGGGAAGGATTCCGAGTTGATAAAATGCAGTCACGTCCAAAGAGAAAAAAAGACGCCAGATTGCAATTCTAGCCAGCAGCCAGCAGCCCAACTACACATTCGCTTGTGTGCGTGCCTCCATGTCCTTGGTATTCTGCCTGAGTTCAACAGGTCACCAGGGGAAAAACAGCTCTGTGAGGAAAGAGACTGCTCCAAAGGTGTTCCAGGCCGTGCGGCTGATCCATCCAGGACTTCAGCAGTCAGCTGCTGAACTGCCAGATTGAGAACTTTTCTGGGGAGAAATTAAACAAAAGGTGGCTTTGAGTAATGTGACAGAAGGGGCAATACTGTTGGGCATAAGATACTTCTGGGGAAAAAAATCAATGTGTCCTAGGACCAATTGTTAACGTTAAGAAATATTAGGGGACAGGATTCTTGGTTAATTAAGCTCTGTCTGTAATCATTCCTAAGGTGAATGAAGTGATTACTGTTTCAATAATTGATGCTTTTCAAGGGTTACTTTAAAAATAAAAGTCCCTGACAGATTGAAGGATGGCAAACTTGAGGCTTTAAGCAAGGGGCCAGGGTAATAATCAGGGAGGAGGAGACAGTGTGTCTGACCCCATGGTGGGCAAAGTCCTAGAGACATTAATAAGGGATGAGATCACAAAACATCTGGAGAAATAAACCGGTCAGGACGACTTGTGACGGCAAAGGCTGCCTGAGAAATCGGGTGGAATTGTGCCGGGAGACAGGCAGAAGGAGACGCCCTCCAAGGACGGCATATTCTGATCCACTTGAATCATCCAGATGGAGGCTGGTTGCATTTAGTACAGGTCTGAGGAGCGAAATGGCTTCAGTGTAGTAAAAAACTGCATGTGAAGTCAGTTTTCTAGAGATGGGAGGACACCTGTGTGCAGACATCCTTTCCACAGATGGACTGAGGACGGGGAGGCAGGGCCCAGCCCAGTGCTTGGTACCCCAGAAACACAGAGAAGTCCAGGCTTTCAGAAAACATGAGGAACAATTGCTGTTAGTAAGAGTTATCTTCGTTTCAGGTGACTGACACCCAAGTCAAATACCTTATGCAAAACATGAATTTATTAGTTTACATGGCAGAGAGGGAAGCTGAGGTTAGTTACAGGTTGGGGAAACTGTATGAAACAGGAACTCAATGACAGATTGGAGTACCCAGGGCCACCAGGGTTCCCCCCAACCTCTCTCTCTCTCCCTGTCTCCCTCTCTCTCTCTCTCTCCTCATATCTATTTTCATCTATTTTTGCCTCTATTTGGCTTTGTTCTGTAGACAGACTCCACACAGCAGAAAAGATAACCAAGAACAGCCTCGAATTCGCAGCCTCAGAGCTTAGCAGAGAGGGGGACTCGTTCTCCGAAAAGGCACAGAGATCAGCTGCCACAGGGGCTGTGATTTGGCCCCTCGGGGTCACATATCTGCTGTTTACACCAACAGCTTTACTCAGAGGGTGGAATCTTGGGGCTGGTGGTCCCAAGACAGGGTCATGATTAAAGTGGAGACACCCCCCGCGTGAGAGACAGTGGGCTTAATGCTGTTGCAAGTTCCCAAGCAGTGTATCTGCCTCTATGGACGCTGGAGGTTCGTCCACATTTTTAAAGTGGGTTAGGATCATAAATGCATCAGTTGTCATCATATATTACTCTGGGTCCTAACCCACGTGTTCTTGGGATGGGAACTTTAAGTTTGCTTCTCTAGTAAAGGAAAAGTCCCCGCAGTAATTTTGCTGTTATTTGAAATCTTTCAGGGGTCTCGTATGTGAATGCCAGGTCTTCCTGGATGGTGCTTTCCTTGTCACTGTGAGATGAGTCCATAGGGCATATCCCTAGTTTGCTGTTGGGAAAAATGGCTCTCACTGCCCAGAAGCTCAACTGGCCCACGCTCTGCAGTGGTTGGTTGCCTTCAGCCCTGATAGCCTAGAGCGCCACGCGCCCTTCCGTTGTTGGAGAAGCATTTCGGGCTGGCTGACTACACCCTGGCTCCTACATCTGCTGTCACAGTAGGTTCTGGGCTGAGGGTCAGCGGCGACATCTTGTACGTAGGCAGAAGATACCGTTAACTACATACTAAGTCAGTAGGAAATTTAGGTTGCAAGCTAGCTGGATCTCCCAGACGGTTTTCCTGCTTCCGTTCTTGCTTCCCCACCCCTCACCCCCACCCACCACACCAATATCTGTTCTGTAGTCTAGGGTAACTTTTAAAACTTCACATCCAGTTTTCCTCCCACTGAAAATCCTCCTCTGACTTTCCATCACAATAAACAATTATACGGAAATGCTCCCCCCATCTGCACTTCCAATCCCTGCTCACCGCCACGGTGTAGGCATTTACACGCCCACCTCCTGCCAGGCTTCAGTGTCTCCCTGTTCTGCTCTGACCTTCTGGGTCGCCTTCTTGTTTGTGGTCTATTCTTTATTCCCTGGATGCCCTTCCCTGGGTTTCTACAAAGCTTTTTCTGTTTGTTTTTGTTTTTGTTTTCAGCTTGAAACTCACATACAGAGAGACCTTCTCTGATCCTCCCAACTAAAATAGCTTCCAAAGCTTAATTTCTTTCATAAGGTTTTGCCTTGCTGTGTTCTCCTCTGCCTCTCCAAGCTAGATGGAATGAGAGCCGGACTTCATGGGATCCGCCACTCACCTGCAGTGCCTACCACAGTGCCTGACAAGGAGGAAGCCCTCAATTAAATGTGGCTTGGAAATAAATGACTGATGAATAGAATCTCATAGCTCAGAAGACACCAAGCAGTGTTCCTGCTAAAGATCTAGGCGTTTGTGGTCTTCAATCCATGCTTTCAGCTATTAGCAAGTCACACACAAAGGCCAACAGATACTTGTCATTCTGGAGGTTACAATTGTCATCCTTCTCACTGTGAGAGTGGTAAATGGATTGTCACTTAGCTGGAGAATGTGCCACACTGGCACCCCAGACACATTTTTATTGTCTTTGTCATCTGAGAGGCAGTAACACTCTTCACAGGTTGGAAAGGACTTTTTTTTTTTTTTTTTTTTGGTCTTAAGGGATTTATGAAGCTCTCTAGGCAGAGCTCTTGTGGTTATTCTACGAATGAATGAATGACTAGATAAGTATTAAGGCTTCTTGTTCAAATTAGATGCTCAATAAACTGTTTAAGCTAAATAAATAATTAAAATATGAATAGGTAATCTTAGGTTAACAGTTAAAAAGGCAGAAATCTAAATCAGAGAGAGAATAGTTAATAAAACTTCATAGATTTTTAACCTTTTTTACCCACACAATCAAATTTCTTCCATGAAAGGCCATCTGTACAAATGCCTGATGATGAGGCTGCCCAAAATGAGCTGAGAGATGGGGACTGTGGCGCTGGGGCCGCCTTAAGGGAGAACAATCAGCACTGACATTGATGACCAGGCTGGAGTCACCATCAATTCTTTATACAAATACCCAATTAGGCCGAGTTTAATTTTTTAAGTAAATTAGACACAAACAGTGGGCTGTCCCTGCCTTTACAAATGACCGCTGCTGCCAAGTCATCAGTCCCTGTCAATTTCTTTTCCTTATCACTTACAAAGAAGTTATGTAGACATAGTCAAGGGTGTAGCCAGAATCATGGAAATGAAGCCCATGTTACAGATGTAGACCCAAGGATGCAACTGGACACATGGCTGCCAGTGAAGATCAGGGTAGTTCTTAACTGGGAATGCTGAGCACATGTGCACATGAAGGTACATGTGTGAACATGCATGCACACAAAGATCTATGGTGCAGGCAGCAAACACTCAGTGTTTGAGATAGCACCAAAGTCAGCAGAGGATGCTGTAGCGGGGATTGGCCCACAAACTGCAATTAGGCCGGCATGGAGCTACTCATCACACTACACTCCATGAGAAGGCTGGCTGGCATGGGTCAAGGTCCCATAAGTGAGGATATTAGCCATGGATGTGACACGGGGTGGTTTTCCGACCTGCTCATTCAAGAACTAATTGGTAGGTCAGGAAATTGCAGACACTGTCTGAACAAGCTAAGAAAGGGGCATGAGGAGAGGGCAAAGTTTCACCATGAATATAGGAATTCTCTTGCTTTAAATGCCATATTCTTTGTTGCCTGACACATTCACATTATCCCAGAGGCCATTTTAGTTGGTCTCCAGCTGTGAAAAAGACAACATCACATCTGTGGTGTCAGGTGGAGGCAAACACAACAGGAAAAAAATTAATTGAAAAATCTTGTCCAGATATTTTGCGATGAAATTAATAATGCGCTTGCCTTGTGGAGAGATGGCCCATTTTTGTGTCGTGTGCAGATATTCAATGCATATTTAAACACCCTTTAGTCTGAATGTGCTGACACTGCAAAGGCTTAAACTTATAAAGATGTAAACGCATAGAAATAACTCAGTAGCTTCACCGAAAGGCCAATATACTAAATTTATTAAGGTCTAGGTACTAAAATGTCTGTACTGATCATAAACAGATTTGTCGTTGTTGTAGGCTTAACCAATTTAAATGAACTATTTTGTGACCAGCAAAACATGTCTGCATGGGGATCAGGCAAGGACCAGTGTTGAGGATGGGAGAATTGACTGCCAAGTCCTCATCCCAGTATCTGTGTGCCTCCCATTCACTTATTTGGTACATCTTGAAACCTAAGTACAAATATGTGGGGCCCTTTGTTACCTAACACTTGGCTGACATTGGGGATCCAGAAAAGGCAGGATGAGAATTCCCTTTGAGACAATTAAAATAATCAATTTTTCCATCAGATCATGTGAATATCATATCAATTGCTATCACATTTTTAACGTGACTCCAAGCCACTTGTAATGTACTATTTGCCAGTCTTTTAATTGTATCAGTAAGAATGAATTTCCACCTGATAGGGTAATTAAACTCAATATGTGATAATGCATTTGATTAGGGATGGTAAAACATAAGAGAAAATCAAAATGAAAGGACACCAGTGAGTCCTTTGCCTCACGTGGTCCCCTTCCCTTGGGCTGCTGCTTCCCTGAAAGCCCTTGGTCCTCTTGCTCTGCAACTGGAGCTTCCCGTCCTGCTGGACACAGAAATTCAGCTCATGAAATATTTCACAGAGACCTTGCTAACTTCCCCAGATGCAATTCCCAGGGAGACACGCTGAAGGAAAACCACCTTTTGACCTGCTCTGGGGTGGCTTTGGGAGCTCCTGGGTACCCTGATTTGCCCGGCCCCCAGAAGCAGGCAGGTCAGGACTACAGACAACGTGGGAGAATGTCCCCTCTCTCTGTGTCCCTCCTGACTTCAGGGGTAGGACATCACTCCATGATGGCCTCAGCATTTGACACCCTCCCCATTGAGCAGAATGCTTCTCCTCTTCCTGAGGAGACAAGGTAAGGAGATCCAGCAGGTGGCCTGAGTCAGAAGAGGACTTCAAATTCTAGATCTGCTGCTACCAGGGCAAGACACTTTGTTTTCCAGAGCCTCCCATTTCCCAGCCATGCGGTGGAGAACATAATCCCCCTCCCTCAGGGTGGTTGAGTGCAGGGCGGAGAAGCGCCTTGTAAAGCCATGCACAAAAAGATACAAGGCTGCTCCATTTCATCTCATTGACAGCAAATATCCTGGCTGGTTTCATTTAACGTTTCTAGGATTAAGTAAGCACTGATCATATTCATCATTAAGGTAATAAGGATTAATCTCTGTGTTGTGTTGAAATGAATTGGAAACTTGACTCCTGAGTGGCAGATTCTTGTTGAAGGCAGGCTGTGGAAGCAAACGACCACATAGAAGCAAAGGACCAGGGACTTAATTTGATTTTCTTGTCCCAAAGGTGAGATGGCCTGAGCATGCTCAGGTGAGGGAATCTCCGTTATCTATTGATCTGCTCAATAATTCAGTCAATATTTAGGGAGTGCACAGGGGACAATCAGCCACTGGGGAATGCTGGAGAGAGACCAGAGGGATCGTGAGCTTCAAAAGGCTTTCCAAGGTTTGGTGTAGGTGTGAATCTGCAAGGTGCAAGGTGCAAGGTGCCTATTGTACCACGATGTTTCTTGAAGCACCCTAACTGAGCTAGAGAAAAAGCACCGAAACATGGAAGAACCCATCTCCTGGAAGCTACAAGACCATATCAGATAAAATAGTTGGCACATACATACATATACACTTTAAATATATGTATATATGTCATGTTAAATAAAAAGGCATCTAACCAAAGGAAGGCTGTGTTACAATTGTGTCTTTATGAAAATGCATTTGACAATCACGTGAATACCAAATGAATTCATTATGATCACTGCTATTTCCACGCATACCAAATGAATGTATAATGACTGGCCTCTCAAAGTGTCACTAATTTTTTTTAAATTCTAGAAATGATGGGAAAATTAATCTCATTACATGCTGAAAAGTTCGTGTTTCAGAAAAGGTATTCGGATTTTAGAAAAGGTATTCGGATTTTACAAAAGGTATTCGGAAATATGTAGAAGGTGGGCAACCAGTAGTTTTCAGATTCTGCCTCAGCTCATTTATCCTTCCAGTTTTGTCTGGAATCTATTTCCATTGCCTTCTCAGCAATGTCCCAGCAGAGGAGGTCTTGCATCTGCTATCTGAGCACAAGTTTCCTTCGTTTCAGGAGCCCTTCACTGCTTCTGAGGCTTCTTGAGAAGGTTTGTCTCATCCTGAATATCCTGAACGTGGAGCCATGACAGAGGCAGGAAAACCTCTGCCCACAAAGCCGTCTTCCCAACAGGAAGGATTGGAGGAGCATTTTCTGAGCTCTCCAGGAAACAGAGATGCTGGCAGGAACGCAGGGCCTTAACTAGCACAGTCAGAGCCTGGAATAGGACTGTTTAAAGGCTTCCTTTCTCTTGCAGAAATCACTTTTTCCAACAAATTTTAGGTGCACCTAGTGTTTGCAGAACTAGGGGAAGAGTGGAAGACCCTGAGGGAGCACGTGCACGCGCAGACACACACACACACACATTTAAAATATATGTATATTTAATCAATTTTCAATAACCTTTTTTATTGGGTGACCCCAGCTCTAGGGGTCTGTCTCTGACTCCTGGAATTTGGTGGCTTAAATAGTACACTATTCAATGACTATGGTTTGGTGTGACAATTCTTTGTTTGAACCAAAGAAGCTGACACACTTTGGATGGATGGTTCCATTTATATTCTCATTTTATAGAATTTATCCCTTACTCTTACCTGCATTGTGTAAAATTCAGAAGATCCCAGTGCTGACCAGGGTGGAATCCTCAGAGTAGGGGCAGGTTAAACGCAGGTGGCTGAGCCCCACTTGGAGAGTCTGACTCGGGAGATCCGTGAGTGTTCACAATGCTCCCCAGGACACCCTGACGTGGGGCTGGGTTGAGAGGCACTGGGTTAGCTGCATTCTCACTGTGAAACTCACCTGGCTGCTATCAGTTCGCTCCTCTACACTGGTCTGTCTTCAACCGGTAACAATGGGGGAAATGGAGAGGCAGTGGGGAGATGCTGGGGGGGTTCAGGTAACAATGGGGGAAATGGAGAGGCAGTGGGGAGATGCTGGGAGGGGTTCAGAATTGGAGGCAGAGACTTTGTCAGCATTTTCTCATTGGAAATAGTCAAAAGGAAGGAGTCAAATGTGGCCTGATGTCCTGGTAACAACTCTAAGATAAAAAGAAGACACTGGGTAGCAGAAGTGGCAGTGCCACAACCCAACAGGGCACATCTTTGGAAGACTTGGGACACTATGGGTGCCAGTAGCAGAACCTGACCACCTTTTAGGCATTTTCTCTATATTCCCAGGTACTGCACAGACCCAAGAGTCATTGCAGCAACTGGATCATCCCTAGACCCTTGGGTCCCTGCTCCCCTCACCTCATATCAGTCCTGCCCAGACCCTTCCTTGCAGTGTTTTGGGGTCACGTCTCTCACGTCACAACCCTCTTGTCTTCCAAATGTCAAGCACCAAGAAACAGTTGTGTGTGACCAGACTGGAGTCACATGCCTGGTGCTGGGAGTAAGGGCTAGGGAGGCGGGAAGATGGACTCTTCAGGCCCACCACGGCAGAAGGTAGCAGTGTGAAGATCAGGGAGTCAATAGGCGGTGGAAAAAAAAATGCTGTTTTTCTTCCTCTGTACAGCTCATTAATTAATTTCACCATGACTCATTTCCTAGGGTAAATTTCTGCAGAAGCAGAGAGAAAAGGTGAATGTGCACAAATGCTCTTGAACACATCCCATAAGAAGAAGGGACAATTCCCAGCGGCTTCTGGAGGAGCGGGATCAGGTACCCAGGGTGCCCACTTGCCCTTGAAGGAGAAGCATCCCTGGCGGCCACAAACCAAGAAGCAGAAGTCACATGAGGCCTCTGGGCTGGCTCCTCCTCTTCCAAGCTGGGCCTTCCAAACCATGCCACCTCTAAAAGTCACAGTCAGCTCATGAATAAATTAGGATTCACAATAAGGAACAGACACCAAATCCAAAGCACTGTGCTGGGTCACACACTGGAGCAGGAAAAGGACATTATTAGAAGCTTAGGTGAAATCTGAATAAAGTTTGTAGTTAGTGAATCTTATTGTTCTAATGTGAATTCCCCATGGTTATGTAAGACATGAACGTTAGAAGAAATTGGATAAGGGGTATGTTGTATGCTAGAAAAGAATTTCAAGACAAAACATTTCAAATAAGGGCAGGACAGAGGAGGCGCTTGGTTAGTATTTGTAGGATGATTGTGTCTTAAGGATTAAATTAGAC
Source organism: Chlorocebus sabaeus (assembly GCF_047675955.1). Lineage (NCBI taxonomy): Eukaryota > Metazoa > Chordata > Mammalia > Primates > Cercopithecidae > Chlorocebus > Chlorocebus sabaeus. Next base: position 131,320,547 of record NC_132912.1, read on the forward strand.
AATGTCCATATAGTGACCATGATGAAACCTGACCAGGAGAACCCTCAGGAAATGGGAGCTGCTCTGTGAGCTGTCAGCACAAAAGCAAGTCAGCTCCTTCCCAAGACGTGCAGGACCTCTTCTCAGATCCTGCCTCACTGTGGCCTTTCCCACCTCCTAAAGCTATGACGAAGTCATTTAGTCACTGCACAGAGGTTCTCGGATGCACCGTGCTCTCCCTGGACTCTGGGCTGCCACACATTGCTCCCAACACCTGCTTCCACTCTCTCGACTTGACCTTGCTCAGCTTAGATGTCATTTGTTCCAAGAAGACATTCCTGATCCACATAATATGGAATCAGGGACCCCATCGTCTATGGGGCTACCATCCTAATAGCATCCTCAATGCTAATCCCTGATTACATATTAGTCACCCTCTAGAACAAGGACCACGCTCTGGATCATGCTCTGCACTAGATCAATATTTGCTGAGTACAAGAATGAATACTAATTGTGTCTCTCCAGGCAGTGGGCTGCAAGCTTCTTGTGAGTAGTGATCTTGAGTCTTGCATCTTCTCAAAGTCTCCTTCTGTGGTGTTGAGTAGAAGTAGGTCACCAACGAATTCATTGCTTGATGGAAGAGAAAACAAACAAACAAAAAAAACTCAAGTAAAAAGTAACTGCATGAAATGCAATCAGGAGACAAGTAAGAAAAAAAAAAATCAAGCCTGGCCTTCTCTCTGAGAGCATACTGTCCACAGCAGTAAGTTTGGTATTGTCTCTTGTAAATCCTATGTCCTGGTGGTCTGCCATGGGCTGTGCATGGAGCAGGACACCACTGGTCCCTTCCTCCACTCTCACTGCTCACCTGAGCAGGCCCAAATCTCCTGGGCAATCAAGCTGAACATTTTGTCTGTATCCCTCTGAATTCACAATTATAACATGTTTTCCCTCTACTGCCTACCTTGGATGCATTTTCCTTCTTTCAGAAAATAGATTCTTCTTTGTATTAATGACACTCATCCAAAGGACATCCATTTGAGTGACACTGTGAGTATCAGACTAGTCATTGCATTCAAAAAGGGCACAACTTCTTTGGAGAAAGCAGATTTGTAGGAGACATCCACAGTCAAGCTTGCCGTAGGGGAGTCAATGAGGGGGCCTGCCTGGGTCACGAGAAGCTCTGCATTGGAAGTGACCCTTGAGTTTCTGGGAATGTTCTGTGTCTTGTGCTAATGCAATGCTAAGTCTTGCATTAAAAGTAAATTATCCTACACAAGGGCATGAAAATGTGTTAAAATAGTGTGGAAGACAGGTCTACAGTGATTGCTAAAGGGTTATAGATCTCTGTACACCCCCATTAGCAGGACCAGCTGAGTCATTTGCAAAGTATAGTACAAAATGAGAATGTGACCCCTTCTTAAAAATTATTAAGAACTTCAAGACAGTGACAGCAAAGCATTAAATGAAATGTGCAGCTTTTCTTAGCATGGGACCCAATGAAACTTCACATGTCACTTGCCTGTGAAGCCAGTCTTGCCCATCAGTCAAAAACCAGGGTCAAGTTTCGTACCCATCTGTCTGGTCATTAAGCCTTTCATCCTGCATAGTGGCAGGTCAAGGAGCAGGGAGCGCTCTGTTTAATGTGGTTCATTTCTCGGCTGAATCCTACAGCCTAAAGCTTTCTTCAAGAGATCACTGCCTGTTTATGTGAACATACTCTAACCAAATTCCTTTCTATGAATGAACCTTGGGGTCCCCTCGTCTTCATTAACCACCAAAAGGATTTTTCATACTCTTAAGATATATAATTGTGCGAGAAAATCAATTTTAAAAGTACAATATCTATTCAGGAGCAAAAAACCCTAAACAAAAGAAAAAGGTAAAACCCAGAGTAATTTTAAAAAACCCAAAATAAGCCCTCAACAACACAGTTTAAGGAGACAAGCTTCCAAATGAGACCAGGGAGGCAGGAGCATCTCATCTTCAATATCAGCTATCAATAGGTGTAAATTAACCTGAAAGAGTAGAAGAGCTTTTTAGCAATGGCCATCATGAGCTGTGTAATGATCGACACAGAATCAAATGCAAAACACATCCAGAAAAGGTATTTTCATTGTGAGCTTTTTGAGACATTTAGTGCAAATGATAACATTAAAATACTGAGCATCTTATTCATCCTACTGGCAAAAGTCTATGATTTATGCATGGGTGGAAATGTTTGGAAATTGACCTGAACATCCTTTATTTGGCAACTTTTAATGTGCAAATGAGAGTAAGAGAAATCTTTCTAGAAAAAGCCTGTGCTGTTTCAGTTAAGTCATGGAAAACGAGCTCAAGAGAAGAATCCACATTATCCCAAATTACCTCACTTTTTGGTGAAATAGTCGGTTAAAGTGAATGTCTATCTACAGAGTGCAAAGCAGAAAGGCGGAAGAAGAGCTCGCAGCTCTGCCGCCTCTTTGAGGGGAGGGAAGCTGGCATCAGCCACCTTCTGCCAAGAGCGTTTCTGAACTGGACTTTTTGGTGAGAGACAACCAGCCTTGGTGCCCACTTCCTGTTTCCAGAGCCAGGAGCAGAAGTACCCCAGAGGACTCTGGGAGTCTACAGAGCCTTTTGGATGTTTCCAGAACAAGTTATGGTGAATCCTATTTTATGTTGAGTACATGTAACTTTGTTTTTCGTTTCTAGAAAGTGATAACAATGCATAGTACTATCGGTGGGTAAACAATTCATTCTAGATTCCTCAGGGCAGTTTTGACATCAGCATTATCCCTGTTGAGCTCTTAAGTCCCTTCATACTTGGTGGGCTACATATTTTTGTTTGATGATGATGATTATTATTGAAAATATGGTCTTTCTAAGGTGTGGAATAATTCTAATTGAATCAGAAGCTTTAGTTGAGTAGAACGTCCGTTTTCCCTTTAAAAGTGTTAGAATGGGAGTGGGCTACTGTTGTCTAGCTCAGTCCCTTGAGGTTTTTTAGCTATGCCTTGGGCTTTGTTATTTGGTGCTATCCTTTACTGAGATACAGGAGGCTCCATGGAGGGCTGGGCACATTCTGCTGACCACCCAGCCATCACCAAATGTTCTACTGGCAACAGGGAACTTCCTTCTAACGGGTTAATGAGACTTTGCCTGTGTTGCCTGTCATGGCAATAGCCCTACTGGGGCTGTTTCCAGCTTCCATCTCAAGTGACTTCTTATTCACATTATATTGAATTAATATGCACATTATACCAATGAACATTTTATATTTCTTCAATTAAAATTCCCAACCCAAATATACTGCTTTAATTGCTGGGAACACCAGTGTTATGTCAACACCTCTATGTAGCACAGGGTTAGACTGTTTCTCTCTTATCCATTATGGCCACACCTCTTCACACATCTGTCCAGAGTGAGAACTCACCATGCGACTGCAAGAGACACCAGGCAGCAGAGTCCTTATTCCTCAGAGAAAGAGGCAAGTTACCATCCTCAGGTTTTTTGGACTTTCAGCATATATTGTGGCTAATATCTGGCTGCTGGTTGTCTTCAGAGAAAAAAAATTAAGAAACAAAAATTCCCTGTGACCAAGAATAGGAAAACAGGGCCATTTCCTGGTGCAGCCCTGATAAGGAATGGCTTGGGAACGGCGTGGGGATCATTCGCCAAACACAGTCCAGCTGACAGGGCGCAGCAGCATGTGACTTTTCTCTCCTCCCCAAAAACACCATCTCTTTGACAGACAACTGACTTCCCATTCACTGCCCGGGAAGCCCAGCTGCTCCCCTCTGCCTGAGGAGCTCTTCCTCTACATTCCAAGGCCACGCGTGGCAAGCCACTTACCTGTGTTCCGCAAACACGTGCTGATCATCTGCGCTGTTCCGGCTCTGTTCGAAATGTCAGTGGGAAGGGGAGGGATGACAAAGTCACTACCTCTGCCCTTGAAGAGCACAAGGTGACTTTGATCTATTTAAATATGGTATAAATGGCCCATGTGGATGGAGGTTGCCTGTGGGCACAAGCAAAGTTCAATTGAATGAATAAAGAAATGAACCAAAAACAAAACAAAACAAAACAAAAAACTGAAAGAAATCAGACCACCAGACTCCATTCAGTATTTTACACTGCACGTTGACAGATATGCATTTAATCAATTTAATCAACAGAGTGAAAGTCAGAAAGTCCAAAGACATCAACAATGGTGAGAAATGTATATTCTTCCATGAAACACACCCAAACCCACACTGACACTCTATGTCCACATCCTATATGCTTTCTGCTCTCTTCCATACATAATTTAAACAGTTTCTCACATCTTATATTTCCCATAGAATACTAAAAGTTGATATAATGCAAAATCCTACTCTCCCACCACATATGTGAAGGAGAAAATAAACAGTCATAGCCCAGCGAGGCAGAGTTCCATTTTGAAAAGTGAATTTGTGCTACTGAAGAGCGTAGGTCTGACAGTCCATGGGGAGCACGGCCCATAGTGCAGAGAGTCTCACAGCAAGTTGGGGTTGCTGGGGAAAGGCCAAGGGCCTTTGGGCTCTGCAGTTGAGTCCTCTTCATGTCTGTTGATTTGGGACACCCTGCCCCACCACCTCCCCAAAAGTCAAGTATAATAAATGTACTCTGGTCTCATAAATCTCCAAATTCACTCACAATTTCCTCTGTGTTTTCTCTCCTATGGACCCACTGGGACACAGTGAGCTGTAATAGAACTCTTAGTAGAGATGAATGCTGAGATGTTTCTCTGCCCTTGGAAATTGAGATCAGCTGCCTGGAAGATACTTGTACCTCCCATAATTTCCACATATTGTGGGAGGGATTCGGTGCGAAATGATTGAATTATGGGGGCAGGTCTCACCCAATGGTAAGAACCCCATACGCACCTATAAACAACGACTCAAACCCCATCCTGGGCCTGCCCATTACACAGCAGAGACAGTGGAGACCTGGCCTTTCTCGGTAGATGGGTCACCTGCCAAGTCAGGCTAGAGTAAGCCAGGACATGGCCCACCTGACTCTTGGGCAGCAGCTGAGCCTCTGGGTTTGCACAGCTTGGATGCAGGCCTGGTGACTGCAAAAGGCAGTAGGAAAAACAAATTGAGGGCACAGCAGTCATCTTCGGCTCAGCTCAGTGGCTCAGCAGAGGCTCAGGCTAGAAGAAGATTGTGGATGAATGACTCAGTCAAAAAGCAAAGAATCAGACAAAGGAAAACTAGAAAACCACGACTAAGAACTGGTAAGGTCCAGAAAGAGGTGTGATGGGAGCCAAGATGAGGTCAGAGGTCACAGCCAGGATTGGTTCCAGAACATGGCTATGCCAACAGGGCCTGGGACAGGGTCAGTGTTTGCATTTTAACCCTAGAGTCACATGTACACGGCATTGTTGAGTTTTGTTCTGCGACAGGTACCTTGCTGGGCCCTGACAATACCGAGCTGAATGAGACCCCATCTGGAGCTCTGTCCTAGCTGGGCAAGCTGTTGTGGAAATAGATCACTATAACCCAGTTGAATGATTGGTGTATCTGAGCTATGTTCCCTGCTGTGCCATCAATGCCTGTGACCAGAACTCATGCAGGGCAGGCATTCAAGACATCTTCATGAACAAAGTAATGAATGAGCAAGTGAATGAATGAATAATACAAGTAGGTAACGGAAAAGTCAGGAATAGAAGTAGGTAGAGAAACAGTATAGAAGGAAGTGACTAAATCACATGGCCTTAAAGGGTCTATATATTCCAAAATACATTGTATTTTGTCTATTTCTTAGCAAGTTATAAATAATTACCTTAACATTAAATGCATTACAACTATTTTTTTCTGTTATCTGTGATGGAGTGAAAGGAAAGTTCATTAGTACTTACCAAAATGATGCAACCATGCTTACAATAGTCAGATTATCTGAAAGGTCTGAAATACAAAAGTTACTGATTTGGCCAGGAACTCAAGAGGGTTGAAAGGAGAATGGAATTGATCAAAACATCTGGAAGCCTGTTCTCGAGGAGTGGTGAAAAGTGGGCATGGAGCTGGCTATGAGGATGTGTCTAACATGATAAGTTAGATAAGGCTGCTTGGTGTGTGTGCATATGCACACACAAATATCAGGTAAACCAAGAAAGGCTCACTTTCCCTCCCCATATAAATGTGGAGAACATGTAAAATGTTATCTTCTCCAGAATCTCCCAACAACACCCAAGTCGGTTCTGGGCTTGTATAGTGAGTGCTAGTCAACACTGGCAAATCCCATCCTGGGGTTGAAGACACCAAGAGGTGTGCAGGGCATAGCAACGTGGTGACCACACACTGCGGGACCAGTGTCTTCAATTCTGAACACCCTCTAGGTATATCAAAATAGGCTTTGTTACATACAGCATCTCATCAATGTTAAATCCCGCTAAGAGCACTCCATATTTTAACATTTCTTAAATAAGGATGGCACTTGAAATGAATGTGTACGTTTCATGTGAGATTATATATTTTTCCTATCCATTGAAAGCTGTTTGAAAAGAATGAACTCTTAAAATCAGGGGAATATCACAATCGATATTTGATAAATAAAGAGATCTTTAGGTTCTCTGAGAAATGCACCTGAAAAATAACAGTGCTGAGCCACCCTAAGAATCTCCACACCCCCATGCTGAGTATCTGCTGTTTCCTCCACTGCAGTACCAGTGCACCAACTTGTCCACTCGGCAAATCCACAATTATTTTTCCAGTTTCCAATTGTCATCTTTATGGTGAAGCCTTCCCTTCTGGTAACTTCAAATGACAAAATCTATATTCTGCTTCCACAACTAGGGTGACCAACTCTCCTACTGTGTCCAAGACAAGAGTCTATAACTGGACAAGTAGTCATAACATTCTATGTTTCCTTTTCTTGGAGCTGTGATCAATTAACAACTCCTTCATGAGCTGTCTATGTGTAGCTCTGAGTCATTTATAAATATTAAATCACTGGATTCTCTTAACAACTCTTCCAGAAAGTTTCTATGATTATCTCCATTTTACAGGTAAGAAAACCGAGACAGAGAAGTTTTAGTAACTTGTCCAAAGTTACACAACCACCTTGGGCAAGTTAATAGACTAGAGATTAGAAGCAGGCAGGGTCCTTTCAATGGCTGTTCTCATGTCCGTCCTTCCCATGACCTGCTGGGGTCTGCTCGCCGCCGAATCCACCGTGTTCTCTACTGCTCTGTTGTCTTCTGCATTCTCCACCTCCTGGCCCCAGTCCAGGAAGAGGTACATGTCATGGGGGAAGGAATATATCATAGCTAGGGCCTTCTTTCTTCCCCACTCAACAGTCCCTTCTGTGCTGTCTTTAAGTTCTAATGTTATGCAAATCGCAGATCCTTGTATTTGAAGCAGTGTTTGATTGCTTGATTCTTTGGGGTTTATGATATGAAGCAAGGTTTGGTCATATTTGGATATAAACTCCCTTTTTACAAAGGCGTACAGACTGGGAAACACTCCATATCACAGGACTGGTGCTCTCAGGACTATCCTATCAATGCTACACCCTGAATCAGGACACAGCCTGGAGCTTTCCAAGGCGAGGCAGATTCCCCCGGTTATGATTTTACGTTTATTTGTTTTTTTTAATCGCCCCCCTCCCGCCTTATTACAGTTCAGGGAACTCATTAATCTCTTCACCTAATATCTTAACCCGGCCTTTCGGGATGCAAATGCTCTTCAGCGACGGAAATAGCAAAGGCTCTTGAATTTGTGCCTGATGTGCTAGCTAACATAGGCGTGTGAGGCAAGGCAGCATGCAGTGTGCTTGCTGGAAATGCGTCATGTTGGTGAAGGTCACTGAGGCTGGCATTCTGTGTGCTCTCAGAACAGAAAGGCCGATGCCAGGAAAATACTCAACAGCAGAAGATTAACTTTCCTTTAGGCAAGTGGATGAAGTCCTAGGATTCGTGGAATGAGATGAACTCTGGCAAGTATTCCAAGAGATTTTTCAAGTAAACCCCATGTGTGAAAAGTCACGGTTCCTTTTTCTTATTTGCATCAAGAGGGAACCCAAATAGAGACTTGTGCTTCCCGGTGATGTCTCGTGAAATAATGCAAGTGATAAGATGCAACTGTGTGGCAAATTTATCAAAATAATTGTTACTGACAGATGATTTGACAGGCTCTGTACAGACTTTCCAAACAGTCGAGCCCATGGTGGTCCACTTTGGAATCCTTTTGCCTTCTGTCTTCTGGAGGGTCCCCTCTGATTATATTTTTTCATCCTAAAAGTTTCCTCTTGGGAAGCAGGCTGTCTCGACCAATCAAGGATGGTTAACAACCATAGTAGAAGCTGCCTACAAGTTGACAGGAAAACCGGTCAAATATCTTGGTGTAATCACTCAGGTAACTTGGTGTCATAGCTTTAATAATTTCTAGGAATGTCTTCATGCAAGGCTTCAGGAGTTACTTGCATTTTTTTTTTATAAACTGTAAAATAAAATAGGACAATTTTAAAAATCAATTATGCCATAAAAAGTGGCCTCATCTAATGGTTTTTGTGCTTTGATTGTAATCAAATAATTTAAGAGGATTAAAAATGACAGCATTAATAGCTAGTTGGTTTCTATTTGTTCTAGAAACAGACACTAATTGTTCATGTCAGTTTACCTTACTGCGACCCAGTGCTCAACTCTTGTGTTAGGCAAAGCCAGCACTTACGAGCCTGCAGTTCCCGACGTTGTGTGGAGGAGGGGGCTGAAGAGAACAAAAGCTGCAGATAAGGAGAGGGAGGCTGAGGGGCTATTAATTAGCTCTCCTGTACTACACTGTATTTTAATTAATCTGACAGATTTTTCAAAAATGGAATTGACTTTTCACCATTCTTTTCCGTGTGAGCACTTTTCCTTGTCACTGAGCAGGTCAATTGTACTCACGCTTTTAGCTGTTCTCTTTATTGATCTCATGCCCTACCACGACGTCGGGTGTGATGAGCACACTGCAGAGCAGGGACAATGTTCCCAGACACTGCTCTCTTGCCAGAAGCTTCTACCAGAAGCTAGTCACTTATAAATTGTCATCCTGAGCCAAGCCCCTCACGTGGTAATCTAACCCACCTAAAAAGCTTCCAGGAAAATGCCTCTTAAACACGTGGCTTAAGATAAAGAGAGATACTCCTCCAAAAATTAAAAATACAACGACTATATGACTCAGTAATCCCTCTTTTGGGTATCTAATCCAATGGAAAGAAAATACATTCCTTGTAGAGCTATTCAGGTTTTCATGTTCACGTCAGCATTATTCACAATAGTCAAGATGTAGAAACAACGTAAGTGTCCGTTGACAGATGAATGGATAAAGAAAATGTGAATGTCTATATACACACACATACACACGCATAATGAAATATTATTCAACCTGTGAAAGGAGGTCCTGCCATTCGTGACAATATTAATGAACCTGGAGGACATTATGCTAAGTGACATAAGCCAGACACAGGAAGATAAATACTGCATGATCTCACTTTATATGTGGAATGTAAAAAAACATAGTCAAATACATAGAAACAGAGAGTGGAACAGTGGTTGCAGTAGACAGATAAGGGAAATAGAAGTAGGTCAGAGCGTACAAACTCACAGTTGCAGCTGAGAAAAAAGTTTAGAGATGTAATGGAGTACGTGAGGACTGTAGCCAACAGTATGTATTGTATACTATAAATTTGCTGAGAGTACATTTTAGCTGCTCTTACCACACACACACACACACACGTAACTCTGTGAAGAGATGGATATGTTAATCTGCTTGACTACAATAACTACTTCGCGTTGTCTATGTATATGAAAGCATCTACTTTATACCTTAAATATAGCGAATTTAAAAAAAGATAACCCTTAGAATTTTTGACCTTTTTAGAGCCTCCAAATTAGGACATCCTCTTACCTTAACTGGGATTTCCATATTACTCAGAGACCAAAAGCTTCCTTTCAATTCCTATCAAATCTCTGAGTATTTCCACAATTATTAATATTAATAAGAAGGACTGGGGGGTCCAGGCGTTGAGGACAACTGAAGACTACTTAAAGGTGCTGCTGGATTTCTGGAAAACCTACCATCTGACAATGCAGAAAATAAGTGCTCAAAACAGGCTTGGCCTTCCAGCAGTGAACCTTCGACTCAAAGTCCTTAAAAACCTTCCATAAGACAGACTTTCAGCCGGGCACGGTGACTCACGCCTGTAATTACAGCACTTTGGGAGGCCGAGGTGGGCGGATCACCTGAAGTCAGGAGTTCGACACCAGCTTGGCCAATGTGGTGGAACTCCATCTCTACTAAAAACACAAAAATTAGCCGGGCGTGGTGGCGGATGCCTGTAATCCCAGCTACTCGGGAGGCTGAGGCAGGAGACTCACTTGAACCCAGGAGGGGGAGGTTGCACTGAGCTGAGATAGGGCCACTGCACTCCAGCCTGGGCAACAAGAGTGAAACTCTGTTTCAAAAAAATAAAAAATGAAAAAGACAGACTTTCCTCCTCCTCTCCTTCTGGGCTGCTCCAGGTCAGAAGCCATGTCCCTGTGAGAGGTTTGGCCAGGAAGGAATTAGATTTGCTCAACCCCCCCGGGCCTCTTACTCTGGCCTGAATCTGAGTTCAGTAGGCGCCTGGGTCCCAGCCACACTCATACCCACTGTACATGAGTAGCAAGACTCTCAAGTTGTCGGATTTTTGCTGCTTTACTGAGTTTCTACCTTGAAAGCAGGTTTGAGAACCTTAACTTTAAGAAGGATCTGTGCTGCAGTCGGTCGGTATCTGTTATCACTGGACAGGCCTCTGCTCCATTCTTCCAACATGAATAAATGGCTCATCATGGAGCCCATTCCATCCCTGGTGTAAACCACAGAGCAGACGTCTGGTGCCCTTGTTCAAGCGAAGCACTGGCAACCACCACTCTACCTTATTTAGATTCAGGGAAATACGGAGATCAGAGTCAGAATGCAAAGCCCACAGCATACTGCCTTTCCCACCCACCCCCGGTGGCTCCAGCATGCATGGGAAACCCGTTAGCACATTCCTCACAGCCAGTCCCTTCCACATTGCCCCACAGGCTGTGCCTCTTGGCCTCTGATTCCAGTTACTCTTGGTGCTCCTCCAACCCCATGAGGCCAGGCCTATGTATTAATAACTATTGTAGAAAAGTGTCCAAGTCTCTTACCTTCTCTGATTTCTGTTTTAGAGATGATACAAGGAAATATAACACTCTGGATCACTTCATCTGACCCAAAGCAAGAACATCTTAAAGGATTTAGATACTGAGAAAAAAAAATGTGCACAATAGTTACTTTCAGGAACGTGCACAATAGACTTGGAAGCCTCCGAGGATTCCGCCCGAGGACACGGCCCCGTGTGCCGGCTCACGCTCAGAAGGATGGCGCCTCCACAAGGCTGCCAATTTGAGCACCGGCCAAACTGCCACCAGACCCCAGGAAAGGTAAAATAGATTGAAATGTATTGCGTGGTACTCAGATTCACTCCTTTGTCTGCAAGACTATTCCTCTTAAACACACACCCACACAGATAGCATCTGCCCACGGCCCCGTGGCGTGCTGGAGCTGACATGTACCGGCTCATGGGAGCCAGGTGTTAAATTTTCAGGAATTTGTGAATCTTTGTTAAACAGAGCTATTGTTAAATACTAAATTATATACATTTAACATTAAGTAAATTATATTTTATAAAACGTAATAGGTGCCCCAAACAAATAACTTTCTAATTATTTTATGACATTTTCCAGTAAACTGTCCTCTTGAGGTTACTTATGTCAATGTTAGCTATATGGTAAAAATACCATATATTGGAGGGCCACCTAGTAGGAATATTTGCACCTCAGAAACTGGCAACCACTATCAATCAGGACTTTCCGCCTTGGAGAACTGGTTGTTGAACACTTCCTAGCACAGTTCCATACCCTCTGCTCTCAGCTCTAAAATAGCTCATATTAAGTCCATTTGGGGAAGTGCTCAGAATGCATTTCTTCATTCATATTCCCCATGAACTCTGCTGCCAGTGAACAGCCATTCACTCCTGTGTGTGGAAAGCAGGAATCTCATCTTATTCCTTTAAATATGTTCAGCCATGTAGAGAATTATCCCATGTAATAGACTTTATCTCCATACTGCGATTATTAATACTGGGCAGCGGTCGTGTGTTTCTTGGCAAGGCTCATGTTTCCAAGTATAAATCACGATAAAGGAGGTTAGTTCTGGAAGGCGGAGTGATGTTTTTGATTTGGCCAGTGTAGAAATAGAGTTGGATTTAAACAAGGGCTTTAAAAAAATTGAAGTCCAGCTGCACAGACACGATTGAAATAACCTGGATACATGACGAACTTTGCAGCCAGTGGAAATCAGCCCAGGGACACACTGAAGGCACCGTGACAGAGTGGGTCCTCGCCTGCAGCCTGGAATCACAGCGAGCCTGTGCTGTGCGTCTTTTTATGGCCAATTATGGGGATACTTCATTTTGCTCAGTAGAGGGGAGCTTGCAGTCCCCTTGTCAAATCAATGAGCAGGAGCAGCACATCTTGTGCAGGTCTGTGAGAAAGAGGTACACGTGCCATCTCTGCAATAAAGCTTTCCAGTTTCTCTGATTAATATTAAAAAGAAGTATAATAACATGACCTGAAGAATAGACATAATCCTCTCGTTCGGAAGCTTGGCACCACAGGTACCACACCATCCACCCCAGGCTCAGGCAAATGTGTCACGGTCCCTGCAGACCTCAGCACCCCCGCTCGTGCCCCCACCTCTCTCCCAGTGCTTGTTCCTCAGGGTCAGTGGCAACTCACATCTCCACGTCTCCTTCTTGACAGTGTAGGGCTCCGAAAACAACAAAAATCAAGAAATAAAAAGTCAGACGATGCCGGTCTTCTTACCCCTGTGAGAGTGACTTCACGGGGCAGATGCTTCCTGCAGAATCTCCAGCCCAATCTGATTAGAGCCTGTGCACCCTCCCCACGTTTCCTATTGTCATGTAGCTTTATCTCCTCATCTCAGTTTTTCTTCATTTATTACTCTTAAATGAATGTTTATTGAGGATTTATGACATACCAGAAAGGAGTAACACGCACAAAAGCACACTGAGGGAACTCTGTGAAATGTGATATTAGCAAAGGCGTTCCTTGGGGAAACGGCAGAGGAGGTTGAAAAAGGTGTGCAGTTTATCAGGGTGTCTTGTGAACGCTGCATGAAAATTTCCTCAGTAAAAAGGAGATTCTACCTGATGTTAATTCCAGGCGTATATCCATATGCACGTACATGTGTGTGTATATTTAAGATGGGGAGGAATCACACAGTTCAGCGCTGTCTTCTCCACAGTCCCAGGGCTGCACTCAGGCCCATGCCCCACTTAGCGAGAGTTTATTAAGGTGTTAAGTCACTCTTGTAAGGTCTCCCTAGCTCGGTATTTCATTTTGCTCAGCTTTTCCACTTTTATCCATATTTAATTCTGGGCTGACCAACACAAGACTCTTACGCACTTTTCTTCTTACAGCTTTTCAATAGACTATGGCTGTGTTTGATAATCTGTGAGTGTGTGTTTGTGACTCTAACAGTCAAGATGGCAGGGTCCATCTCTTAGATATTGTTAAAACTGTTGAATACAGGGTGTGACAAATGCTAGCCCTTCCAGGAGCCCTTCCAGGAGCCCTTCCTTGTCATGGCCACCCATTCACAACAGGCCTGGTCATGTGACCTCTTTTAGCCAATGAGTGTGAGCAGAAGTTACACTGGCCACTCCCAAGCAGTAGCGATCACACCCAGGAGACTGCCATGATTTCCTTTTTTCCTTCTTCCAGGAGACCCGGAGCCTCCCAGATGTAGGCTGCTCTGTCAGCCGGGGACTGTAGCAAAGAGAATCTGGAGAATGCCACAGCAGATCCGAGATGATCACAAAAGATTATTGTTGCTGTAAACAAACCACTGGTAGTTCAAGATCTTTGTATTTTTAGTTTATTGTGTAAATTAGTCTATCCTGAAAGGGCGAATATGCTAAAACTTTTTGTTTGGAGTTTTAGGCAAGCCCATAGGGAATTAACATTTTTATTCTATCCCAGGGCTTTTATCTCATGCCTATTTGCTGCTAAGGCAAAGGATAATTCCTGGTATCTGTAATATACATATTTTTTGAGATAGGGTCTGGCTCTATCACTCAGGCTGGAGTGCGCTGGCATGATCTCAGCTCACTGCAACCTCTGCCTCCCAGGCTCAAGCAGTCCTCCTACCTGAGCCTCTCGAGTAACTGAGAGGGCACTACAGGCACGCACCACCATGCCCGGGTAATTTTTGCATTTTTAGTAGAGATGGAGTTTTGTCATGCTTCTTGAACTCCTAAGCTCAAGGGATAGGCCTACCACAGCCTCCCAAAGTGCTGGGATTACAGGCATGAGCCACCGCATCCGGCCTCTACAAAAAAAATTTAAGAATTAGCTGGGCGTGATGGCATGCATCTGTGGTCCCAGCTACTCAGAAGGCTGAGGTATCTATAATATTAACTCTTTTCCAGTGGCTTCAGGTATACGTGAAATGGACACAGTAGCGCTTCTATCACGATATTAGTTGATAAATATATGACTATTAGGTTTCTAAAAAGTGAGTAAAAATCTAGCACCTTAGTAAAAATCACCTTAGTAAATCCTTAGTGAATAACAATAACTAATATAAAATAAGGCATGAAACAATAAACACATTCCTTCTAGATGCTAAAATTATATCTGCATCCACCCAAGCTAATCAGATTGCATTTTATTTGGAAACTAAAGTCTCATAAAGAACTTTGTTTTATTCAAATAACCATAAAAATCATACAAGCTGTTCTCAGTATGTTGCCCTTATTTTTGTGAGTATTCCTTTTGACTTGACATTGACCCCTCAACCTAAGAAGTTTGAAGACAAACCCCTGGTGCCTTATACCTTTAATGATACATCCCCTGATTTTAGCTGCAACTCCTTGAACAAAAATCTCTAGGCTATTTCTTATTTCTCACATGCTTTTCCTTCTTTTCTTTTCTTTTTTTTTTTTTTTTTTTTTTTTTGAGACGGAGTCTCACTCTGTCGCCCAGGCTGGAGTGCAGTGGTGCAGTCTCGGCTCAATACAACCGCTGCCTCTTGGCTTCAAGCGATTCTCCTGCCACAGCCTCCTGAGTAGCTGGGATTACAGGCACGTGCCACCATGCTCAGCTAATTTTTGTATTTTTAGTAGAGTCAGGGTTTCACCATGTTGGTCAGGCTTGTCTTGGACTACTGAACTCGTGATCCGCCCTCCTCTGCCTCCCAAAGTGCTGGGATTATAGGTGTGAGCCACCGTGCTTGGCCCTTATTTTTTAATAGTCAAGTTTTTTAATGAAGTCATTAAAGTCAGATTATACAGAATCAGAGGGAGTCAAAAGGCAGGTTCCTTTTACTGTGTCTCCCAAATCCACTTGCCTTTTCAAAGATAATTGCTGAAAGCATTATTTGGTGGGTATCATTCATATCCTTTTATGTCAAAATGCATGAGTGAATATTTTACACATGCAAGTTTGTTCTTTTTTTAAATTTTTTTTTATTATACTTTAAGTTCTGAGGTACATGTGCAGAATGTGCAGGCTTGTTGCATAGGTATACACGTGCCATGGTGGTTTGCTGCACCCATCAACCCATTATCTACATTACGTATTTCTCCTAATGCTGTTCCTCCCCTACCCCCTGATCCCACAAAAGGCCCTGGTGTGTGTGATGTTACCCTCCCTGTGTCCATGTGTACTCATTATTCAACTCCCACTTATGATCGAGAACATGTGGTGTCTGGTTTTCTGTTCTTGTGTTAATTTTCTGAGAACGATGGTTTCCAGCTTCATCCATGTCCCTGCAAAGGACATGAACTCATCCTTTTTCATGGCTGCATAGTATTCCATGGTGTATATGTGCCACATTTTCTTTATCCAGTCTACCATTGATGGGCATTTGGGTTGATTTCAAGTCTTTGCTATTGTGAACACTGCTGCAGTAAACGTATGTGTTCATGTGTCTTTATAGTAGAATGATTTATAATCCTTTGGGTATACACCCAGTAATGGGATTGCTGGGTCAAATGGTATTTCTGGTTCTAGATCCTTGAGGTATCGCCACACTGTCTTCCACCAATGGTTGAACTAATTTACACTCTCACCAACAGTGTAAAAGCATTCCTATTTCTCCACATCCTCTCTAGCATCTGTTGTTTCCTGACTTTTTAACGATTGCCATTCTAACTGATGTGAGATGGTATCTCTTTGTGGTTTTGAAAGGTGAAAGAGATATTGATGAGTGGGGAAAAAGTATTCGGCATGACAATAATAAGACTAATAACAAACTTGCACATTTCTCTGCACATTTCTCTGCAAATTTGTTCCTATTAGCCTTATTATTGTCATACAGAATACTTTTCACCCTTCATCAATATCTCTTTCACCCTTTTCAATCCTATTTATTTTCAATATTATTTTTTCATAGCCTTAATAAGGTAGAATTGACAAATAGATAATCGTATATATTTACAGTATACGATGTCATGTTTTGATGCATGCATACATTGTAAAATGATTAAATTGAGCTCATTCACACGTCTATTACCTCTCATGTTTGTTTTCTTTTTCATGGTGAGAATATTTAAGATCTAATCTCTTAGCAATTTTCAAGTCTCAAATATATTGTTATTAACTATTATCATCATGCTGTACAAGAGATCTCCAAAATTTTTTCATTCTAACAGAAACTTTGTACCTTTTGACTAACATCTCCCCACCCTCTACCTCTCCAGTCCTTGGCAACCACCATTCTACTCTGTTTCCATGAGTTTGCAAATTTTAAATTCCACCTACAATTAAGAGTATGTAGTGTTTGTCTTTCTGTGACTGGCTTATTTCCCTTAGCATAATGTACTCCAGGTTAACCCATGTTGTCACAAATCACAGGACTTCCTTCTTAGGTATAGTATTGTATCCCACTGTGTATCGTATTCCACTGCGTACGTATCCACTTACCCATTCATCCATCAGTGGACAACTAAGTTGATTCCACATGTTGATTATTGTGAAAAATGCTGCAAATAATATGACAGTGGGGGTACCTCTTTGAAAGACTGTTTTCATTTCTTTTGGATATATATGCAGAAGCAGGACTTCTGGATCATAGGGTAGTTCTATTTTTAATGTTTTGTGGAAACTCTACACTGTTTTCCATAATGGCTGTACTAATTCACATTTCCACCAACAGTGTTCAGGGGTTCCCTTTTCTTCATACCTTCACCAATGCTTATTTTTTGTCTTTGTGATAATGGCCATTCCAACAGATATGAGATGATATTGCATTGTGATTTTAATTTGCATTTTCCTGATGATAAATGAAGTTGAGCATTTTTTTAATAAATGGTACCTGTTTGCCATGTATATGTCTTTCTTTAAGAAATGTCTGTTCAAGCCCTTTTCCTATTTTTTAACAGAGTTATTATTTGGTTTTTGAGATGTTTGGGTTCGTTAGAAATTGTGGATATCAGATTTTTCTCAGATGTATGGGTTTGCAAATATTTTCTCAGGTTCCTAACATTAGTATTTTTGCTACCCCATATAGTATTTTATAGGATGGGTGTACCAGACTATATTTAATTACTTTACAATTGATGAGAATTCAAGCTGGTTCCAGCTTTTAGCTGTTGCAAACAATGCTGCCATACTGAGTACTTTCAGCTCTATGTAATTGTATTAATATTTCTATAGGATAGTTTCTAGAAGCGATTTGCTGTTAAGGATGTGTGCACACTGTAAATGTTGATATTTGCTGCTATAAGCTCTTCAAAAATGCTCCAGCAAAATACATCCAGCAAACCACAGTGAATGTGAATAAACATGCCTCCTGTTCCCTGCCATTGCTGTCACTCATGATTACATTAATCTGTACTAGCAAAATATAATCTCTCTTCATTGCTGCATCTTGAATACACTCCCTACTATTGGGTTGAGACTATGTTTACGTGTCTATGGGTATTTGTGTTTCCCCCACCCTCCTTCAAAATACTACTGCTTTAATGTCCTTTCATTTTTTTTTTCTTTTCTTCTCATGTCTTTTCCTTTATTTTTGATACCTCTTGCCAAATTTTTTACAGTCTATTTTTCAGCCTTTTAATATTTCAATTTTTTGTATCAAATTACTTGGTGTGTATTTCTTATACACAGCACATCGCTATTTTTTCTTTTTATCTAATCTCCTCTTCTAATGTACAAAATAAATGCATGCACATGTACTGGGTTAATTGATGTGTTTGATTTTCTTACTGTTTTTTATCTTTCATACTTTACCTAGTTGGCTTAAATTTTTTTCTTACTTATTTGCTTTAGTGTTTTGTAATTTATATATACTATTTCTCTTCTCTTGTCTTACCTTTAAATATGTTTTATATAAATGCTGAAAATTTATAACTACAATTTACTCTTTCCCCAAAAATAAGGCAAATATTGTGCACACTTGTCATCTTTCTCTCTATATCCCAAGTTTAAATGAAAGTATCCTTTTTTCTTACAAAATTACACTTATTCTGTTTTTTCTCTCTCTCTGTCTCTCTCTTTTTTTTTTTTTTTTTTTTTTTTTTTTTTTTTTAGACTGATTCTTGCTCTTGTCACCCAGGCTGGAGTTCAATGGCATGATCTCAGCTCACTGCAACCTCTGCCTCCTGGGTTCACGCCATTCTCCTGCCTCAGCCTCCTGAGTAGCTGGGATTACAGGCATCTGCCACCGCGCCTGGCTAAATTTTGTAGTTTTAGTAGAGGCAGGGTTTCACCATGTTGGCCAGCCTGGTCTCGAACTTGTGACCTCATGATCCTCCCACCTATGCCTCCTAAAATGCTTGCATTACATGTGTGAGCCACTGTGCCCGGCCTTATTCTACTTTTATAGTTATCAGTTATTAATAAATGCAACAAATTTAAGTGAGGAAATAAAACCTTTAGACAAACATTTTATTCAAACATATTGATTTTTAAATGATGATTATTGGTGCTGTCCTCCCTATAGCAATTCTGCTGCCTCTAGGACCCAAAGGAAGTCAAGCTGATTGCATGCGGTGAACTGTTTTTCTCGGTTAGATTATACTAACTGCGCCCTACACCAAACGTCCCAATGCTGGTCGGTGGAAAGTGAAATAGTAAAACACACAGAGTGTGATTAACCACAAGGATCAGATGGATTCAGGACGGAAGCTGAACTCTACCTTTACTCTTTCTGATTTCACCATTGCTGAGCTTGGGCTACTGACAATGTCTTTCAGCAAAGTGGGTTGAGTTCTCAGATAATGTTTATTTTATCAACGTGGTTCTTGTTGCTTTCATTAAAAATGGACTGGGATTTCCCAGTGGTAAAACAGCAATCCTGGGAGAGTAAAGGAGCCCATTTTGCAGGTGCAGGTGTTTGTGGCAAGCTCTGTAGAGATCTCGTCTTGTGCTGGCGCCGTAATCGAACTGTTGGAAAGAGGGTGCACCAGACTCACACTCCAGGGTCCCCAGCACAGCAGGAGGTTGTTGGCATTGACATCACTCTCCAGCATGGCCGGAGGGCTGCAATTTGGTGGGGCCAGCCCAGGTCCCTTGGAAGATACTTTATCAAAGGATTTAACTAGAAGAATTAAAATTCAGTTTTATTACCAAATAGAAAACAAAACAGGGGAATGAGGACAGAAATAAAGCCAAAGCATATTAGTGATGATAACAACTGTGACTGATTCCAACTTTTCTATAAAAAAATTTGCATATCAGTACACATAACTTATACACAGTTTGGCCTTGCTTGTACACATACATTAAACCAAATCGTAAAAACATTTTTAAAGAGTCAGACAGTCAAATGCTAACCAAACGAAAGCCAATGTGGCACTATCAAAAGTTGAGAAAGTAGGATTCAAGTCAGGAATATTTAAACAGGACAAAGAAGCATATATTTTATATTGATGATAATTAAAATAGCCTGAGAAGGAATAGCAGTCATTGTCCCATATACAGTAAGCAATGTAAATCAAATTGTATCAAGGAAAAATAATTATAAGTAAAATATGAATTAATGAAACCATGGTCATAGAGGGAAGATTTAATTTACTTTCTTCAGCATTGGAAAATCAAATAGACAACAAATGTGAGCCTGTAGAGGATATAATTAACAAAATTAATAAGTTCAATCACATACAAACACCAATACATGGGCACATATACAGCTAGAATTAGTGCATTATAACTAGTATGTGTGTGTACATGTATGAGCATATGTAAGCATGTATGTGCACTATTACAACTATTATGTGTGTGTACAGGTATGAACACATATAAGCATGTTTGTGCTTATACACAACACGCACACATTTGTAGGCAGCAAATAAAGATTTTACCTTTCATCAAATATCCACTAAAATAGGTGAAAATCCTTTACTTCTGGACGTGAAGATCCAATATGATACAGATGTCAAATTTCAATCCCAATGAAAATCCCAGTAGAATTTCATTAAACTTGAAAATGATCATTCTAAAAATTATCAGGAAGACGAAATTATACAGAACGACACCAGCATACTCACTCTTTCAATTTCATTTCAAGATTGTCTTGGAGGTTCTTGCCCATGCAGTTGGAGGAACAGCCAAAGAAAAGCTGAAAGATTAATTAGAAAGGAAGAAATAACACTGTCATTTTTGAAAATGATAAAATAAACAAAATCACAAATAAACAATTGTGTATATCAATAGCTCAAATGGATTTTCAGATTAATTACTGAATTAAGAAGTGACTTTAAAACTTCTCTAGGGACAAAGTTAATAAACATACGTCCTCTTTCATATAGTCATATACAACAAAAAATTAGAAATGTAAAGTATCATTATCAATATTATTAAAAATATCAGATATATAAGAATAAATATTGCATATACTATGGGCGAGACATCTACATAGGAAACTATAAAACCAATTAAGTTAAAGGTGATGTAAGTAATGAAGACATAAACCATGCATGTGAATTGGATGATACAGTAGCATAAAAATGTTAACTCCCCTAAGCTGATCAGTGGCTTTTGAATGGGAATACACTAGATCTAAAGAGGATCTAATTATAAAGCTGATTTAAACGTTCATATAAAAATCCAAAGTGCCAAGAACAGCTCTGGTCACCTTAAAATAAAAGAACAAGTATGAAGAATTGCTTTGTAAGAAATTAAAGCTTATTATAAGGTTATATTAATTAAGACAGTGTGTATTAGCAAAGGGATGTTCAAAGAGACCACCAGTACTGAATTTAAGGGTGTGAATTCAACATATACATATATGGCAATTGACTTAGGACAAAGGTGGAATTGTAAAACAATGGGGAAAAGGACAGACTTTCAAAAACAATGCTGGGAAAATTAGATATCCATATGGAAAAAAATATTGGATTATTTTATATGCAAAACTCTAGTCCAAGAGATTATAGACTGAAGTGTGAAAGGCAAAAGAATACCCTGTTTAGAAGACATTGTAGACAAACATCTTCGTGATTTAAAGGTAGAAAAATATTTCTTAAAAAGGACACACAAAGTAGCCATAAAGGAATTGGCTGACACATTTGAATGCCTTAAAAAAGAGCATCTTTTTATCCATAGATACCATCAAGTACATGAACAAACAAGCCACAAAACAAAAGAAGGAAGACGTTTTCAATTCACATGCCAACAAAAAGCACAATCCCGGAATATGTAAAAAATCCCTAGAAAACCACATGAAAAGGTTGGACAACTCTGTTTAAAATGGGCAAAAGACATGAACAAACACTTCACAAATGTGAATCCAAATGGCCAGTAAGTTTATAAAAAGTGCTCGAGTCAGCAGAGAAATGTAAATTCAAGCCTCAAGAAATGCTGTCATATTCACTTGAAAGGCTAAAATGAAAAAGATAACGAATATCAAGTAGTGGTGAAAATGGAGTTCAATGGAAATATTTATACCCTGCTGGTGGGAGTGTAAATGTGCCTGATATACTGTAAATTTGTGGCATTACTGTCAATATGAAATATGGGCATACATGGTGAAGCTGGCACCATACACTCTGAAGCATGGTGCATAGAGACTCACGTGCCCTGGAAAACACATACAGGAATCCACAGCAGCATTATTCAGAAGAGTCCTAAACAGGAAGCAATCCAAGTTTGCAGCAACAGCAGAACAGATACATATATTGTAGGATATTAATCTTAGAGAATTTAGCAATGAAAATGATTGAAATTAAGTTATACATAACAATGTAAATAAGTTTTCAAAACAAAACATTTAATGAAAGAAGCCAGATACAAAAGAACTTTTTTTTTTTTTTTTTGAGACAGAGTCTCGCTCTGTTGCCCAGGCTGTAGAGCAATGGTGCGGTCTCGGCTCACTGCAACCTCTGCCACCTCCTGGGTTCAAGAGATTATCCTGCCTCAGCTTCCTGAGTAGCTGGGATTACAGGCACCCACCACCACGCCTGGCTAATTTTTGTATTTTTAGTAGAGATGGAGTTTCACCATGTTGGCCAGGCTGGTCTCGAACTGCTAACCTCGTGATCCGCCCTCCTCGGCCTCCCAAAGTGCTGGGATTAGAGGTGTGAGCCACCACACCCAACCAAGAATGTTAAGTTCTTTCATATAAAGTCCATTTATATTAAATGCAAAAGTGTACAAAATTCCATGACAGTGTTTCAGCATCTGTACTTGTCTGCAATTATGCTGAGCGTCAGTGTGGTAGCCCCGTCTGGAGGCAGTGAGTTGAGGCTGGTGTCAGGCTAGGCAACTCGGGGCCTTCAGTGTTCCGTCTCTTGACTGGGGTGGTAATTACATGGGTGTTTATTCTTAAATAATTTGTTGAGTTCTGCATTATGTTTTATGTGTTTTGAATACACGCATTATATTTCTTAATAAAATGTTCTAAGAAAATGAGAATTTTTAGAAAAGAATATATTTGTCAAAATGAGTGTAATAAGCAAGTTCTATATATGAACATGCATAATCCAACTATAATCATTGAAACAGTGTCCAGGAGCCAGTGCACAGAGCGAGTCACTTTACAGCTGTGCCTGAGACATGCAAAGCACTTAAAATGTGATAGAGGCATCTTTTTAAATCTATGAGCAATAGTAGGTTGATTATTTAATAAATGGTGCCAGGATAAATAGTGCTAGCTAAATAGGAAAAAACTATTGAACCTAAATACTTCTCTCTCATGTCATACAGGACAACAGAGCACTAGATGAAATAATAAGTTCATTATAAAAATCAAATAATCATCAATATTATTTTACCTTTGGGTGTATGGGTAAAGGAGGGAATTCTAAGTAAAAACAAAACCTTAGTGAGAGCGTTAATAAGTCAAAATTACCATTTATGGTTTTAAGACTTCTGATGTCTAAAACTTCCAATGTAAAAATTAAAAAGCATGTATCAAACTGGGAAATTATATTTTAAACCTTTATGCCACACAAGGATTAACACCCTTAATACACAAACATGTATATGTGTTGAGTTTTTAGAAGATGCCAAGACTCAAGGAGACAGTCAGAGTATTTACAAAAAAGTAAAGAATATACAAATGGATATTGGTAATGAAGAAGTTTCCATCTGGCAAGTACTCAAATAGTTAAAAGTTAGAACAAGATGATCCCATTTGTCACCTATCAAATTGTCAGGGATTTTTAAGTATCAACAAGGACACAGTTGGGTAGAATTCTCCTCCTACTGACGGTCTGTCCATCAGGGAAAAGTGACTGGCCAATGAGTATCAAGAACCATCAATCCATTTCTTCCTTTTTATCTAGTACTTCTCCTCCTGGAAGCCTATTCCAGGGAAATAATAAGAAATATGTACAAAGATTAATGCATAAACTCATGGCTTGCTGTGTTATTTGTAATAGCATATATTGGCTATAGCCTAAGGTCTGGCACTAGAGCAGGTCCCGACCCATCCCCCAGTGCTCCATGCTGCACCAACGGAATCCCGTTCCTAAACAACTTGTGACACCATGGGGAAGCTCATGCATGAAATGAAGGTGGGGGGAAGATTCAGGTTTTGGGGGGCCTGAGGACTATACAACTTGTGTGGCTTTTAAGAGAGAGAATAAAATTCCCCAGTACAGGATGGAGCCGTAGGTAGGGGCCCTGAAGTTCAAGCTTCATGTGCTTCTTATTATTAAATTATGAAGCATGCTTTACAATTATACAAAAATATATCTGTAATAGAAAAGGGACTGAAACAAAGGGACGACATAGGAACTTCTTGATTGAAATAATGATCAGTACTTTTCCTCTTTATATGATTCATTAATTTAAAGAAAAACACATTTTAAGTAAGGAAACAACGTGGAGAGGGAGAGGGAAATAGAAAATTCTAGGCAGCAAAGAGAGACTGAGCAAAGGCAGGGAGACTTGGGTTTGTTCCAGCAGCAGGATTCTAATACGTGGGTAAAGCCAGAGGCGGAGTCAAGGGCTGCTGGGGAGAGGCAGGGCCAGGTCCACAGAGCCCCCCAGTCCCCCATGGAAAGCCTTAAACAGGGAAACACTCTACTCCCCCAGCCCATGTGTGCTCTTTCCATCACTAGAGATTTGGACTGTTTTAAAGTAAGAAAGTTAGTAGAGTGTTTCACCCTAAGGACTAGACCTGCAATAATACCTTGTAAGATATTAGTTGTCAGACTGTCTGTTCCAAGGACTCCTTGAATGCAGAAATATTTTTCAGCTAGACAAGTCCATAGAACGTGTTCCTCTTGAAGCTGGCAAGAGAGGAAAAAGTCCAGTTCGTGTAGGATTGTCCAAGCTAACCTGGGTGGGATTCAGGATGGGGAAGGGGCTCTGATCCATGTAAGAGGAGAGCAGGAGGGCCCGGGTTCGGGAAAGGGAGATCCTCAATGCAACACGCAGACCTCCCACCATGGCCAGGGACCACCGGCTGGTGCAAGAGATCTACCCCTCCTGTCCAAGTGCTCCCAGCCATGTCTCCCCTGATAGAGAGTCGCTCTTGAAGGTGGAAGAGGAAGAAAGGAAGGCTCATCAAACACTCAGTGAGCAGAGAAGGTGAAGCCGTCCACTGGAAGCAGCGCACATATCCCAGCTGGCTGCAGGACTGAATCAGTCATCTGGAGACGAGATCACGTGAAGATCTGAGCCTGCCAACTCGGGTGTGGAGGAAAGGGGTGGAGAGGAAGGGAGGCCTCTTAGCAAAGGTGGCTCTTGCTTGAGAAAGCATGGAGGCCCTCCTTTTCTTATTTAGAAACCAAAAGATCATCCATTTTCCATTAGGTTTTTCCAACCCTAAAAATCCTAAAAATTGTCCAAGAAGCCTTTCACAGGTACCCATCCACTTTCATTTCAGGGTCAATTTTTGGTCACAGGAGATACCTACAGGAGACTTAGGTAATAATAAGAGGAAGGTGAACAGGATCCATTTTCAGGAAAATAAATTGTTCTCCCCCATCACTCACCCCAATGAAATCTCATTATTTTTACTCCCCCATAATCTTTACTATTCAAAAGGTAAAATAGAAAAAAAATTAATTTTATTAGCAAAATTTACTAGATTAATATGACTGAGAACTCCGCATAAAATGTTAGCATTAAATATTAAAATATATTAATAAAATACTAGATTAAGAAGCCTAATATTTAATACAACACATTCATTGGGGGAATTGCATCAGTTTAAGCATAAAAGAGAAAAGAGAAGATTCTAGTGACCTTTACAAAGCACAATGGCCACGGCCACCAGCTGGAGGCTGGGCTCATCAGAAAGCAGAGAAGGATCTCCAGCAATCAGGTTCCGGCAGATGCAGGCAGAAGGTCTCCTTGAAGGACTGCTTACCAAGCCAGGGGCAGAGTGAGGAAGTGAGCAAGGAACGGTTACGTCCCAGGAACTAGTAGCAGCAGGAAGCTGTTGCCAACCTGGGCCTGGAAAAGGCATGGACAGTGGCACCAGCCCAGTGAGGGCTTTGGCCACTGAGAAGGGCTTTAGGGAATGCACGGTAGGATGCTGTCCCCGCCCAGTCCACAGCCTCCCAAGAAAGGCACCAGGAGAGTTCACACCTTGATCTCGCTCTTTCTTTAGAGCTCCTACCAGCTCCTCCCATGGTCCACATCCTCTGGAAGCCAGAGGGCAAGAGAGGCCAGGATGCCAGCCCCACAGAGACAAAGCAGGGTAGGTGGATGTGGGGAAGGCACCAGCTGGGTGTGGGGGGGCACCCTCCCGCCCTACAGTGCCCCATTTCACTTTCCCATTGATGACAAATAGATCATCTTTGCGTTTACCAGCGTTTCATGCAGATTACCTACATCAGAGTGAGAGGCAGCTGGAAGAAGAGCAATGCACTGAGGAACCTCTAGAAAGAGACACCAGTGCTGGAACAGGATGAACCTCAAGTGCAGGTCAGTGCAGTGTGGGTCAGCTGCAAATTTGCCTTAGCCACTGCACCATTTGCCAGTCTCTGTCCACCCTGCCCTCCTATGGAAAGCAGAGGAAGGGCCCTCAGTGCTATGCACAGGGAGAAGGTTGAAGTCATGTCCTGGTGATGGTCTAATGTCTGGTGGCCTTTGGGAAGGCCATTTCTGCTAGGTGTGTGACCTCATCTGAGAAATACAGGCATAGGTGGGTGACTTCTAAGGCCCCTTCTACTGTTTGTTCTTCGTTCCATGATGTACACAGGCAATAATGCAGCTTCATGGACACATGCAGTGTGTATGTCTTCAACTTTGGTGATTCTCAACCAGGGACTGTTTTGCTCCACTTCTCCAACCTGGGGGTCATTAGGCAATGTTTGCAAACACATTTAATTGTCCTAACTGGGTAGCCCAGGGTTGCTACTAAATATCTTGCAATGCCCATAACAGCAAGTGACATTGGAAGAATAAATAAGATGAGTTGAAACTCAGGTCAGGGAACTTAAGAGTAGCTGCAACTCAGACAACATCAGTGACATAAACAAACAATAAAAGGATAGATGAAATAATGAAAGAATGGATGGAGGGATGGAGGGATGGACGGATGGACGGACGGATGGATGGATGGACAGATGGACAGATGAATGGACAGATGGATGGATGGATGGGTGGGTGGGTGGATGGATGGATGGATGGATGGATGGAGGAAAGGATGGCTGACTATCTGCTGGGCCCAGAAAGTGCCAGGCAAAAGGAGATCTTTAAATATTTGTCTACTGGTGAATAATGTACCATAACATTTTTTCTGTTGTTAAAAAAGTTCTATGGCTAAGATTGCCTCTCTATATTTTTCATATGTGAGTGCATTCTTCTTTAGGAGATCCCACAGGATGAAGAATCTTACAAACGTGTACTTTCCAAGTGTTATTGTTTTATGAAAGGACTCACCATTGGCAATTCATTCTCTAACTCTCAAATCTATTGGAATCATAGTCAATTTACGACATTGTTCTCTTCACTAGAAACATGTCCATAGCGTGAAGTGAGATACACGTGATTGAGTGTATGCAGTTGAACTATAAAGCATAACTGAACTCTTGGATAATGAAAGAGTTATGAAAGACAGTAAAATGATTTTTTTAAGTTGGATTTGAATTCAAAATGTATTAAATACGAAAGCTTGCCATGATTTTTAAAAAGTATATTTTTTAAAAATGCACTTAAAATATGTTTATCTGTAGGAGATATAGTAAAATGTGCAGTGATTGAACAAATATTTCAGATGACATCCTAAGTATTTTTGTGGCTTTAATAACAAAATAAAGAATCGCACACCTTGAAGGTTATGTCATCCACAAACATTGCTTTATAGGCTAAATATCACAGTTAGCTTTTAACACATTTGCCCTTGGTACACAAAACCAATCATGTATGTTTTAATGCTGCCAGCTCAACCTTTATGGCAGATGTGAAAAATTGTATTTAAATTAGAAATGCTAAAATTAATATTTATTGACTCAGCGTTTCATTATCATTAGAAATTAGTTTGTTCTTGGGTAAACAGTTTATAGCAAGATATAAATATGTTCCATTGACCTATTAACTGGCCCAATATATTACAGAGTTATTGACGGCAGCAGTAAAATTTACTAACAGTCATTAAACCTTGTAACATACTTGATAGGCCTCTGTCCCTGGAATACCAGGATTACGGGTGGGTATGTTTTTAGGATAATCTGCTGCTGATATTAAATTCTTCCAAGATTTTAATATATTGTCTAAGTTTATGAGTCATAAAATAAACCTAGAGCTTACAAAAATTTACATGACAATATTATTTTTTTAAAAAGGGCATGTAAATTTTAGTACAGTACAAATGATGATATAAACCACTAGAACACATTAAAAAAGTTCCCCAAACTGCATTAAAAGAGTATTTAGGGTCTTATTTCAGCACACAAAGCCCACAGACTGGCCGGGTAGGCCAGCAGGCAGAGAGGATTTCTGGTAATTACTGTGGTGTATTTCCAACCAAGCAAATCCACAGAAGAAACACGGTCGGCATCCAGACTGGGTGACCAGATACACACCGGGCCCAGTACATGTGATCAGATGTTTTCGGGAGGGACAGACCCAAAGTTTGCAACTGTCCGGATGCAAACTTTCCAGAGATCAGTATCACAGCATCAGCGTCAGAGCCCTGTCTGAGGCTTGGGCTTTTTGCTTGAATCATGTGGAGAATGGCCCTTGGTAAGCTCCATGGAGCTCAGCAAAGCTTCTCCTCCAGATGTCATCTGCCTGTCCTCAGCTGCCGAGCATCAGCCCAGTGGATGCTTATGTTGATGCCTCAGCCGTCGTGCCTCTGGGCAACCACAGACAGAGGCATTTCCCCAGGTCTCCAGCCTGAGAAGCTCCCCAAAGTCCATTACTGCTGTTGCCCCTGCAAAGTCAAAGCCAAGGTCCCCTCTGGTCCCGCATCACCTGCTCTACCTTAGGGTGTATATCAGTGTCCTGGGTCTGCTATAGCAAAGTGCACAAGCTAAGTGGCTTAAAACAGCAGAAATTTATTCCCCAACAGTTCTGGAGGCCAGAAGTTCAAAATCAAAGTATTGGCAGGTTCGTGCTCTCTCTGAAGACTCGAGGGTACGAGTTGTTCCTCGGTGTCTTCCACCTTGGCTTTCTTGTTTGTGGCTGTGCCATTGCAATCTCTGCCTCCACCTTCATCGCGCCATCTCCTCTTCTATCTGTGTCAGGTCTCTCTTTGTCTTTCTCCTATAACAATACTTGTTATTGGAATTAGGGTCCATCTAGATAATCCAATATGGTTAATTTTACGTGCTAATTTAGCTGGGACGCAGTACCCAGATCTCTAGTCAAACATTAGTCTAGATGTCACTGTGCAGGTATTTGTGATGGTAATTTCATGTGTCAACTGAACTGGGCTAATAGATGCCCGGATAGTTGCTAAAAGATTATTTCTTGGCTGGGTGTGTTGGCTCAGCCTGTAATCCCAGCACTTTGGGAGGCCAAGGTGGGTGGATCACCTGAGGTCAGGAGTTCGAGACCAGCCTGACCAACATGGAGGAACCCCGTCTCTACTAAAAATACAAAAAATTAGCCGGGCGTGGGGGCGCATGCCTGTAATCCCAGCTACTCAGGAGGCTGAGGCAGGAGAATCACTTGAACCTGGGAGGTGGAGGTTGTGGTGAGCCAAGATAGTGCTATTGCACTCCAGCCTGAGTAACAAGAATGAAACTCTGTTTCAAAAAAAAAAAAGAAAAGAAAAGAAAAGAGAAAGAAAAATTGGTGAATTGACTGAAGCAGATGGTCCTTCCCAGTGTTGTGGGGAGGGAATCATCCAATCCACTGAGGCTCAAATAAAACAAAATGGTGGCAGAAGGGCAGATTCTATCTTTGCTTGACCTGAGCATACATGTCCTTTTGTGCTTGGATATCAGCACTCCCGGTTCTTAGGCTTTTTAGACCCAGGCTTGGAGTTACACCAACATCCTGCCCCTGAATTCTCAAACCTTTGACGAAATTACATCAGCTTTCTTGATTTTCCAGTTTGCAGACGGCAGATTGTGAGGCTTGGTCTCCATAACCACTTAAGCCAACTCCTATAATAAATCTCCTCTTATCTCTTTTGTCCATCTATATCCTGGTTGTTTTGTCTCTCTGGAGAACCCTAATACCTACAATAATCTGCCTCAAGTTAACTAATGTAATCACATCTGCAAAGACCCTTTTCCCAAAGAGGATGGCATTCACAGTTCCAGGAATTTGAATAGGGAAGTATTTTTTTGGAGGCTACCATTCAACCCACCAAAAGTGCAATGCACATGTGTAGCTGGGGTGAAGCTGTGGCAAGTCATGGAAGCCTCGAGTCATCCTGGAAAGATCTGTTTCTATGTATCTTATTTTATACCCATGTCACCGGTGACTTTGGGATACGCGAAGATGTCACAGCTGAATAGAAGTTCAATACCACTGTTGTATAGCAATGATTCTTAGCAGAACTGTGGGAATAAGGCTGAAAGGGATCCAGTGGCACCCCGTCTCTACTAAAACTACAAAAATAAGGCTGAAAGGGATCCAGTGAGCCAGCCCCCACCTGGGCAAGTGACCAAGCATCCCTTCTGGAAGGCACAGATCTTTGCTTCCTTCAGTGTAAGGTAGTAACAGCTACCTTAGATCCAGTCCTTAGATCCAGCTACCTGTGATCTGCAGGGAATCACATCCCCTCTGGGAAGCAGTGTGGTCCGGCCTGCAGGGACTGGATTTAAGCCTCAGGCCAGTTCTAGGATGCAGCCACGTGGAGCCTAAGTAGATGGTGCCTAGATGACGAGCTTCTAGCAGGATGGAGGAAACAATACCTGGGCATCTGCTGCAGGGTCTAGTACAAGCACAGGTTCAGGTGTTTGCTGAATAAGTGAGCAAACTCTCTAAAGTACAGAAAGAAAAAGGGTAGTGGAAAGCATTGCCAAGTCCATACAGAACCTTGAAACGTTTCCCAGCATGCACGAGATCTCAAAAGCACAGAGGTGAGTGAGACTGGGTCATTGTGCTAAAGGAACCTAGAACATAAGTGGAGAAGCATAGTTAAAACATACAACACTTACGTAGTATACATGGACGTGTAAAACACATTTGAAAGGCTGGGTGCGACGGCTCAAGCCTGTAATCCCAGCATTTTGGGAGGCCAAGGCTGGCAGATCACGAGGTCAAGAGACTGAGACCATCCTGACCAACATGGTGAAAACCCGTCTCTACTAAAACTACAAAAATTAGCTGGGTGTGGTGGCGCACGCCTGTAGTCCCAGCTACTCGGGAGGCTGAGGCAGGAGAATCACTTGAACCCGGGAGGTGAAGGTTGTGTGAGGCAATATTGCGCCACTGCACTCCAGCCTGGTGACAGAGGGAGACTCCATCTAAAAAAAAAAATACGTTTGTAAAATTAAATATATATATATATGTGTGTGTGTGTGTGTGTGTGTGTATGTGCTAGTTTTATAGACGGCATTTTAGTGTGCATGGGCACTGTGGCCGGCAGAATGCTGACTCTCCAAAAGCCATGAGGCCTTAATCTCTGGATCCTAGGAATGTTGCTTTACATGGCAAAGATTTAGCAGCCATGATTAAGTTAAGGATCT
Organism: Chlorocebus sabaeus; assembly: GCF_047675955.1. NCBI lineage: Eukaryota > Metazoa > Chordata > Mammalia > Primates > Cercopithecidae > Chlorocebus > Chlorocebus sabaeus. Next base: position 131,352,092 of record NC_132912.1, read on the forward strand.
TGAGATGGGGGATTATCCTGGATTATCTGGATGGGCCATAAATGCAACCACAAAGGTCTGGAGAAGAGGGGGCAGTAGGAGCTCTTGAGATGGACAGGAGAGCAGGAGTCCCTGTGAGGTCAGAGGTAGAGAAGAGAGTGATGCGGCCATAACCTGAGGAACACCAGAGCCACCAGGACCTGGGAGAGGCAAGGAAGTATCCTCCCCTAGGGCCTTCACAGGGAGCACGGCCCTGCTGGTATCTGGATTTCAGCCCAGTGACACTATTGTCACAATTCTGGTCTCCAGAACTTGACAGAATATTTTCCTGTGTTTTAAAATTACCCAGTTTGTTGTAATTTGTCACAGCAGCTCTAGGAAATGAATACACACACACACACGTCCCCACACATATATGCACATACACACTGAAACACACACACACATGTGCATGAATGTATACATACACATGCACATAGATACATATACCCACACGAATGCACACACACACACATGAATACACATATGCATACACATATACACACATGCATACTCATACATATACACATGAACACATGCACATGCACACATGTAGGCACACATACACACCCATGCACACGCATGCACACACACGGACATACATATACACATATGCACACATGCACATCCACACACATGAACATACATATACACACCTTGGAATTAGGGTCCATCTAAATAATCCAGGATGATTGATTTTATCTGCTAATTTAGGTGGGACATGGTGCACATACATGCATGCACACACATATGGACATACATATACACACATATGCACACACATGCACACAGACATCCATATACACACATGTGCACATGCACATGTATATCTGTGTGTGTATGTCTGAGTATTTCTTTATGTTACTTTCTTTCAGGGTTTCCTCCCAAGAGTGAAGAGAACTCAGCAGTGAGCCTCTATGGAGAAGGGGGCATTTAAGCTGGGCCTCCTCCACTCAGCAGAGGGAATTCAGGAGCAAAAGTGCCAAGGAGGGTGTTAGCTTGGCTCTGCAGGAACTGGGGACATGTGACAGGAGTCTTTCTCCAATAGTGTGCCCATAGCCACTGTCCATCCTGAGATAAGGGATGATGTGACCAGGCACCTCACTGGTCCCCCATCTATAGGCCCTACAAGGTTACCCCAGCCTCTGTCTTCGGGGACCTGAGTGCCTTTCACCCTGGGCAGACTTCCTGGGGGTAGTAACATTTGGGCCTAGCTATGCACTCTGTGGCTTTCACTCTCCTTGGCAATAATGTTGGCACAGGACTCTGAGATATTTATTGCCAAAATGGAAAAGCTGCTCTGATTAGGTCATGAGTATCTTTGGTTTTGCCTCAAATATCCCTGCCTTTTTCTTCCTTTGGATACCAAAAGTTGCCGGAGCAAATGCTCTTCTGCTGTGTGCACTTTCACACTTTGGGAACTGGAATGTACTGAATTGTTTTGGCCCCGGGACTCAGCAAGGTTAGGGTGAAAGTGGTGACAACAGGGCCTTGGCTTGTCCCTGCATGCAGGAGGTCAAGATCAAAGCCATCGCCCCTCTAGATCTCCTAAAGCTCTTTGCACATGGAGGATTTGCACCCCATACTGGTCTATTATGAGACTCATACTGGTCTATTTAAATCAGTGGATGGATTTGTTCCATGTTTCTCCTGCTGCCACTGGAGCTCACTATAGACCATGGTCAGCTTCCCCAGAATTGGACTTAGACTTTCAATTACGAATGCCTCCACTCTGGGATATTTTCTGATCTTAAAAAAAAATTCCCAGCTGAGAATCAGTCAGGGTCCTGGCAGGAAACAGACGGCACTCTCTGACAGAATAATCCAAGGATAGCTTATTTACCAAGGACCTAACTACAGGGGTGCGGAGGCAGTAGGGGATATTGCCAGGGCTTCCTACAGTGGAATTATTTCCACCTTGGGCCCAAAGGGACAAGGAGAGGGGATGATGACCAGAACTGGGGAGGGGTGGAGCAGGGCAGGACAGACTCACCTTGAGGGGAGCACGAATGGCCTGTCGGGGGATACAGTCAGCCCTAGGTGCCTCAGAGAGAGAATACTTTGATTCTACCTTCCTGGAGCCCTCTTTCTGTTTCTTCCATGGAGGTCCTCATGGGCTGAACCTGTGGATAAAAATTCCAAGCTGAGAACAAGGTTGAGAAGGATAAAGGGAGGACCCTCTGTGGCCAACAGAGGACCTTGAGCATGATCTATAACCAATGCTATCTATTTCTGCCCCATCTCCCCAAAATCATATCTAACTACTTAAAGACAGAAAACAACATAGAAAAAGATAATGATGACAAAGCCAGCAGGAGGAAGGACGTATGTTGGTAAGGAAGATAATGTAGATTCTGTCATCCACCATCAGATTAGAAACTGAGCTTTGGAGAAACCTCCACAAAAACAAAAAGGACAACACAATGGTTTATACATCCTTCCCCTTGAAAGAGTCAGGACACCTTCTTATTTCTCGTGAGGAGCCTTTTAAAGAAGACACTGAGAAAAAAGTTGTTGCTGTCAGGAGCAACTAGTTGCAATGAATCCACAGTGCTGTCTTATGCCTGTGCTTTACCTTTCATGCTGGCTGGAGGGTTGACTCTGAAACACAGCTCAGTAAAGGTAAAATATACAAATTTTTCTTTGGCTCCCAGATTGTTGGGTAGAATTTACCCTAAGGACAAGCTATCTAACCACGTCACTGCTGTGTTTCTTATTAAATATCATCTTGCTCCTACTGGCTTTGGCTAGGAGGTTGTATTAGTCAGGGTTCTCCAGAGAAACAGAACCAATAGGGTATGTATATATGTACAGAGAGAGAAAAAATATGTTTATAATAAGAAATTGGCTCACATAATTATGGGTGCTGCTAAGTTCAAATGTGCAGTGTTGGCCAGCAGACCAGAGACCCAGTAGGGCCAACAGTGGGGATGCAATTCCAGTCTGAGGGCAATCTGCTAGAGAATCCCCTCTTGCTTAGGGAGGCCAGTCTTTGTGCTCTATCCAGGCCTGTGAGTGATTGGATGAAGCCCACCCACACTGGGAAAGGAAATCTGCTTTACTCAGTGTTCACTAAATTACATGTTAATCTCATCCAAAAACACTGTCAACATTGATGCATACAGTTAGTCATCAGAGAAGTAGAGCTGACATTTCAGGTGTATACCAAGATGACAGTCTGTTGTGCTACTCTTATGGACAACTGTGAGAATTCAGACAGAGCCACATCCTTTGGAAGTCAGAAGAAGAAATGGTGTGGGTGGCAATCTAACATGAAATCTAAGTAGCATGATGCTATCTCTGGCCCTTTTCTCCCGGAGATGGCTTATAGCTATCTCTAACTTTGGTCACCGCCACACTGAGGCAGCACTCTCCTGGCCACAGTTTGCCCCACTTGGCTCAGCAGCACTGGGACAGTACTCTCTCTAGCCACTAGTTTGCACAGATGCTGTGGAGACCTGCTCCCATTAAAATCTTCCCTGGATCTTTAAGTCATAGCAACATGACCAATAAGAAGCAGGTCAGCTAATATTCCAGAAGAGTTGTCACTGTTATCACCAACCCAGACAACTCACACCCTAACCCACAGCCATTAAGGTGAGCAACATAAGCAGATGAATTTCTCGTATTTCTCAATTTATTCAAGCGTCAACTTCAGTAAAAGATTGTGACATACCAAAAGGACTTTCCTGAAACCTTTACATGCTGTGGTTTTTAGGGTTCTACAGACTGATGGAGTCTATGAAATGGGTGAAAATCATCAAGGCTGACTGAATCCTCCTGGAGACCAGTAGCCTTAGAACTTTGCTGCTTCTTCTCTGCTCTCAGGGGACCCCAAAGACCCCAGGCCTGGGCATCATGAGGACAGGAAGGTGAGGTCTGCGCAGCACCAAGTCAATAAGCGTGTTGGTGATTTCTTGGTGAATGTTGGCTGTGGAGAATGAATCCAAATCACTTAGGTCAAAAGATGACGAATTCCAAACACCTTTGCTCTTTGCCAGTTTTAATGGTGGCCATGCTTTGCTCTCAAACAGGGCTCAGAAGAAGAGCGCCAACAAGTTTCTCCACAGAGGGGCACTGGCTGGCATCCCTGTAATACGCGGTTTGTAGAGAATGAAAGCAGCTTTGGTTTTCTTTTGTACGAGTGCACCCAGTTACCGGCGTGACACTATGGTTTCCTCGCTCGGCTTTGAAATATAGTAAACTCACAAAAGCTACTGTCGAGTTCAGAACAAACACAGGGGGTATGTTTAGTTATTTGTTTTTGTAGTAAAATAAAATATTTATTATACGCAGACACCTACTGTGAACAGAGGGGGAGGCCACTGTGTTTTATCTTGCCGGTGTCATGTTTGACTTCCATTAGGGATGGATTAGAGACCTGTGGGTTTTCATGAATTCAGAAAGTCCACTTTGAACACTGATTTCAAAGCCTACAGGGGGTGTGAGGAATGTGAGAACACAGCGTTGGAGGAAGGAACCTGTTGCATCGAGAAAGCACCTTGTGTTTGATAAGGCAGAATGGAGGTTCCCTGGGAGAGACAGAGGCCAGGACGCTTTTCCCTTAATAAGATGACTTTAAAGGAAGCTTTCCTATTGTTTCCTCCACACTTTCCTCAAGGTGTACACAATTAATTCAGTCTTGGAATCCTGAGAAAATAACCACTGTATCAGTCCGCTAAGCCTTCTCCGTCTCTCTAACTTATCACAGGGAATCTGAAAGTATTCTAAATCATCAGGGGCTCCTGGCTTCATGCTTCCGTGTCCGCTGGGCTGGCTTCCCACTCTGGCACGTGTGCAGGAGCCCACACCCACACTTCAGGTTTTTGCACCTACAGAGAAGGGGGTAAAAATAAAGAGGATGGCCACCCTTGGCATGCATCTAGAGTTCAATCACGCCCAGACCCAATTCTGAGTTCCACACCTAAAAAGACTTTGACAGAAAGGAGTGTGTCTGAGGGAAGGTGTCCTTGATGAGAGAGGGTAGGTGACCAGCCCCCCGAGGCAAAGCGAAAAGAACCTAGGACATTTATTGTGAAGAAGGAAAGAGTTGGGCTGAATCCTGTTGACACCCTCAAGAATGTGAAAGTCTGTCTTCTCATGGAAGAAAGCCTGAGTTTGGACGGTGGGTGAGGATTTCACAGAGTTGGCTTTTGGGGTCATCAGAAAGAAAGTTCTAACAGCCTTCTCAGGAAACCAGGAGCTATACATCATTGCAAGATTGGGATTCCTTGGTGGAGCAGATGTAGAAGGCAGGAGGGTTGGTTTAACAAGTGGAGCAGGCACAGGACCAGACGATTCCCTTGTCCAGCAGTGGAGAAGTCATCTCCAAGGCAACTTTATGGAAAAAAAGGAACGTATTCAAATGGAATGTACGAAAATATGCAGAGAGACTCCTCTGCTCACATCAGCCTTCCAAGAAGACAGAGGAACTCTCTGGTCCTCGCCTGAACTAGAACCAAGGGACACATCTTGTGTTTCTTTTCGCTCTGGTGAGATGTCCATGACTGGATCCACTCACAGCTGGACACTGCTGTGATGATCCTAACATGCATCCTCCCTTCACCCCTGGAGACGAAGACCCAGAGAGCATGACCCAGACCAGATAATTTTGCTTTTTCTAAGCAATACAAACCACCTGAATAAGAATACAGACCTACTTCAAGTTATATTTCATAATTTTTCCCCCCACATTCAGGAGCAATAAGGAGAATCAACAACTGTGAGTCAGGAGTCTGGCTGGGGAGAAAGGCTCTAGTCTGGGTTTAGCATTGACTGTGTAAGTGGTTTTCAAGCCACTTAGTGACAATGGTTCTTTGTGCCAACAAGGATGTTCTGTTAGATACTTAATCTAGATGTTAGAAAAAGCAATCCCTTAAGGTTTTAGGATGCAGTCACTTCGTTATTTTCTTCCTTTTGCCCCCCACTGTTCTTTATCATGCAGATTCAGGAAACCTAGGCTCTGCCTCAGGATACCTCTATGTTTGGAAGCCCCCCTGCCCCCACTCTGCCATTCTGGCGGTAGTGAAGAGTGAGAACTTCTGCCCTACGCTGAGCGTTTGGGGAGCTGTGCTGGGTCACAGTCTGTCATTCCACACTTTGGGGCTTTTCACACTTGGGCATCCTTAATCACCAAGTCAGGAGGAAAACGGGCCTGTGAAACATCCACTTGACCAAGACCCCCTTCCATCACGGGTTTCCCGGAGGCGGAGGATGCGATTTGCAGGCAGCCCCAGTGGTTAGCTTACAGCCTGGCCTGTAGGGGGAAATCAATGTATCTTTGTTCCTTTGAGCTATATTGCCAGAGCGTGTCAGGCATGTTTGAGCTTGTTAATGTGAGACCTTGTGCTCATGTTTACCTTTTTAATTTTTACATTTCTTAGGCTTTAATGGTAGCTCTTATTTGTTTATTCAGGCATTCAACAAACACTAATTGAGCACAAGCAAGACAAGAGCTCTCAGCTCCTCCAATTCAAAGCAGTTCAGGTGTGAGTGTGGCTGTGTCTTCACTGCTTGCCTGCAGGAATCCTGGCTGCCTGGGATCCAGGAAGCCTGTTTCCAAAACCTTACTCTCCAATCCTGAGCCTGGCCAATACATGCCCATCTCCTGCCTGACTTGCACCCACCTGGCACCGGAGTGCCCATCAGTTGTGTTCTAATGCATCACCTTTCCTGTTGCCCCTCAGCTACTGCCCAGGCATGAGGTCTCAGCACACTTGACTACATCACAGCAGGGTGCTTGTCTGTGCACCCAGCAAATGTGCCCAAAGGGTGGTTCCCTAGCAAATCAACTGTCTGGGCATCTTGTGAAATATTTGCTCCTGGCTCCTGATTCTTCTGGAATCCTTTTCTGGATGCTGTGGATTACCTAGCAGCCAGGCTTGGCATGGGTTCTGGAGCAGGAATCCCTGAGGCAGATTAATTATGGACTTCTGAGCAGGGGATACTGATATCGTTGATATCCAGGAACAGTTTATGTGTGGCTTCCAACCAAGCTGCAGCTAGCATATAAGAAGAAGCAAGATTATCACCGAAGAGAGTCATGAGACTGTGGGTCTGCAAGTCGGCCTGTTGTCTGGATCACTGCCCAGCCTCAGTGATATCTGGACTGTGGCCCCAGAGCAGCTCGGGAAATCACCATGTGGAAATTGCTGGAACAACCATAGCCACTCTGAAACCTTCACACTTGACCCTAAGAATACTTGGACCAGCTTCTGAAAGGCTGTCCATTTGGAAAGCTAAAAGGAAGGAGAAAGAGAGGAGAGGCATGGCCTGCTCCTGGGGATGACCGCTCATCTTCACTCTCCAAGGCCATGTGGAAGTCACTTGGGCACAAAGTGATCACTCCACTCCCTTCCACCTTTCCTTTCTCCTTCTCTTTCTAATCTGCTCTCTTTTCTTCCTAAAGCACATCATGAAAACCTGCTGCGTTTGCATCGAGACTCTCTTATTGACAGGCTTGCTTCTGCCGTGAGAGTAGAAGCGGCATTATAAGAAAACATTTAACAGCAGATGCTTTCAGATTCGCAGAGAGATGCACACAGTGCTGCTCACTCTTCTGAGAAAAGCTTGAGAAGAATTCGAACTTTGCTAAAACCCCAACAGTTTGCCCCTGTGTGCTGTAGGAAGTTGCAATATCATCAATGGAAAGTTGAATTTCCTGGTTTTCCTTATTCATGCATCAAATACATGCTATAATAATGTACTCCATAAGAGTGTCTTAGAATGTTTTTAAAAGTATTTGGGGGATCTGTTTTTTTCTTGATGAAAGAGCTATCTAAAATGGTGTTCCTGGTGAGGCACAGTGGCACACACTTGTAATCCCAGCACATTGAGAGAACAATATGGGAGGCTCAACATCATTTGAGCCCAGGAATTTGAGACCAGATTGGGCAATATAACCCAGAGAGGATCATTTGAGCCCAGGTTGGTGTCAAATTTCTGGGCTCAAATGATCCTCCTGGCCATAGACCCCATCTATAAATAAATAAATAAATAAATAAATAAATAAGTGATTAAATAAATAAAATGGTATTCTTACTGTGTTTGGTAACAGCTAGGTCCCCAAAGCATTAAATTTATGAATCAAGCTCAGAAACTTCTGAAAGTTAAGAGTCAAAGTTCCCACGGCAACCTTCTTTGTTTCAGTACACAAACGTACGATGACAACCCTTTTATTGCCTGATTCCATAATACTAGATAACAAGAAGCACATCCTGGTTAATATTTTGGAGAAATGACTAACTGCATGGAGAGAGAGAGAAAAATGTACGGGCACCTCATCCGACCCAGACAAGCTGAGCATCAGAGGTTCTGCCGCGAGGAGCAAAGAGATATCCAACCTGGGACTTTGGGCTTTTCCTGCCTTCACCCAAGGACATTTCCTCTATGTTGGTAGACCGGGCTGTGGGCAGTAGCCTATAAATCTGAGCTCCTGGCCTGGCCTGCCTCAGTTGCTGACCTAAATAGGGTCCTATCTACAAAGATCATTTAACTTGTACAAAATGCTTCCTTGCAGACCTAGTCCCATCTGCTGAGTCCCAACCTCTAACTGCATGTGGCTCTTCCCATGATTGGTCTTCTTGGCTGGATGTGCTGGGGCACACTGATGCAGACCATGTCATTTCTCAGACCCACAGTGACCTGTGACAGCCCGTCTGACCACTTATTCCTGGGATTAAGTAGACAGCTTGTAGTGATGGCCACACAACTGGTTCAGCCCATACTTCCCCAGTGGCTGTCCTCAGCCCCTGCCTCCACTTCCGAGTTGGGGCTCACACATCTTTCTAGACCACCCCCCCCGCCACAGGAGGCTGCAGAATCCCAACACAAGGAAGGGGCACCCTGCTGGAGCAGCTATGTTGACTAAACCATTGGAGAAAAAATCATCTTATATTAAAATGAAGATATTATGTCAATCAGATTTAAAGTGTGCATGATATTTCACAACAAAGTGCAAGACTTTCATTCAGCAAATATTAACCAAGTTCTTGCAACAGACTGGGTACTGTTTTAGGCCTCATAGCTAAAATGCACCAAATACACACTCTGTCCCCAGCCATTGTCTTGAGCATTATGTGATAGTCACTTAATCTTCACAAGATTAGGAGTTAGAGGCCTTTTACAACCTCCCATGTGACAAGTGACAAAACTGAGGTAGAGCCACTTCAAGTCCCTTGTCTAAGGTCACTCAACTAGAAGTGGCCTGGGTTGGACAGATAATCGTCTCCAGTGTCTGGGTGCTAAACTTGGGCTACACTGCCTCAAACCTCAGAGAAATGTGACACTTCTTTTACTTTTTTGCCCTAATTCCCAAATTTCAATAGCAATGTCTAACCTGTCAGCCTCAACATCTTCATTAAAGGACTTACTCTGAGCTGATCTCATCTGACACAGTCTTGCACTGCTCTCCCAAGCACGCCGTCCCTTTGCCCCACCAAACTCCTTGTTGAGCGTGGGGAAGTCAGTGCTTTCTGGCATCTCTGAGACTTTGCCATTCTGTTCTCATTCTACCTGGTCCATACCTGCCTCACTGTGAATCTTTCTCGGCTTGCTCCTATGATCTGCCAGAGTCAGGGGCTCCTGAAGCACCCACATAGCCATCAATTCATCTATCTGTGGCGGCAACAGCCGTCTGCCCAGGTCCTTATCATCTGCTCATTGCCTGTCTCCAGCCCAGGCTCTGAGCTCTTTAAAAGAGTAAGTGTGTGTGGTTTGCTGTTGCAGCCTCAACTGCTGAGGCCAACTTCGGTATTCAGCAGGGGTGGGAGGACGGAGTGAACAGTTAAGGGATTTGCTGGATGTTTCATTTTGAAATGTTGAGAAATAACAAGAATGCCAACTTGAGGACACCTGTAGCTACTCCAACACAGGAATTTCAAACACCCGTGCTTAGGAAAATGAAGGAGAAATTTGGTCTATGTCTTGGGACACTGCAAAACCCAATGGCCAACGGACAGCTAGGTCCTAGTTGGTTCAAAATATGAATAGGGTGGCCACCCTGAAATAGGCCAGTAACAAGGAGGTCGTGGGGTGTCTGCTGTGGAACCCCTCAGCTGTGGGTACCCCTAGAGTAGGTGCTGTTGGTGCCCACCCACATTCCTGTTCCCGAGCCCCAGTGTCCAGCAACCAGTAGGGCTACATCATCCTATGCTCTCCTCAGCTGCAACCAATGGCTGACAGAAATGGGGGTGCAAAGACCAGTTGTCTCATCACAAGGCGTTAGAGTTTATGCCCTACAGGTGGTCTCCTCTGCCCCCAGGCTCCACCTTGTTATGCCCTACAAGTCCCCTCTGCCCCCAGGCTCCACCTGAGGCCATGTCCTTGCCCGGTGCTTCCCCTTCCCTGTCTTCCTGGCCTCAGCCCTGTTGCTGTGCTCCCAAAGTGCATTCCCTCAGTCTCAGCCACATTTGCCCAAATCCCTGCCTCAGGTTCTGCCTCCAGGAGCCTGACCTAAAGCAGAAGCCCTGTGAGGAAGCCCTTGTGGTTTAGGGTGTCGCAAACAGACTACAGAGAACAGAGACACCCTTTGGCCAACAAAAATCTACCCACTGAAAATAAACCCATGCTTCAGATATGTGAACAAATAGCAAAATATAAGGAAGGAAATATTACATTCACTTAAAATTTCCATAAAGGTAGAGATAGCCAGAACACCAGTTATAGATACAGTGTTAATTAAAGACTTCGGATCAGTTTCCTAGGGCTGTTGTAACCAATTACCACAAACTTGGTTGCATAAAGCAAAAGACATTTATTGGCTCATTGTTCTGGAGGCCAGAAGCACAAAATCAAGGTGCCGGCAGGTGAATTCCTTCTGAAGACTGTGGGCGAATCTGTTTCCTGCTTCTCTCCTCTCTGCTAGGGCTTCCACAGTCCTCAGTGCACCTTGATTTCAGATGCATCGCTGCTGCTGTGCCACCTCCATCTTCAAAACCCTTCCTCTCTGCTTGTCCCTTTGTCTCCCCCATTCTTATGAGGACTCCTGTCAGTGAGTTTAGGGCTTACCCTAAATTCGGTCAAGCTCATTTCAAGATCTCTAACTTAACTAAGTTTTCTGAGGTGTTTTCTCCAAATAAGGTCACATCCACAGGGGTATCCACTGAGTGGACAAGTCTTTGGGGAATGGGAGACACAGTTCAACCCATGACAAATGCATTTGTCATCTAAGGTCCTTTGCCAAGATCCAAAAGAGTAGAGTCAACGTGTTCTGGACAAGTAAGTTTCCTTCCCCCTGCTCTACCCACCGGTCCTCTGGGACAGAAGGCTGTGTCCAAAACCACTCACAGCAAACTGCTCTCCACTGTTGCCTGCCAAGTGTAATAAAGGGCTGCCCAGGTACTAAGAGTCCAGCAACCATAAAACAGCCATCCTCAAAATGAGATGACTCTCAGAACCCTTCCACAACAGCCGGCAATATACAGTTTGAAAACTGAGAGTCTTTGAATGACTAAGAATTTGGCCCTGGGTTTATTCATAAACTTCAATAGCCAAGAAAGATTTACATGAAATCATCAGAATTAAAAAATCCCACACTATGCCAAACATATTCAGCTTCTCATTCATTTAACTTTTCTGTTTCATCAATTGTGTGTGTTTCGCCTCTGAAGTCATAATTTACCTTGAAAGCCACTGGAGCAGGCACCACTCATGTGACTGCAGGACGACAGGGCTGAGAGCATCCTTGAGAGCTCAGCTTGAATGTGCAGCAGACGTCTCATCGCCAAGCCATCCCTATGGACCCAGGGTGGGGCCATCTCGGCCACCAACAGTTCTGGTTGGGTCTTTTTATGGTTTGAATGTCCCCTCCAAAACTCATGTTGAAACTTAATCCCCAATGTGACAGTACTGAGAAGGGGATCCTATAAGAGGTGATTGGATCAGAAGGGCAGAATGCTCATGAATGGGCTAGTCCATTCATGGGTTAACGGATTAATGGGTTATCATGGGAGGGGACCTGGTAGTTTTATAAGAAGGGGAAGGGAGATCTGAGTGACTGACCACCTTTGCATGCTTAGCCCCTCACTGTGTCATGACTTGTGCTACCACTGGAGTCTGCAGAGAGTCCCCACCAGGAAGAAGGCCCTCATCAGATTGGGCCTGTTAACCTTGGACTTCTCAGCCTCTAGAAAGTCAATAAATGCATTTATTTTCTGTGTAAGTTACCCAATTTCAGGTATTCTGTTAAAAGCAACAGAAAGCAGGTGAATACAGAGTTATCCTTACATTTGTTCCTGCAAAGTCCCCCCTCCGCTCCCTGAGGAAAGGCATGAACTATGCCAAAGGGGGCCTAAAGCACCTTGGAAAAGGCAAGGTTTTCCAGTCACGTGACCATGACCATATTAGTACAATGACAGTAGTTTTTTGTCGTGTCCAATGGCATAACCTTATTGTGAAAACACAGAGTGGACATTGGAAAATATATCACAGCCCTTGTGAGTCAGTGTGCAGCTTAGCAGGAAATGGGTGTGGGTGCCAAGAGTGGGTTCTGCAATGCCTGTGTACAGTTACAGAGACAAGATCCATCACACTTCCATCAAAATTAGAAACTGCTAATGTGCTGTTAGTCATGAAGGAGTCTAAAACATAGTGGTTTTCCTTTAAAATATTATGTCCCATTTGATTAATTTGATCAATAAGAAACCAAGTGAGAGCTGTGTGGTGATTTGTTTCAAAATCAAAGGATTTTATGTGTGAAAATAGGAATTATGGCTCTGATTATGATATTATCATTAATACAATTATTTTTAATTAAGAATTTTTATTAGACCTCATCAACTGAAGTAATGGATGTGCTGTGAAATAGATTTGCTTCCCCCAGATGAAAGGGTCTGCATTATGACAAAAAGTCAAGGAAAAATTACGCATTTTTCCTACTTTAAAGACACCACAGCCTCCTTCCTGAAGGGCCGGAAAGGCTGCTAGTCCACATGGAGCATTTCGCTAAAATTTGCCACTTTCCCAATTTCTGACCAGAGAAATTGAAGGATTAGGCTGGAACTCTAGGGTCTCTCTGGGCACCATCTAAGCAGGGATGATGTAGATTTTCAATTCTTTTGTCTATTTTTATTTTTATTTTTGAGATGGAGTCTCATTCTGTCACCCAGGCTGGAGTGCGGTGGCATGATCTTGGCTCACTGCAAGCTCCACCTCCCGGGTTCAAGCAGTTTTCCTGTCTCAGCCTCCTGAGTAGCTGGGACTACAGGCACCTGCCACCATGCCTGGCTAATTTTTGTATTTTTAATAGAGACAGATTTCACCATGTTGGCCAGGCTGGTCTGGAATTTCTGACCTCAGGTGACCTGCCCGCCTCGGCCCCCCAAAGTGCTGGGATTACAGGTGTGAGCCACCGCGCCCGGCCGGTTTTCAATCCTTTTGAATCTACTGGGTCTGACCTGGAAATATGATTAGGTTTGGGACCATCTACCCTCCGTGTGGTGTGGTCGAAAAGCCCCCGTCTCATGCTGTACCTTGTCCTGCTGGGGGTGGCTCGTCACTTGGGGAGTGAAGCTCCATCTACGTGAACCAGCAGGGTTATTTGCAGTTGATAATCCAGAGCCAAAACTGCCCCCACTAAGCAACATAAAATTCACTTTAATTAATGTCAATATATTTCTTTACATCCACAGCCTCTTGGAGGAGCTAACGCAAAACAAACCAAAGGGAAAAAAAAATCAATTGTTTGGGGAATTTTAAGAGAATTCTTTAATATCAGATTAAGCCCATTTTGATTGTCAATCTATTTTCGGCTCAACATTACCAAAGCATATTACAAGAAAACTCCGTTTTATGAAGTGACGATGACTTACATCTTTCTCTCTCTGCGCCCGACTTCCTCTCGCACACATTCCGTCTCCAGAGGATCTGAAAAGAAGCCTGGAGCTATCTTTGTCGGTGCTCCAGGTTCATCCCACAGACTGAGGAGCTTTTCACAAAATACCATGATTTCCTAGGGTTCCACTGCAGTATCTGGAAAGAAAGATGGTTTTCAGTCTGAACCGTAAGGGAAATGGAGCCTCTGCTACTCACGGTATCATCGTCATCATCCTCATACCCATTGTGATTAGAATTGGGTATTTTCTAAAAACTCCAAAGCCATGACTACCCAATTTTAATAGCTGTTTTACCCCCATGGGACTGCAGCACAGCAAGATCCCACATGTGTGCCTATCTGGGCTGTCTGTGGGAAACTCTCCAGCCCCGTTTCTGAACTGAGAGAAGGCTGAAGGGCCTTGCAAGATGATTTTTGCAGAAAAGTTGGAGTTGCGCCTGACGCAGGCTGGGTCTGCAGGCGTTTTAGAAAGACACTCGCCCTGGAAAGTGCGGTACGTTCTGGGAATGTTGTGTAAACACTTGGAGCCCCTTTTCTGCACAGGACTGCTCAGCTCCCCGTCTCCATCTCACAGATTTTCAGGTCTGTTCTGAGGCCCATTTGGCCCCAGGAACATAAAGCAGCGAGGAAGGGAAGCCATTTGGCAGCTGCGTTGTGTTTCTGAGCCCTGTCTTCCGCGTCTGTGGGCTTGCCAGCAGAGAATGCAGAGGCTGGGTCGTGGAAAACGTGTTTTCAGTGATGGTCTGGCCCCAGAAGATTCTGTGGCACAGACCCCTTCTTACTTAAGCCAATGACTGAAGGACTCCCCAGAAAAATCACACACTTGGCCAACACTTGCGAATACATTCCTCACGGCTGACTTTAATTAAATGGAAGCAAATATATTTTCACAGTTGTTATCACTGATGTGCCACTACAGCAGCCCAGCCTGTGGAGCATTAATCGATGAATAGAAAAAATTTTGAAATTCAACAATTTTCTTCGAAAGCTTAGTTCTGGCTTTGGTGACATTTTGCAGTGTCTTCAGAAATGGGCAACACAAGAAGTTTCATTTAGGTGTTTCCATGGCTTCAAAGCTCACTGTGTAAATTCCTAACTGAGATATGGCCCAACTGATTGTAATGTCATAATTACATCCTTCCTAATTATCCTGAGAATAACAGTAAGAGCGACCCTCACTCACGGAGCCCTTGCTACATGCCAAGCTCAGCGCAAATCGTTTTACAGCCCTTGGCTCATTTAAGTCCAGGAAGATGCTACGTAGTTCCTCTATTTTTTAGACGTTTTGTTACACTTTAATATTTCTGAAATTGGGATCTGTCTTATAATTGATAACATCATCTGCCAAAAACAGATACCACACATGCAATGTGCACATCAATTTAAAAACCTGCCATTGATCTAAGTCATTTTGGAAGAGAAGTAATAGAGTATTGAGATCCCCATTTGCAGATGAGGCAAACTGAGAGAGACAAAGGAATTTGCTCAAGGGCACATAGCTAGTAAGCTGTGGAATAAGGGGTTAAGCTCATTTGCTCGCTCTCTCTCTCTGATTCTGGCAGAAGCTTGACTTTGATGCTTTGCTCATTATGAAAACGTTTGTGAAAAGCTGAGCTAATTTATGTGTTAGCATTTATGTGAAAGTCCCCACTGCTAAATGAAAGATGGAGATATTTGGGGCATGTCCCCAAAATTTGGAGATTGCTATCAGTGAGAAAACTGGTCTTTAGTCTCTGCCTGCCTGGCACCATCACAGTGCTATGATCATGGCATGACTGTGGCCTGAAGGGAGAAAGGGAGAGAGGGAGGGAGGGAGGGAGGGAGGGTGGAAGGAAGCGGGGAGGAGAAAAATGGACCAAGGACCTGACCCAGGACAGAACGGGTGTGACGTTTCACACCTCGATTTTCCTTGTCTGTCACCTTTTACTTTCTTCTCCTAAGTTTCTCCATTTTCTTCTTCTTTTCTGAGGATCTTGATGACTGCCAGGTACTCAGGAAAGGAGGGTAGCTGATTTTCTGCAAATAAAAAAACCGTACAAAGGTCACCACCTCTCACACAGTCTGGTGTTGGCCCCAAGTCCACAGTTTGTCATTGTTGTTTGTAGCAGCAATAGCACCTGCTCGTTTCAGCAACAACATTGTGCGGTCCAGACAATGCAAGTTGAATAGGAAGTCTTTGTCAAATGATTCAGACAGATTAAAAAGGCTACTTCATCAGGGTTTTTCATACCCACATAAATCGTCAGAAGTGATTGAATCTTGGGACACAGTTAGTGTGAGAAAGTGATTGCTTTATGGAAAAGAAATCTTCTTTCCAAGTTCTTTCAATTTCCTGATGATCCAGCTCCCAGGATCCCTTTCAAGACCATTTTATTGGAAGTTAAGATGCTCAGGAAGCAGGGCTGCTGTCCATCAAAGTCACGCTGTGAACAAATAAGGCTTCCAGGTTTCTCATGATGCACCGAGTACTCAGGACTCACTCTTGCAGCAAGCTCCAGTCGGGCACCATGCCACACAATGGTGGCGACGCACTGTCCGGATGCCACGTAGCTTCTTGGTGGCATGCAACCTTGCTCTTCACTTTATGAATCTTCTTAGTGGATCAATATTAGGTCTAGGGACCTGAAGCTGAGGAACAACGGGTGGCTCCTGGACAGAGAGGTGGACATGAAGCTCGTGCAGCGCCTGTGCTCACAGAGGGACACACTTTCATGGAGCCAGGTATAGGTGACTGGCATTGCCTTTTCTCCAGGACAGGGCTGTCCTCGTGGTAGCCATGGTAAGGAGTCCTCCTGCCGAGGCAAATCTCCAAGGTGCTGCTGCTGAGAGGCTCTGGTCAAACTTCACAAGGCTTCCGGCTATTTTACAAAGAAATCACATCTTAAAATGTCACTTTATCTTCCCAAGAGAAAGTCCTTTTTGTCTCATTCATGAGCCCCTTCTCAGCCCCCTGCCTGGCCCCTCCACTCCTATTTTCTCCAGCCCACCAGGACCCACCCTCTCCATTGTACAGAACAGAGCTGACACACTTATGGGAGGAATTGACTAGAGTATCTGCAACGATTCCTCCAGACTGTGCCCCTACACTGGGACCCACTCACTCACCTCCACCATCAGCAGAGCACAAAGGATGCCGTCTTGGGGATGCAGAAGTGGGCTGTGCTCCAAGCCACATTTGCCAGTAAACTCTTCTGACATTTTACTTCACCCAATGGCAAAGTAGCATTGAAAAAGAAGCTTAGGATCAGTGCTTATAGGACTAGGAAGGTCTTCTTTAGAGGGGGGATGCTATCAGTTTATAACAGTCAGTGAAGTCCTAGGCTGCACTGTGAGTCCAAGTGGTCAGGCAGCCTCTGAATGATGCAATGCACAGCCTCTAATTTCACTCAGTTACAGCTGGGTGGGTCGGGGGTGGGGGTGCCATGCTTGGGCCTCTCATTTTACAAAGGGAATTTGAAACTTTATGCTACATTGCGTAGTTGTGTTATGAAAAATTCCAGATTTCCAGAACTATTTTTATGTTCTGGTAAGTTTTTAAACTGGAGAAATGTTCTAAAATAAAATTCAGATAATGAAAGGCACAGGGACTCTGCCAACAAAACATAAAAGCCACCTTTAAGTCCGCACATTAGGAAACCAGTGCTGTACCTTGTTTGCAGAACACAAAGTAGTCTTAGAGGCAAAGAACAAGACCTGCTCTGCAAATTTTCCACAGTTGTGAGTAGTAGAGTCACATCATCCTGCAACAGGAAGAACAAGACATCAGAGGTGTGGGAACAAGATAAGCAGTAAGGGGACCCAGGTTTCTGCTTCGCGGGGAAAGTGAATGTGGCCATGACTTCCAGCCCTGAGTCACATGCTCCGGGGATGTCTATGTTATGAGTTATATAGTGAGGCTTTGAAAAACATATATATATAGACAGATTAATATAGGCATATACAGATACTGATAAAAACATATATAGATACATATATAGATACAGATGGATAGGGTCCTGAATAGAGATAAAGGCATATATAGAGAGATGCATACACATAATATTGATATAAATATAGGCATAGACATAATGTAGATATAGATGGATGTATATATAGATACAAATAGGTGAATACAGATACAGATAAAATTAGATATATATATGGATATACATGGATAGAATCTGGATATAGATAGACATCAAGACATATAGACATAGATGCATATGCATAATATTGATATATTAGATATATAGTTAGTTATTAGATATAACAACTTCTACTAAAAGAAGCCACTTAAAATGACCACCATCTGGAGACTGCAGAGGACAGTGGCCTTGGAGGGGAGCAGAAAGCATGGAGTCAAAGGCTGGAGGGAGCCCCTCGGCATGGCACTGTGAGGAGGGCACAGCTCCCAGGAAACACCACTTTCACAGGTGACTTCCCCACCTCCTGGTGTTGGTTCGGGAGGGCTCAGCTAAAATCTGTCCATGATCTTCTCTGCCTCCCCTGTGCCCCGCCCATGGCTGTCTAGGGAACTTCACCCTCACAAGCTGGCCCGCTCAGGCTCCACTCCTCATTCCCCCGGCCCATTGGCCTGGGAACCAGGGCCTCGGGTCTGCTTTGTGCATTCATGAGGTTTGTTCCAGAACCTCACCACACTGAGGATATTTCAAACCTTGTGACAAAATCTTCTTGGCAACAGTTTGAGTCCATCTCTTCTCCAAATCTCCGGAATCTAGACAAGCAACCCAAAATGTTGACCTTCGCCAGAGCCAGGCACTTCCAGGAGGCACCTCTCTGAGACAATCCCATAGTCCTAAGACCCAAGGAGGCTGATGCTTTTGAGGTCCTGCCTGGGAAGGCTGAGTGGCCCTGGTGGGTGACACTCTCGTTATTTCATGGCAGAGCACAGCTGTGCACTTAATATGCTGACCTGTATCTACACCTGAAGACAAAACTGAACCTGAAACTCATCAAAAAAGGACAAATTGCCCAATGCCTTTTACTTGCACCTCCTTCCCTCCACTTAGTGATCTGCACATTAGTGTGTTCCTCTCTGAAACCCATGTGTCAATCTTGTTTAAGCAGCAATGGTACTGCCCTTGGATGCAAATCCTTTTGGTTATAATTGTGACTACTTTCATTCAGATTTCTGCCATCATTTAAAGTATTTACATGCTGGGAAGACTTGGTAGGTCAAAAACCTGAGTTTTTTTTTTTTTTTTTTTTTTTTTTAATACTCAGAACTGGCTTTGCTTGCTGCCTTGCTGAGGAGTCCCTACCTGGCCCTTCCTCCTAGGGGGACAGCAGGCTCGCAATGTTGATCCAGTAGACTCAGTGGATTCTTTATCCTCTGGCAATGGGCATGAAGGAAAATAAGGGGAGAAAGGAGAGCATGAAGGAGGGTCAGGTCATTTCTAAGTAATGCTTCACAGAACACAGAGGTGGTGCAAGATGAAAGGTGCAAGTTGTGAGCTGCACGGCTCCCTGTTCACCACTGTCGAGAGTCCACTCTCTCACCGTCTTCTCCAGGCCTCGTGATGGGCCAGCTTTTGTCTCTCACTAGAAACTTCTGACATGCTGCTGGCAAAGTTTTTGAGCAGCAGTCTGGGGTTGTTCCTGGTCCTGCTAACGCAGGAGGTGGGAGTTAGGTAGGGCCTGTGAGTCAGGGATGTATGCAGCTATGACAAGTTATAGATTGTCACACCTGGCACGTTGGATGGCATTGGAGAGCACCCTGGAGACTTCATCAGGGCTGCTCCAAAGAGATCCTGGCTTTGCAGATTTCACTCTGGGTGCTGCTTCCTTTCTCCTTCAAATATATCGTAGGTCATATCTGCCACATTCCCCAACGTCAGGGCCACTTCTCACGGCCACTGAAGAGGTCTCTAAGAAGCCAATACCTAGAACAACAGTGCGTGAAAAAGATGCTAAGGCAGCTTCTCCTTCTTGGCGCCAGCATCAATCGTAAGTTTCTAAGGACAGTTTGTTGCATGTAGAATGAATTCCCACTTGAGGGCATGACAGATCTAGACATTAGGAAAGTTGTTCTCATCTCCAGCCTCTGGGGGAACACCAAGCAGAGGTATAGCAGGTTTGAACGGGACGGTCCAAGTACCATGGGACTAGGGTTTCTATCCCAAGACATGAGCCTTCCAGAAACAACATGGAGTCACCATAGTTTCTCTTACATTTTGAGTTTTGTCCCCCGACAAATATACGTGAAAACCCAACCCCCAGTACTATGAAATGTGACTTTATTTGGAAGTAGGGTCTTTACAGAAATCATCGAGTTAAAATGAGGTCACTAGTGTGGACCTGTATTGATCTGTTCTCATACTGCTGTAAAGATATACTACCCAGACTGAGTGATGTATAAAGGAAAGAGGTTTAATTGACTCACAGTTCTGCATGGCTAGAGAGGCCTCAGGAAACTTACAATCATGGTGGAAGGCGAAGGGGAAGCAAGTTTGGACCCTCTCACATCGTGGCAGGAGGGAGAAGCAAGAGCGAAGGGGGGAGGGGCAAGAGCCCCTTATAAAACAATCAGACCTCATGAGCACTCACTGACTCTCACAAGAACAACATGGGGAAAACCACCCCCATGATCCAGTCACCTCCCACTGGGTTCCTCCCTCGACACGTGGAGATTATGGGGATTACAACTCAAGATGTGGTTTGGTACCTGTAATCCCAGCACTTTGGGAAGCTGACACAGGAGGATCACTTGAGGTCAGGAGTATGAGACCAGCCTGGTCAACATGAGGAAATCCCATCTCTATTAAAAATACAAAAATTAGCCAGGCATGATGGCATGTGCCTGTAATCCCAGCTGCTCAGGAGGCTGAGGCAGGAGAATCATTTGAGCCCAGGAGGCAGAAGTTATAGTGAGCCAGGATGAAGATGAAGTCTCCAGGGCGCTATCCAATGCCATCCAGTGGGCCAGGTGTGGCAATCTATGCCTTGTCAGAGCTGCATACATCCCTGACTCAGAGGCCCCATTCTGTCTCCAGCCTGGGAGACAGAGTGAGACTCCGTCTCAAAAACAGAAAAACGTTGAGACACAAAGCCTAACTACACCAGGACTTTAATCCAGTGTGATCAGTATCCTTATAAAAGGGGGATAGTTGGATGCCGAGATAGACACACAGAAAATAAAGATGATGTGGAGACACAAGCAAAACTCACGTAAAGGAGGAGGGTTGGAGGGATGCATCCACCCTGAGGGAGGCCTGACGCCACCAGAGCTGGGATGGAGGCAGGAGAGAGATACCTCCCTGGGGCTTTCGGAGGGAGCGAGGCCCCGCTGACATCTTGATTTGGGACTTTTGGCCTCCAGAACTGTGGGGCATTAAATTTTTGTTGGTTATGCCCCATAGCATGTCATGCTTTGCTACACTAGTCCTAGGACACGAGCACACTTCCTCTTCCCTGATATCACGTGTACAAGCAACACCATCTGCACACTGAACCCTCCCGGCTCGCAGAAGGCAGGGCCATGGGCCAGGAGCTCCTGTGTTCTGCCCCCACCACACCTGTGCAGGGATTGTGGCCGTCTGGGGAGTGTCACCAACTACCAGTTCTTCAGTGTGCAGACACAAGAGAAGGAACTTCCTGGAGGCATCACCTTGACTTCTGTGCTCCAGCCACGGCCAGTAGGAAACAGCACTTTCAGACGCACATTCTTGAATTCAGCTGGGGCGGCCGCCAGTAATCAGGCAATGAGGCCAAGTCTTTTCCGATTTGGAGCCCGCTGATATCCTGTGACCTACGGGAAATGAGTTGATCATTTCAGTCAAAGGATAACCACGTTGGGTCACCCCATCCCAGGGCCGCAGGAGGCCAGCCAGGCCCCTGTGTTTGTCTCAGCCCATCACAGAGTGTCAGTTCCAATGAGTGGCCTTGCCACTGTTTAGAGGACATTACCTGGGAGTACAAGCCAAGGAGAGTGAACCTCCCAGCCTGTGTTCCTGGGGTGGGCAGGGCCTGCCTGATCCTGCTGTTTCCCACTAAACGGGCCTTGGGGGATCGTCTGGTTGATGGGGCACCTGACAGGCAGGTGGTGCAGAGCTGTGTTTTGTGTTTGCTGGAGAGGAAAAGAGTTTCCCATCTCCGACCCGTGGAGCAGGAACATGCCACATTTCTGAGGCCACGTCATTCTGCTTTCTCTCTCTGCCTGAGTCTCAGCTCTACACTTTGGCTTAAAGCAACATATGCACAGTGTAGAGGATTCACGGGGGAAAACAGAAACAAAGAAGTCCTCCAGGAAACGCCCCCTGCAGCCACTCACAGTATCTCCTCCGTGAACTGCAGAAAACCTGGTGCCATCTGCAGAAGAATGATGGAGGAGGAGCCACAAGGACACAACAACATGGCATGGCACCCGGTGGCACCTGCGGCAGACATACTGTTTTTATTTATTTATTTATTTTTGAGATAAAATCTTGCTCTTTTGCCCAGGCTGGAGTGCAATGATGCAATCTCGGCTCCCTGCAACCTCCACCTCCTGGGTTCAAGCAATTCTCCCTGCCTCACCCTCCCAAGTAGCTGAGATTTACAGGCACCCACCACAACACCCAGCTAATTTCTTTTTTTTTTTTTTTTTTTTTTTTGTATTTTTAGTAGAGACTGGGTTTCTTCATGTTAGTCAGCGGGTCTCGAACTCCTGACCTCAGGTGATCCACCCGCCTCAGCCTCCCAAAGTTCTGGGATTACAGGCATGAGCCAATGTGCCAGGCCAACATGCTCTTAATCCACTGAATACCGTCTGAAAATTTGAAAGGCACAATGATTACTGACTTGACCAGGTTCTACAGATTATATCAATACAGTTTTGACTTTTCTTAACTGTCTGGATAATTTGACTAAACGTGGATGCAACGTGGTCCAATCCACATGGATGTATTTCATGTTTGCACTGAAGCGTTGCTCCTCCTATAAAAAGAGATCATTTGGAAAATAGGAAAAGCACACTATTTAATATTATAAACACTCTTAGCCCTTGCTGACCTCCAAGTCAGCTTCCTGGCCTGAGCTCTTCTAACGCTGCGGAAGAGCACAGTTCCCCCAACTTAGTCTTCTTGCCATGTTGTTCCACACCAGAAGGAGGCAGGTAATGAGATCCCGAGGTCCTTTGAGAAATCACAACCCCTGGCATCCGCTGGGGAAATGTCACTCTAATAAAAGGGAGTGAGGACAATTCCCACGTCCTCTCACAGAGAGCGGCCACAGGTGGCTTTTATTAATCCATCAGGGTTCCTCTACTCTCAGAAGAGTGTATGTTGATCAGCTGCATGGCCCAGGATCTCATCAGGCCTCAGGCCACTTACACACTTCCACTCAGGACCCAGAGAGGCAGGTGGCAGTTACCTGGTGAGCAGTCAAAGCAGACTCACAGAAGCTGTAAAAACCAATCTCTGGCCAAGCCCTGGAGATGGCTCTAAAACTCGTGCCAAAGTTTTGCCCAGGGAAAGCCTGCATTTCATCCCCACAGCATGCTCCACTCCGCACCCTGATTACTGCCCCCAAACCACCCATCCCCATTCCTAGACCCTGGCAGCACAAGGACAGGTTTGCACACAGCTAACCACACAACTAACCAAGACTCTGCAAATCCACCTCACCACTGGGATTTAGGTTCAAGAAGACAGGCTGGGACCTGGCTTCAGGAGGTGAAGCAAAAGCAAGGGTAGCCTTGGGTGCTCTTCTCAAAACAGCAGCTGGAGTGTCAGAGACCACAGCCCCCTGACGGTAGAGCCTGGAGTTTCTCTGTCTGCTCATGCCATATCCAGCCACTCAGCACATGTTTGCTGAAAAAATAAATGAACAAGAGCCTGCCAGGTTGTCTCCCAGGACTAAAAGAAATGGGACAGAAGCACGGACGTATCTGTGTGAAAATGGAGCGTGTGCCCCCAGGGAGTCGGTACGGGCCAGCTATTGGGGCGTCTGCCCTCATGGGTGCTGTGGGTCACGAGAAGTCAGACTCTTGGACCACTGAGTCCCCGGCTGCTGCAGGAGGTCTGAGGTCTGGGAAATGGTGAGCTGAGATCGGCGGTCGTGTAAAAGTGTGTCAGGCTTGGAGATGGACAGGAATGTTCCCCACAGAGGCAAGTGTTCTGCGAATGTGCCAACACGGGAGGTGTTTCCAGCGCGGAGCATCCAAAGATCTGAGAGGAATCATTTCTGCAGAAGAGGCGGCACTGGAAGTATCCATGGTGGGGAAGTGGGGAAGGCCAGGGTCTGGCAGGAAGGGGTTGAGGACAAACAGCAGGAAAGCCATGAAAGTCTTGTCATCAGGGAGTGTGAGCTACAGTCGCTGCGTGAGGGGGATGGCGACTCTGGCTGCTGTGGAGAAAATAATCGATGAGAAAACCTTAGAACAAAGATTTGCAGAAAATCTGGCAGGAAAAGCTGAGAGAAGGAAACAAAAAGTCCCTTTTCTATCCTCCCAGCAACAGCAGCAGGGTGTGGGGAAGAACCAGGGACCCGGCTGTGCGCTTGGATCTATCACTGTTCTGGGCTGCGCTACTGGGCCCTCCCAAGGCTCTTATGACTGTGAGCAGGTTTTGAACATCCTGTCATGAAATTCATCCAATGGGGAACAGGAAAGATCACATCATTTTTAGCGAGGCTCTATTCTGTGGTCCTAAAATCTCACCCCTGAGTTAGCCAACCTTACATGTTTGGATAAGACACCCAAATTCTTACATTATCTCTTTTTGACATTTAGAAAGACTCAAGGAATGGAAATCTAGTGTCAGACTGTGTGGAACCCTCCTTTAATTCTATAGTCAGGTAGTAAAATCTGTGATCACTTGTAGATTCTCAACAAGGAGGCTCCAGTGGCCTTCACTGGCCCTCGCAGGGCTCAGGGAGGACATAAGATGGGGAGAAGAGACATCCAAGCACCTTCGTAGGGAGGTGCTAGAACATCGCAGCACCTGGAGCTTCTTTGAGTAGAAACAGATATATTTCTAACGCGTTAACAGCTCCTGTGAAAACTAACCCAGTAGGATAGAGACTCTTGGACTAAATAATGTTTTGAAATCTATGAAAGCACCTTTCTCTTCCCAAGCAGCTTTTCTGAAACGTATTCTGCAGCCTTTCTCTGTTGGCCTCTGGCACACAGATATGAGAAATCTGATTCCTGCACTTTTCCTTTCTGTTTGTGAAGGGAGAACAAACTGCATTTTGCCAGGTGAACAGGAGCATAAATTCAGCCGAGATGGTGTCTCATTAATCAGTTCGCAGGGCTGGAGAAATGATGCCAGACTGGGATCCCCACACTAAATGCATCAACTTAGAAATGATTCATTTACTTATAGGAAAGGAAAAATACAAAAATGGTGGAAGAGAGCCAGTTATTTTTCATCCAACTCCTCTTTGGTTTTTACGATTGAAAAATGGAATAATTTAACAGAACAGGTACATACACTAGGTACAGTGTATGCACACTTTCCATAATGCAAATTGGTGTCTGACAGTGGAGAAAGGAAGGAATGCCAGAAGGCACGTCTACATTTGGAGAGTTGAGGAGCATAAATCTGAGGGGGAGATTAAACTCAAGCTTCATAAAGCTTGCTCAGCCCCCAGTATAAGGAGATGAAATAGAGCTCCGGCTTCCAACTGCAACAGATCAGATAATGGACGGATACTATGTCATGAAGTCATCATGGAAAATCTCAACTGACCTTCTGTTTCCAGTACTCATCTGAGTAATTTCAAAGCTAGGTTCAGAGAAACACAGAATCCAACAAGATCCTGACGACTTTCCCAACAGTTCTTGGATATTTGCATAATGTAAATAGAAGCCCTTTCCTAAAATGAAAGGCCAACGTGCCTGCCCAAGGATCTTCTTGCTCCATTAAAAAGACAAATTTATCTGTGAAAAAATGGGAACGGCCAGACTCAGGTATAGAAATGGACGGTTTTACATATTTCATTTTGCACAGAAATATGTTTTAAATGAAATACTACCTGACAGATAAATTACTTGGCTTTGTGCATACAACAGATTGATTTAGTGTTCCCAGCAGCCCAGATGGCTGGCGACAACTTTGTAGGTGCTTAAACATCTTAGTACATGAAGGCAATTTCTCCACTAATGCAAAACATTTGTAGAGTGACCCCAGTGTGTAATCTTTCTCTTTTAACCTGAGAAAAGATCAGCCTTAGAGTAGTAAGATACAAATGGGCTGAGGTAACCCGTACCTTCTTTTAAACAAAAGGACAGTTAAATGTACCATAATCGTGGTTTCATAGTGACCCAAAATTAAAATGCTGGCTCCAATGTTCAGAGCAATCAGAAAACCCTTCCTCGAGCATAGGAACAGACATGCTGGCAATTTGTTTTTATAATTGCGGTCTTTGTCATCTCTAATTTTAAATAGTAATGTGAAGAGGACAGCTGGAAATTTAGCTAGCTGTTCTCTCAATTCCCAAAAAGAACAAAGAAGTGCCAACCCTAAAGGAACCTCTCTAGGCATGGATAGGGGAAAATTAACAATCTATGCTGAAAACATATGTTGTACAGAAGCAGCGTCTTAATAATAATAATGCCAGCTCGGTGTCCAGACCATGGGACCATCCTACAGGTGAACCCATTTTATAATGAGAAACTTGTGCTACTAAATTACCTGGATGGAGGCCAAAACAGATTTGCTGAATGCCAAGTTTTGCCTGGAGGAAACGGTGCAGGAAACAAAACAAAGAACAGCATTCTACTATTGAACCAAACCCTCAGAGAAGGACAGCAAAATGATCAAGGAGCCTGAAGAGCTGCAACTGGGAGGCTTCGTAGCTTGGGGCTCCAGCGTGCAGGGCAAAGCCAGCCAGGCTGGAGCCCAGCACAACTGTGAAATCACAAAGTACCCGGGTGAAAGACAAAGAAATCCGAGTCTAAGGATTGGGACCAACAGTCACCCTCGAAGCTCAGAAATAGATGGATAAAATACAGAAACAAATGTGTGTACCCAACCTGCACACATACCTGTGTGTGTTTTGCCTGCAGCTTACCTTAAGTGGGGAAGAAACGACATAAGCTAAAACTATAAATAAATCCTCAGATAACATGCCTTGATAAATTATTTTGATAAATTTGAATCTACTTGGGGACACATCCTTATAGTTGAAGGCAGTTCCCTAGAACTAAGGATCTCATGATTCTAATAACAGCAACAAGGCATCAGATTCATGGACTCCTTGAAGGAGCTTGGAGAAGAAGAGCAAACGAGGGCATTTTGAACAGTTGAAATGTTCGGTCCTCAACTTCCATGGGAAATATATTTGTGTCAATAAAATGTTCATCATGTCTTGTCACAGTATTTTTAATAGTGAATCAAAGCCAGAAGGTCTTTGATGATCAACAGAGTGAATTTATTTAAATTGATTTAAAATATCTTAGTGGATGGGTGTTTCACTGTTCCTAGTTGATTGAGGAGGGAAGCTGCAGCTAATATCTGTCTTTTGAGAAAGTTCAAGAGGACCTAGATAAGTTTATTTACCGGCTCAGTGGTTAACAAAAGTCCAGCTTTATCAGGGAGCAAGTTTTCTTCAAGTAAGTAGACATTCACTTCACCTATACTTATTATGGCCCTACTCAGGTGGTGATACCACCCTTCCTCCAACTCAAAATGTGCAGTCCATGCTCACAAATAACCACAGAAAGGAGTAGGTAGACGTATGTCCTTTACAGGACACAGTGTCATTAGGTCTTTAGAGAGTGCTTCTCCAAAAGCAATACAGTTTCTTACTAGTCTAGAGATTAACAGCCTAACGATGTTGGTTTACTATGGCTTCTCTGCAAACTACTTGTGAAGAATAATATGCCCCATTTCTAAATTAAAGTAAACGTGATTAGCCTATTATTGTCCACAGGAGACTGACATCTAATTCTGCCCTTCCAAAATCCCAGCTGCAATGCACAACATCTGCAATGCACAATGAATGTTATATATTAATATATTTGTAGTGTATACATAAAAACATATAAATTCAGTGTACATATAATATGCGTAAATCTGCAACAAGACTGGAATCAGGAGTGCCTATTCTCACATGCTGATGTGGAGAATGTCTGCAAAATGCACTGCTGGTGGTAACAGGCTGTGTTAATACAGCTGCTTTTTAGGATGGTAGACCCAAAAGCCTTCCCTTACAATTCAGGAGGGAGATCATTGCAGGAGGGAGGTCATTGCAGGAGGGAGATCATTGCAGGGAGATCATTGCAGGAGGGAGATCATTGCAGGAGGGAAATCACTGCAGGCTCCATTAGAAGTGCCTAATATGCAAGGTGTCAGCAAGTCACAGCTGGAATTAGTGGTCCTTGAGATTACATGGGGGTTACCCATAGCAAAATCCAGTTTGGTAGATGGGCTTATCTCTGATTGGCAGACAGCAGCAAAGGAAGAGGCTGGGCAAAGTCCTTGCTCTCACTGATGGCTAATCTGGAAGCTTGATCACATACAAACCCAGATCTCCCAAGCCACTTCCCCAGACACAAAGACACAGTGAGGGAAGATGCTCTCCTCCTGGAGTCATATATCATTCCAGGTCCCTCCTGACTTCCAGTCCTCTGTGCCCTTTAATCTGTAGGATGAATGTTATCAACCAATCCTGGAGCTGAGATCCTAGAACACGATCTAAAAGTATTCCAAGAAGGATGAGGGAGAGAGTTAGGGGACTCTATGATTCCTGGTTTGTGGAAATGTGAGGCCAACAGAGGTTTCTTCTTGTCTGGAGAGGAGTAAAAACTGTATGTCTAATGCAAAGGTCCCTCAGAATAAAATAAGATAACATTGTACTCAAGATGCTGGAGAGAAAAATACTTTCAAAAAATGTTTATTACAGAAAATGCAAACCAGGAATAAAACAGAAAATCTAAGAGAAAAGCAAGAAAATATGAGAAGTCTTCAAAAAATCATATAAAATCAATATTATAAACAACTATGCATGAATTTCACATTTTTGTACCAAAATAAGCTTGCATTAACTTGTTATATAACATATCTGACCAGGATCTAGTTTGAGGCACTAAGAAAGATAAGAAATTAGTTTGCCCTGTTACAGCAACATGAATTCTGCTAAAATTGAAGCAGGAAAAAACATGAAATTTATGCTGAAACTTGGGAGGAAGAATGGTGAAATCATTGATGCTTTAGGAAAAGTTTATGGAGACAATTCTTCAAGGAAATCAGCAGTTTACAAATGGATAACTTTCTTTAAGAAGGGACAAGACCATGTCGAAGGTGAAGCCTGCAGAGGCAGACCACAGACATCAATTTTCAAAGAAAAAAATAATCTTGTTCATACCCTCGTTGAAAGGACTGATGATTAACAGCAGAAACAGGCCGGGCGCGGTGGCTCACATCTGTAATCCCAGCACTTTGGGAGGCCGAGACGGGCGGATCACGAGGTCAGGAGATCGAGACCATCCTGTCTAACACGGTGAAACCGCGTCTCTACTAAAAAACACAAAAAACTAGCCGGGCGCGGTGGTGGGCGCCTGTAGTCCCAGCTACTCCGGAGGCTGAGGCAAGAAAATGGTGTAAACCTGGGAGGCGGAGCTTGCAGTGAGCGGAGATCCGGCCATTGCACTCCAGCCTGGGCGACAGAGCGAGACTCCGTCTCAAAAAAACAAAACAAACAAAAAAAAAAAAACAGCAGAAACAATAGCCAACACCACAGACATCTCAGTTGGTTCAACTAACACAACTGTGTCTGAAAAATTAAAGTTAAGCACACTTTTTACCTAATGGGTACCAAAATCTTTGCACCCAGATCAGCTGCAAACGAGAGCAGAGCTTTCCATGTGAATTAAAAACAAATGGGATGAAGATCCTGAAGCATTTCTTGGAAGAATTGTATCAGGAGACAAAACATGGCTTTACCAGTACCATCCTGAAGACAAAGCACAGTCAGAACAATGGCTGCCAAGAGATGCAAGAGGTCTAGCCAAAGCAACAGTGGACCAGTCAGGAGTAAAGGTCATGGCAACAGGTTTGGGGGATACTCAAGGCATTTTTGCTTGCTGACTTTCTAAAGGGCCAAAGAATGGTAACAACTGTTTACTATGAGAGCATTTTGGGAAAGTTGGCCACAACATTAGCAGAAAAATGTCCAGGAAAGCTTCACCAGGGAGTCCTTCTCCACCACGACAATGCTCCTGCTTATTCCGCTCATCAAACAGGGGTGATTTTTTCAGAGTTTTAATGGGAAACCATTAGGCATTCACCTTACAGTCCTGATTTGGCTCCTTCTGACTTCCTTTAGTTTCCTAATCTTTGAAGCACCCATTTTTCTTCAGTTAATAATGTAAAAACGATTCCATTCACATGGCTAAATTCCCAGGATCCTCAGTTTGCTAGGGGTGAACTAAATGGCTGGTATCATCTTTACAAAACGGTCTTGAACTTGATGGAGTTTATGTTGAGAAATAAAGTGTACATTCTTATCTTTATCTTTTAATTCTATTTTTCCACAAACTTTTTGAAGTCCCCTCCTGAAATAACTAAATTATAATATGGAAGAAATAAGAAAATGTATTGTGACAAACAGCCATAAATCATGTCAAAACGGTATGTTAGAAAATGTGAAATCAATGTTATTAGATGCAGCTGATAAAAGTGCCTACCTGGAAAATTCTGTGATAAGAACACATCAAAATGCATAAGAGTTCTACAAAGTAATTGGTAACTAAATAGATGTATAAAAATATCGAGTTTCTCTTTATACAATTGAAAATATAATAAAAAAGAAGAAGCCCATTACGTCTGCTGTAGTATCTGTACTAACAGCAAATAATAATAAACTCTTTTCAGAGGAGATCACAGAATAAAGTTCATAAATGTGTGTGTGTGACGTGTGTGGTCTGTGCATGCATGAACATAAGATAAAATGAAGGTGGCATTTTAAAATCAGAACCGAAAGACTGATAATTTTTAAACATTTTGTACAATTTCTTAATTATTAAAGGAGAAAAAAAAGCAGTGTCTTACCTCTTGACATACACCATAATATCGGCTAGATGAAAAGATGAAATATGAATCATAAATCATGAAAGACCTGGAAGACAACATGGATTAATATGTATCTGATCTTAGAAGAGGGAAATCTTTCTCAGCACGACACAAAGACACTATAAAAGAAGAGACTGATCTGATGATCTAACTACATTAATGAAGCATTAAAAGGAAACATCATAAACAAATTCAAAAAGCCCACGATACTCTGAGAAGGTTATTTGGATCACATTTCAAAGAGTTAATCTATTTATGGTATAAATATGCCTTGCAAACCATAAGAAAAAGATAAATAACTCAATGGAAAAAGAAACAATTCACAAGACACGAAGTCCAGGTATTTAATAAAACATGATAAATGTTCAGTCTCACTATTAGGGAAGAAAATGGAGACTAAAATGAGATCTATCATGTTTTGCTTAAACAGTAGTTACTATATTTGAAAAATTTTAATGAACATACTTAGTTTCTTTGAAGATTCTGTGAAAAGAGACTTCTTTGCAGACTCTTGCCAAAGTCTTGCTGATATAATAATTTTGAGGGCAATTTGATAATACTATGTAAAAGAAATGTACACACCATCTAATAAAGTAACTACTATTAGGCTTTCAGTTAATATTGTGCTCACGACTTACGTGTAAGATATTCAACAAAGTTTTATCTATACCAGTCATAAATGGGAAACAGCCTGAATGACCCGTAAGAGTGAGCTGGTGAAGTACATTCAAAGGGTAGAATGCTATTTAGCTGAAAATTATCCTCCCAGACCATCTGTAGTGAATAAGGAAAATAAGCCTATTAGAAGAGGTATACAGGCCAGGTGCGGTGGCTCACACCTGTAATCCCAGCACTTTTGAAGGCCGAAACAGGTGGATCATGAAGTCAGGAGTTCAAAACCACCCTGGCCAAGATGCTGAAATCCCATCTCTACTAAAAATACAAAAAAAAAGTAGCCGGGTATTGTGGTAAGTGCCTGTAATCCCAGCGACTCGGGAGGCTGAGGCAGGAGAATCACTTGAACCTGGGCAGCAGAGGTTGCAGCAAGCCGAGATCGTGCCACTGCACTCCAACCTGGGCTATAGAGCAAAACTCCATCTCAAAAAACAAAAACAAAAACAACAAAAAAAGAAGAGGTCTACAAAAACTTATGCCCAATTTGATCAATATTGTAGTCCCCCTTATCCTCAGAGAATATGTTCTAAGGCCTCCAGTGGATGTTTGAAATACCAGAGAGTACTTAACCCTGGATGCACTGTGCTTTTTTTTTTTTTTTTTCCTATACAGTCTTGCCTTGATATTCACAGGGGATTAGTTCCAGGACCCCCTGCACATATCAAAATTTGTGGATGCTCAAGTCTCACATAACAGGGTGTAGTATTTGCATATAACCTCCCTTATACTTTAAATCAGGGGTGTTCAATATTTTGGCTTTCCTAGACCACACTGGAAGAAGAAGGATTGTCTTGGGCCACACATAAAATACATTAACACTAATGATAGTTGATGAGCTTAAAAAATTGCAAAAAGTCTCATAATGTTTTTTAAAAGTTTATGAATTTGCGTTGGGCTGAATTCAAAGCTATCCTGGGCCACATGTAGCCGTGAGCAGGTTGGACAAACTTGCTTTAATTCATCTCTAGGTTACTTGTAATACTTAATACAATGTAACTGCTATATACATGGTTGTTATACTGCATTTTTAAGCCTTTGTTACTTTTTATTGTTATCTCGTTATTTTTATTGTTTTTCCTTTTCAGAATATTTTCAACTCATGGTTGATTGAATCCGCAGATGTGGAACCCGTGGATATGGACAGCTGACTGTAACGCACACCTATGATAAAGTTTAATTTATAAATTAGACACAGTAAGAAATTAACAACAACTCATAATAAAATTGAGTACTTCTAACAATACACTGTAATCAAAGTTATGTGAATGTAGTCTCTCTTTCTCTCTCTCTCAAAATATCTTAATATTTTCCAACCACAGTTGATCTTGGGCAACTAAAACCAAATGAAGTGAAACTGCATAGAAGGCGGGGACTTCTGTACATGCAAAAGAAAGCATTCCCAGCCAGGCACAGTGGCTCATGCCTGTAATCCCAGCACTTTGGGAGACCGAGGTGGGCGGGTCACCTGAGGTTAGGAGTTCAAGACCAGCCTGGTCAACATGGTGAAACCTCATCTCTACTAAAAATACAAAAATCATCTGAGCGTGATGGCGGGCACCTGTAGTCCCAGCTACTTGGGAGGCGGAGGCAGGAGGATTGCTTGAACCCGGGAGGCGGAGGTTGCAGTGAGCTGAGACAACACCACTGAATTCCAGCCTGGGGGGAACAGAGTGAGACTCTGTCTCCCAAAAAAGAAAAAGAAAAAGAAAGAAAGCACTTCCAGGTATGTCTTTGTTTTTCTTCATTCTCTCTTGAGCTTTCCCAGTTTTGAACAAGTAACATGGATTACTGCCTTTGCCAGAAATCTAAATGTTACATGCTTTAGACAAATAAACATGATTAATTACACCAGTTATTACTGTATCAGAGCACTACAGTAAGCAGCCCCAACAACTGTGCAAGGACCATAGCTCAAAACAAGTAAGTGAGTTTTAGTAATGGCAACCCAAGTTCCAATCCCGTGACACTCCTTTCTGTGAATCTGGGCAACTCGCATCATCTCTCGTACCTTATACATGGCGAACAGCCTTTAAACTATAGCAATTAATTTGAATATTCATTTAGTTCAGATGCAATTTCAAAATAAGATGTATAAATTCATTAGTTTTTCCTCCTAAAGTGATAAACTGCCTGGGGACCACCAGTTAGCTCACCCTGGATGGTCAGTGATCTATTAACCACACCGTGAGAAACCCCATTCAGATGACAAATTGGCTTTGTAAGTTTGCTGTCTTTCCAACTCAAGCTCCACTCAGGGTTTACCACTTTACAATGTACCAAAGGGTCCATGGAGCTTGGAGCAAATATGGGTGCAAGATGTTTGCAGTCACAGCTGCGTCCCCTACATGCTGCCATGTCTTGCCAGGAGGGAGGTGATGCTTCTGCATCTGCTTATTAAGAAGTGTCTTTGAAAGGCTGGATAGACAGTGCTGAAGGTATCAGATCCTTTATCACCCAACTTGAGAAGAAAGCACTTTTTTCTTATTCACAATGAGTATTACCAAGCATTGTCAGTTTTATTTAGAAACCTAAACACAGACTGTTAGAACAGAAATGAAAAATCAAGAAACCTTGTGGAAAAAGACAGAAGTAAACATACCAAGCAAGTAGACAAATAGAGCTACTGTGATTGCATGCTGCATTGGGGTCTACGGAGCACCTAGATCCTAGTAATAAAAATTAGATATAAAATTGACATATTTCCCAGGAACTCTATACATGGGCTGGGTTGCCAAGTTCTGCTATAATTTTACATAGAGCAAAAACATCGCTAGGAAAGGCAAATGAGGCGTTTTAATCTATGAATTCCAGCTTCAATGCCTAGGATATCCTGAAAGTTCTCCTATGATTTGTCTGGGAGTGAAGGGGAAAAAAATTTAAACTAAAGCCAAGCCAACAGGAAATTTGCACTTTTTCATATTTGAGAGCCAAATGAGCTGCTGAAATACATAGTAAGGGTTCAAAATGTGTTCACTGCAGTTTGATTGCATACAGACTTTTCCAGGGAGTTCAGCAAGGGGCAGGATACAATCAACAGAGTCAGACAACGTTAGAGGAACCGAGAGGAAAAGAAATAAAAGAATGGATTCCGGTTTTGGCACTTTGCAGTTCCATTTTGGTGAATACACTCAGGAGACTTGAGGGAGCTTAGAACATGAGCTTGGAAAGAAATGCTCAGAGACCCAGAAACAGACTGTGGCCACCAGGGAACTTGGGGCAGTCAGCCTTCAGCTGCATTTTTTTTCCAGCAAGCTTTTAATTTCAGCAGAAACATGAGGCACGGATGGAGTGCCTTTGGGTCTCAACTGGTCTCAGATTTTTAAATATTAAGCCAAATACTCAATTTAATAATGCAGAAGAATTTAATTTTGAGTCCTGACTACAGATCAGTGTCAAAAGAATTCTCGAACAAGAAGAGGAGGTGGCAGGGGGAGAGGGGAGGACAAGAACTGTTGATGTATTCCCAAGTTCTTCCAGGCTGGTCCAAACATTATTCCATGAGGGTGGCCCCCAGGGTGCTCTGGCTACACTTTCCCAGGGTCTACCTCCCAGGCATTTTATTACGAATGAAGTAGGTTTCTAACCCTCCTTAAATCTATTGTACTTACTATGGCACAGCTGGGTAAAAAAATATTGGACTGTTGAGCCTCTGAGTGGTGGATGGCACCAGCACACCCACCCAGACAGGGCACATGAAAACCTGCTCCCTCAGGGCCACAGGAAATGATTTCCGTTACACAAAAGCAGAAATACCCTGATTAGAGGGCTACATGGTTAAACCTCGATAACAATTGTTTAGTGGTAATGACTGGAATTTAGAACTCTGTAACTTAAGAGCTTGGAGGCGCATCTCCAAACAAATCAGTCTGCTCTTCCTATAGTCCCTGATGAACCCAAGGCTTCAGGGACCCTGATGTTCATCAGGGAGTTGGGTGGTCTCTTGCTCTTCTTCCCCATCTTTGGGCAGACTGATCCATGTGTGGTGTAGCCTAAAGAGCTCTGGGCTTAGAAGCAAGATGCCAGGTCTGTGCCAATCCTCTCGAGAGCTCGCTGAGTTCTCCTAGCCAAGTTGCGTCATCTCTGCAGCCTCCATTTTACCACCTGGAAGAGGAGGGGGTGGCATGCATCGTCTCTCTCATGCCTTACAGCTTGGATACACCAACTTTTGGCACCCGATAATGACAAGTGGGGGCCATGCCTCTTCAGCCCAGGGTAGCACCAGGGCAGCACCAGGGCAGGTCAACCAACCTGACGTGTCACTCAACAGTACAGCAGGACTGGGGCTTGGGGTAGTTCATTCCTCAAGTTCCATTCAAGGTGTGTGTGAATATGATTCTTTAGAGGGAGATATGAAATCAGCAGCACATTATTTTGCATGCTTTTCATCACAGGACCCACTCCAAGCTCCACCTTTGCCCACTGCAGGGTGCTCAGTCTCGGCCATCGCAGAGCCCTTCCTTCATTCTTGAGGCAGCACCAGAATCCTGTGAGCTTGGTGATGCTGGAAGTCGGAGAAAGGCCCAGCTGAAAGGCCCCAGAGGTAGGTGGCTCTGCTGCTTCCAAACAGCTTGGGCACAGGAATCACCCCCCACCCCAGGAGCTGTGGCTGATGCCAAGAGTCCAGCCTCCCTAGTAGCCCCACCTGCTGTCCTCCAGCCAGGTCTTGCTGTCTCCCAGGGTCAGGGCAGGAGCCAGGCGAGTGTGGAGCCCCATGAATTGAGAAGAACTACAGAGCTCCAGTTCCTCCAGTCGTGGAGATGCTCCCATCTGCCCAGCATCTCCTGCTGCTCACAGGCAAGCCAGCTGCTGGTGCACTTAAGACTGGCAGGCAGTTTTTCTGAAACTTGTTTTGCTTTCTGGCCCGCACTTTGGATCAAAGGAATGGAAGCTACTTGCAAAACAATTAACCAACAATTCAGGGACAAGAAAATATCTATGATTAACTCAGAAAGGTTTTTTGTTATATAGCCTAAGTCACTCCTGAAGTGCATAGGGACACAACCGGATACATCTCACAGAACAGGAGGAGGGGGCGTTTATGCCACGTGGCTAGAACTGGGACACGAACCAGATCGCTCCATGCCTGCACCCTCGAAGACATCCCATGCAGTGCAGCGTGTAGGAAGATGGGCTTGCACGTGGACCACACTCCACCAAGGTGCTGACTCACCGGAGCTCACAGCTCATGCCTCCTCTTCCCTCAAGCCCTGCACCTTGGACTACAGCATGCCTTGGCCCTGCATCCTCTTGGGTCACTTGTGGAATTCCCCTTTGAGATGCCTTTCTAAGGAGCCTTTCTAAGGAGCTGTTGGCAACAATAGGTAGATGAGGAAGGAAGGAAAAGAAAGGTGCGGAGGAACAGGAAGGCACTGGGATGGGGCCCTCATAATCCAGGACTCAAGGCAAGGGCTCTGTGCCAGGTCCCCAGCCCGTTACCTCATTTAAATCACTCCTGCCACTAGGGAGTAGAAGGAATCGTCTCCCCAGGACTCACAGCAGGGGCTCTGTGCCACGTCCTCAGCCTGGTACCTCATTTAAACCACTCTTGCCACCAGAGGGTAGAAGAAATTGTCTCTACTTTACAAATGGAGCAACTGAGGCCCATGGGGATGGAACGGTGTAGCCAGGGTTACAGAGCTCATAGAGGATGTCACCAGCATTTGAACTGAAGGGGGGCTGCAGAGATCGGCCCCATGCTTCTG
The DNA here is from genome assembly GCF_047675955.1 of Chlorocebus sabaeus. Lineage (NCBI taxonomy): Eukaryota > Metazoa > Chordata > Mammalia > Primates > Cercopithecidae > Chlorocebus > Chlorocebus sabaeus. The sequence continues at coordinate 131,389,312 of NC_132912.1, forward strand.
ACTCCCAGTCATGCTCCTTCCACTGCATCTACCAGCTCAGTGACTCAAGGCCTGGGTGGCCAGGCCCTGTTTAGCCCCCTGCTCCTCCCATCCTTCACTGAGGTCTGATAAGGGTTGGCAGCTCCATGAGTCCACATCAGGGCTCCTGGCCTCCTCCTTGACTTCCCCTGCTGCCCACCCATCACCTCGCCGCACTTCCAACCACCCAAGTGAAAGGCTCTTATCTCCTATGCACACCCAGTCCTTTGGCAAATTCTGCCCCGGATGACTTTAAACCAGTTCAAAAGTCTATCGGTCGGCACCGAACTCTGAGACTGCCGCACCCTTGTCCCCAAAACCTCACAGCTGGACAGTTCCAGCAGCCTTCTAAGTTGTCGCCTTCCCTCAGCCCTTTGTTGTCTTTGGAATCCATTCTCAACACGGCAACAAGAGTGAGCTTGCAAAACTTTCCTTCAGGAAAGTCACTCCTCTGCTCCAATCTCCACAGGGGCTTCCCACATCATTCGCAGCCAGAGCCAAAGTTCCTCTCATGGTCTGACACCCTCCCCCATTGCCTCCCCTCCTCTGCCATTCTTTCCACCACAGCCACACCAGCCTCCCTGCCTCCACCATCCTTTCCACCATAGCCACAATGCCCTCCTGGTCTCCGTCATCCTCTCCACCACAGCCACACAGGCCTCTGGGCCTCTGACATCTTCTCCACTCCAGCCACACCAGCCTCCTGTCCTCCACGATTCTTTCCACCACAGCCACACCAGCCTCTGGGTCTCCACCATCTTCTCCACTCCAGCCACACCAGCCTCCTGTCCTCCACCATTCTCTCCACCACAGCCACACCAGCCTCTGGGTCTCCACCATCTTCTCCACTCCAACCACACTGGCCTCCCAGCCTCTGCCATCTTCTCCAGTCCAACCACAATGGCCTCCCAGCCTCTGCCATCCTCTCCACTCCAGCTACACTGGCCCCCCGTCCTCTGCCATCTTCTCCAGTCCAACCACAATGGCCTCCTGTCCTTCACCATCCTCCCGGCTCCAGCCACACTGGCCTCCCATCCTCTGCCATCCTCTCCACCACAGCCACACCAGCCTCCTGGCCTCTGCCCATCCTTTCCACTCCAGCCACACTGGCTTCCCTGCTGAACTAAAGGCTCCCACCACAGGGTCTTCACGCTTCCTATGGCCTCCATGTGAAGCCTCCCTCACTTCTTCAGGTCTTTCTTCAAAAACATTTTCATGGGTGAGTCCATCCCTGAGCAGTGCTATTTTCTACTCACCCAACATTTTGTTTCTTCTTCCTTGCTTGATACTTCTCACTACTTGCCATGATCTACCCAATATCCTGTGGGTGTTACTCATTTCCCTTTTATTCTATATTTCTCACTGTTGCATGAGGACCAGGAGCTCGTCGGTTTGGTGCCCTCCTACATGCCAGCATCCACACCCCCTCTGACACACAATGCCCCTCCATAACTGTGGATCGGATCATGGAGAGAGTGAAGGAAATATAAACATACACAGTCATTGCCATCCTCCTTTGCCCTATGTCCCCTCTTCTACCTCTCCCCAGATGAGCTCATCATATCCATGGCTACCCTTGCCATTGCCATGCCAATGGGGGGACAGCCCGGCCACCCACAAGGCTCCAGGACAATGATGCTTACCTCAGCCACTCAGGTACTCCATGGATTTTACCCCCAAAGCTAGTTCCTTCTCCTGACATTCATGTTGTAGTTTATAGTGACATCTGAGTGCCCAGATTTGGAGGGCCTTAGAGTTTCTCTAGTCCCTGCTGCAATCCTGTCTGGTTCTTTCTCTGCAGTTCCTCTGGAATCCATCCTTCCTCCTTCCTTTTAGCCCCATAGCCACTGCTCCCCTTCTTGCTGCCTCAGCCCTCAGCAGTGGTCCTAACGTGCAGGTCTCCCACCTGTAGCTGCTCCTCCTCCAGTCCCTCTCCCTGGCAGCTGCTGGTCCCAAACTGGCCTGTGCAGTGGAGCCAGGTGCAAGTCCACAGTTCATTTTGGTAAATAATGGCAGCAGCGGAAGAAGTTAAGAGCAGGTAAGGATTAGCTACTTTCCCCTTTGTCCTTTTCTGCCCTGTTCCTCCCCAGGACCTAATTGTGAAACACGCAGAGTAAAGATTCCAGCAGACTTTTGAAAACAACATTGTGTGTGCATGCTTTCAGAGAGATGCACATAAAAAATAAAAAAATTAAAGAAAAAATAAGCTTCCTGAAGTCGTGTTATTGTCAGTAGTGATGTTCACAATAACATTTTGAAATATTATAATATTGTAAGATAAAGCTTAAAAATAGGAGCTAAAATTTTCTGTGTAAGATAAAATACACATAATTATAAAATCACAGATGTTAAGAACACCCCATAATGTAGAACTCGAATGGAAATATCAATGTGAGTCATAGTTTATCCACCAATAGGGCCTGAAGGCAGGGACAATCCAGAGGGGGTGAGCACACCTGGAATCTGTACGGTGGCTTCTAAGCCCCACCCTCCACTTACAGAAACTAGGAGTCAATGGCTGGTTCCAGTTCTGGGATAAGGAAAATAAAGGAGAAATGCTGGGATATGTTGTCCTTCCAGAGAGTAAGAAAGCATCAGAGACAAATGGTGATGCGTCACAGCACACAAGAGCCAGCCCAGAAGAGTTTCTACCACCCGCATTTGGGACAATTGTCTGAACATCAAAACTGATGATGATAAGGGTAATTTATTACCAAAATGAATAAATCATAATTCATAAATCCAGGAGGGGTTCATGTATGTGTGTGTGTGCATGTGTGTGCATGAGAGAGAGAGGAAAACTGGTAACTTTACAAGGCACCTTACTACCTCTTTAGAAAGAACTGCAGTTTCTTGGGAAGGAACTAGAACTCATCCAGTAATGTGAGAAAACTCTCTTAGAACAATGTCAGTTAGGAAACATAGAATTTTAAAGATCACCATCCTGGGAATTATCAGGACCCCTTAGCATTTTCTTTTTTTTCTTTTCTTGATTCCCCTAACATTCCTAATCTACCTATCAAGGTCTCTGAATTCTGTTATGAACCCCCCTCCCCAAGGAAGGGTTACTCTCTTGCAGCAAGTGGGCCTGGAGGAGGGTACAACACAGCCATGCCATGCTGCTTCTGGTGAGAAGTTTGGCAATTTGTATCAAAATTTGCCACATGTGTAATTTGATCTCTATTTCTAGGAATTGTTTCTTAAAGGATACTGACCAGTGTGCACAAACATGTCCATGGGAGGGGGATTTGTGAGAACAGAATATTTGATACTTTCCTGTAAAACATCAAAATAAAAAACAAAATACAAGAAAGTAAGTAAAATGACAGTGTAGGCTTTTATAATCGCAAAATGAGTTTGTAATATAAACTCATTCCTCTTTTGAAAAAAATCATGATTTTACATTCACCCAAAATATGATTGATGCAGGCAAGGACTATCAATAGAGACTAAAACCATCAGATAAAAGCACACTCTTGTATTGCTAATGGAACGATGCACATTTATCATGAAAAGATAGAGCAGGTCTTATCTTAAGCAGCCTCAGTAGTGATGGGGAAGCCTGCCCTGTGCCCTTGAAGTTCGACTACACGAAGTCCAGCTATTTTTGCCAAACATATTTACCTTGGGTCAAGCCTTTCTACCTAACCTCTGTTTACAGGAGACTCAGGGGATAGAAGAAAATGTTAAACCCCACCACGTGGAAACCATCAGACAAAACCTGCAGTGCAACTTTCCATAAGACACAAGGCACCTGGTCTTTTCAAAACATCATACAAAAAATTGGAGAGACGTGCTCTAGACCAAAGACACTCACAAGTGACAACAGCCAGAAGCCGTTCATGGTCCTTCCCTGGATTCTGTCTGAAAGAGAAAACCATCAAAGACATTTTGAGGAAAACTGGAGAAATTTGAGTATGGGCTAAATAGTAGACGAATTTAGGGAATTATTATTACCATTCCTACCTATGATAATGGTGTTTTACGTAAAAGAAAGTCCTTACGTTTGGAAGTTGCACGCTGATGTGTTTAGGGAAGTGTGGCATGATGCCTGCACTCACTTTTAAAAGATTCAGCTGGAGCAATAGATAAGCAAGTGTGGAAAATCTTAACGATCAGATGCATGAGACAAGTGCATGCATGATCACTGTGCTACTCTTTCCATCTTTCCCTATGATTAAAGAAGTCCACGGCAGCTTGGAAATACGAAGGCGTGCCTGGCTGTCTGGCGGGAACTAAGGGTCTGAGCCACGCAAACCCCACATCAGAATGGCAGGACAAAGGAAGCCGCTGTCGGACAGCAGGCTTCACACAGGTGAAAAATGAGTTTTGTAACAGTACATGACAAAGATCTTGGGGCTGCTGAGCCTAGCTTGATGGACAGATTGTGTTAGCTGTTAGATCATTGGTTATTGATCAAGATCAAGATAATAGAAATGCCAGTGGGAGCAGGCTCTGGAGTGTGGGTTTCCCCAGGAGAACACAGCTGACCTCCCGGAGCCACGCATTTCTTATTAGCATATTCAGTGTGAGATGAAGCATCTTACTTAGTTTTGCATTTAATCTTTGTATGAAAGCATTTTAAACAAGATTACACATATTCTTATACCCCAGCGTTAACCTTCCTAGAGGATAACTTTGTTCTATGTTCAGAAGTATCAGTGGCTCTCTATTGCCTACTGAGGAAAACCAGAACTATTTAGTGTAGCATTGTGGGCCCTCCCTGATCTCCCCCAAATCACCTTTCTAGACTTCTTTGCTTTAGTTCTTTACTGTGCCTGTGATCAGCCACGCTGGGCCACTTGCCATTCTTCTAAATTCAATTTCTGTTTCTGAACCTTTGCAGGTTTATTCCACCAAGAAGGCACTCCCCTCTCCATCTCTCTAGAGTTAAAGCTGCCTGGGATAGAATCCAAGTTTCCCATTGATTGGCTGTGTAGGGAAGTCACTTCAACCTCTTTAAGCCTCAGTTTTCCCTTCTGCATAATTAGCTTAATGCTGACTTCATAAAATGGTTGTAAGGATTAAAAGAGATAAATACCATGTGTCTGGCTTTGGACTAATACATTTACGTATAAGGACTCAATTAATGTTTATCTATCTATCCATTCATCTATCTATCCATTCATCTATCTATCCATTCATCTCTCTATCAATCTACCTATCCATCTATCTATCTATTGCATCATCATCATCATTAATCAGTATTCAGTAAATGTTAGATAAATGAATAAATAGATAATAGAATATTCAAAGGCCCCAACTGTGTAGTGATGCCAAGCCGAATCCAGGAGGGTCCTGTTCTGGATCCACAGTGCCCCAGATTGAACCAGGCTGGTTTCCTGGGCCTTGCTTCTAGGGGCTCCTGGCAGCACAGGGTGAAATGCAGGGCAAGCAGGATGTCCTTTGAAGGGCTAGTGAGGTGAACCTACGGAGGATCGTCGCAAGGAGAATGTTATCTGTCCCACTCTCCACTGGTTCCGCAGGAGGGAATCCAAAGCCTTAGCTGGGTCGCAGTCAGGGAAAGATAGAGAAGGATTCCTTCCTAACATCTGACCTTAACCTTGGACCCACATTTAAAGAATTCCCTGAACTCACTGCCTCCTCTCACCTGGTTCATCTTGACTCCTCCCTTTAGAACACTTTTGCTTTGAGAAGTCTTCCTGGAGGCCTCTGCCAGGCTGGACCCCCGTGCACCCCTTCCCGGCCTGATAACACCTAGTCCCTCCCTCCAGCGTAGCTCAGTTTGTCTTATTTTGAAACACTGTGCTTCTCTGCTCCCTTACAGCACATGCTCTTTGAGCCAGGAGGCTGTGTGTGGCCATCCGCCCAGTATTTAGCACAGGGCCTGGCACACGGCAGACAGTAAAGGACCGTTTGTGGAATGGGCAACAGTTGGCAACAGGCACACAGGAAGTATCCCCGGATGGTGCTTGCTGGTGACGTTGATGATAGGCCCACATCAGTACAGCCAAGGCAGCATAGCCAAGCTTACTTGGAAGCATCCAAGATGAAGCCATCTTGGGACAAACAAAGCCGGAATGAGCACTTAACACCTGGCCAGTAGTGGGAGGAGTGAAAGAATATCAGTTTGCCATCGCTCTGCAGGGCAGCCTGGTGGGAGCCAGTGCCACCTCTACCACCAGGGCCCAAGTGCCTGGCAAGTGTTCCCTCATGCATCTGTGGGCTGGTAACATCATGGTGAGGCCAGGCTGCTTCAGGGCCATTTGCAAACGGATTACCCTCAAGGTGCCATATTCCAAGAGAGCTGAGAGCAAGTCTCCAGCTGAATACAAAAGCAATGTGTTTCCTTTTGTTCTGCGTTCCCTTCTCTGTAAAACTCACCACACTTCAAATCAGACATGGATGAAGCTCTGGGGCTTGGCAAACTTAGGGAACATAAAGTTTGCAGTGAATTGTTTATACAGAAAAGGCAGAGAGCTTTCCACCAGCTCCTCTCCGTCTGCAGCACTCTGCAATATGGGAGTCTACCGGGAGCAAGTACCAGGAATGAATTCCAAATGACCTGGAAGAACTACTAAACGAAGAGGGACGGAGACTTGCAAAGTCCCAGCTCCACTCAGGGGCAACAACAAGAGAGGAAAACAAAAACAGAGAAGGGGAACTTGAGGCAAGTTCCGTCTTGGATCTCAGCTCTGCCTCCTGGACTGGGAGGGCAACGCCGTGCAGTGTGAGCTGGCTGTGACCTCTTGTCCCCTCCGGCCCTGTCAGATACAGGCCAGGGCTCTGTGGTCCTAGCCTTCATGTGGAAGCACTCATGGTCACACTCAACATTGCCTGACTCACAGCACATGCTTCGTCACATTTGCAAAGGGAAGAAACAAGCAGACATGCCCCTTAGCTTCCCTCCTCACCTGCTGCTGCTGTATTATCACTGTCATGATGTTATCAGTGTGACTTACTAGCACATAAATAGGAATACATGATTTATAATGATGTCCTGCATGTATTAACACATTGAGAAATTCTGTGAGGTGAGGATTAGTAACTTATTTTACAAATTAAATCACATCAGGCAAGTCATCTAAACTTCCAGGTTTCGATATACTTACCAACCTAAACTTTTATAGACACTCAACCCAATCTCACTGCCTCATCAGCATCTTATAACCATAGCTTTTTAGAATGGCAAACTACGAAAGAGGTCCATAAATAATTCTCTTATATTTAATAATTTTTAATATTAAAAAATATTTTTAAATATTTAAGTAAAATACTTAAAAATATTTAAATAATAAATACTTAAATATTCCTCCTTTATTTAATAAAATAATTTTAAGTATTTTAGTTAACTATTCAGTAAGTATTTAAAAAATAATTTTAATGTTTTTAGAAAAGTAACCTATGCCCATTTCCAAAAATTAAACTGGAGAATAGGATCCATGGGGTACAGAAGGACAGGAAGTCTCTCTCCACCCCAGCCATCAAACTTCACTGTCAGATGTAGCCATCACAACTAGTTGCTTGTATATCATGCATATACAAATGTGTGTGTGTGTGCATGTGTGTGTGTGTGTAGATCTTTATGTATACAAGTGGTGTGTGTTATGCATATTGTAATACATCTTAATTTTTAAAAATTAAAATATATAACTTGGAGATTTTTTCCATATCAGTATATAACTCACGTTTTTAATGTTTGTTTTGTATTATATTTTATGGATATAACTGAAATTATTCAATGAGTTACCTATCATTGAACAACATTTTTAAGTTTTTCGGTCACCATTAAAATAAACATGCTGTATATCTTTTTTTAATGAGTGCCTAAGGAGAAATCATGGTTAAAATGGTATGTAGATAATTATCAAATTGCTTCCAAAGAGATGCAAAATTTACACCTACATTAAGTGTGTACAAAATGCCTCTTTTCACTCAACATGATGAATACAGTATATTAAGATTGTTTAGGTTTCTTATCAATCTCATGGATCATAGCATCTCATTTAAATTTATTTAATTAACTTCTTTAGTGAAGAGTAAAGTTGAACTTTTTACCCTAAATTCAGAAGTCATTTATGTTTCTTTGTGCATGAAATTTCACTCATCTTTCTCAGAATTTTCTATTGCATCATGACTTTTTCTAATTGACCTGCAAGAGCTCTTTACATATCAAGGAAAGAAGATCTCTATTTATCATGTAGGTGACCAAACTCTGACTTGTTTCTCTGATTTGTCTTTTTACTTAGAGCAATTTTCCTTGACAAATGGTAAGTTTGTATAATATTTTTAAATTGTGGCATGTGGATACTTTTCCTATTAAATTTTTTTCCCAGCCTGAACTTATATAAGTAAAACTATCCCATTTTCTTTTCTGGTATTTTTAAGTTGAATTTGGCACCATTAAGTCTTTGATACATCTGGCATTTCCATTGGCATCTAAGGAATTAGTTGGGGGTATAGATTGAATTTGTCAAATGGCTAGTTAATGTTTCTGATATAATCCATGAGTTTTCCACTGATCTTAAATGCTGTAGTTATTGTATTCTAAATGTATATATGTGTTAGAGCTTATCTTTGTCTCTATTTTTTTACCTTGCTCTTGTCTACTACTCCGTCAACCCCCAATTGTTTAATTTACTCTAGTTTCATAACACGTGTATTATCTGGATTTTTTCACTTCATTTATTTTTCATCTTCAGATTTTTTCTTTCTATTTATGCAAGAATAATATGCTTATGAAATTTAGAATTCAATAATGTAAAAGAAATTCTGTTGAGATGTCTATTGGTATTACATTTTGTTTACATTGCCAAAATATTTATTCATTCTAAGAACAGGGTGTTTTTTCCTTGTGAGTCTTTTAGTAGGATTTTAATATATTTTTTCGTATGGATGTTTTACATTGTTGGCTTGGTTTATTCCTAATTATTTTTATCATTGTTGAAATTGTAAGTGAGAACTTTTTTCCTACTAGGAAAAAAATGCAAACATGCGCATGCACACACACACACTCACACACATATGTGTATATATGTATCTCCCTAGATTAGGATTCATATTCTAGGACTAAAACCAAAACTGAAATAGATCCACTCTAACAAAAGCTAAAGACAAAGCTGACAGGATCAGGAGATCTGCCAATAGCTTAATTACCTACCAGAACAGAGCTTAACATCCATTAAAGGCAACATAACAACCCACCCTACAACACATTATAAATGTTCAGCATACAATCCAAAATTATTACACAAAGCAGGAAAATGTTACTCATAATCATAAGGAGAAGCATTCTATGGAAGTATACGTATGTTGGAGAATTCAAAGGCAAAGCTGTAGATAAAATGTGAAGGGAGCAGGAATCTTAGCAGGAAAGGAAGAGCCCACAGGTAAATTCTATTCCAGAAGAGCAAAATATCTGAAGTAAAATATTCATCCAGATGAGCTACTCAGCCGGTTAGAGAGCAAAGAAAGGGCCCATAACTAAAAGCTGGCCAGTAGAAACTCTACAACACAGAGAAAGAAACACATAGAGAAGAAAGTTTTTTTGTATGTTTGTTTTGTTGTTTTTTTTTTTTTTTTTTTTTTAATGAACGGAGCCTCAATAACCTGGAGGAGAAAAATAAGCAATGGAGTAAATTTGCGACAGGATTCCCAGAAGGAGAGAAAGGACAAAATAGGTCAAAACAACATATAGTTACATATAACAAAGAAATCATGCTGAACTATTTTCAAGTTTCAGGGAAAGCGTCCATCTACAGACTGAAGAAGCACAACAATCCTGAACTGGGAAAATGGAAAGAGCACCATGCCTGTTCACACCATATGGGAAACCGGTTAAAAATCAATGATAAAGAACACATCAAAAAGAGTCATAGACAAATAACACATTAAATACACAGATAAACCAATGACAACTGGCTCCTCAGCAATCAACCAATCAAGGCCAAAGATGAAGGAATAACATATTTAAAGTGATAAAAATTAAAAACTGCCAATCCCTTATTTTACATGCACTGAAACTACTAAAACTTGTGGCAATCAACAAAAGCAGTAGATGAGAAAAATTTGTAGCTTTCAATGCATATATTTCCAGAAAAATGTATAAAGTCACTGGTAGTAGATTTCTTCCAAGAAAATAGAACATTCATAGCGAATAAAACACAGAAACCAATTAAGGAAGTAAAAAAAAAAACCCAAAAAACAAAAAAACAAAACAAACAAACACAAAAAAACAAAGTTCAGATAAATCAATGAAATAAAAAACAAACAAAAAAATTAACAAAGAAAAATTTAGTTCTTTGAAAATACAAACAAAATCACATTTTATTAACCCTGCACATGACTAATCAGGGAAAAATGAGAAGGAAAAATACACTTACCTACACCACGAATCAATAGGATGTCACCTGTTTTTCATGCCCCAGCCATTGAAAAATATTATGGAAATACTGGTAACAACTTTATGACAATATATGTTACAAATGCGAGTAAATAGAAAAATTCCCTGAGAAACGTAACTTATCAAAACTGACAGAAGAAGAAAGTGGTAAGTTATATTTCTAATTGACAAAGGAAAATGGTATGTGTCTCTGGTATGCAGCATGATGTTTGGAAATATCTATATACTCCGTAATGGCTTAATAGGGCTGATTAACATATGAATTCCCTCACATTTGTCATTTTTTTGTGGTGAGGACATTTGAAATTTAATCTCTTTTGAAATGAGAAATTTTAAAAATCTGAATAGTATGATATTGGTTAAAGCAATTAAACCTACCATGAAAAGCCTGGGCACATGCACACATGTATGCATAGACACCCACAGGCTACCTTGTATCAAACATTTAAGGACAATGCAAATCCAGTCATACACGAACTCTCGAACTCTCGCAGAAAGCAAAGTGGGAGAGACCACTTCTCAGTCATTTTTTGAGGCCAGTATAACTCTGATACCAAATAACATATTACAAAAAAAGTAAAGAAGAAACTAATATTCCTTATGAATGTACAACTAAAATGGTTAATAAAATATTAGGAAATCAAATTCAGCAATATGCAAAAAGGCTAATACACTCTTGGCAAGTGAGTTTTATCCTAAGTATTCAAGATCAATTTAATATTTGAAAATTAGTCAATATAATTCTCACCGAATCTCCAAAATTAAGAAAACAGAAATGTGATCATTTCAACAGATGCAGAAAAAGCATCTGCTGAAATTCAACACCAACTCATGACAAGAAAAAAGCAACTCTCATCAAATTACAAAATAAGGGAACTTGCTCGTTCTGATAAAGGGCATCTATAAAAAATATCTACATCTAACATGACATTTAATGGTGAAATGTTCAATGTTTTTCTTCTAAGAATGGTATAAGACAATGGCGTATTGTTATCACTTCAATTCAGCAGAACGATAAAGCAAAAAAAAATTGCAATAAAGTTGGAAAGAAGGAGTAAAATTACTTTTATTTGCAGATGACATGACTGCATTATAGGAAAATCTAAGGAATCTACAAAAACACTGCTAGAATGAGTGAGTGAATGGAGCATGATCACAGCATAGAGAAATATAAAAATTCAACCGCACTTATACATACTCACTACAGAAAACCCACTTTAAGAAACGGCGCCATCTACAGTAACATCAAAAAAAAAAAAAAAAAAGATCTTGTTTAATAAGACATTTAGTAAAAGCCGTGCCGTAATAGGTAGACAACTACACTGAAAACTGAAAAGACAATTTCTGAGAGAAATTTTTTAAAAACTAAATAAATCAAGAGATAAACAAAATTAATACATTAGAAAACTCAGCATTATCAAGATGTCAGTTTTCCCCCAAATTGATTTCTATAGATTCAACATAATGCCAATCAAAATCTTAGCAAACATTTTTGAAAAAAAAAAAAAAGTGGATTCTAAAACATATGGTAGTAAAAAAAAAAATCTAGGATAGCCAAAACCATCTTAAAGACAAAGTTAGAGAATTTTTACTACCTGATATTAAGACTCACTATATGCTATAGTTACTAAGGCTATGTGATTTTAGCATATGGTATTACAAATAGATCAATGGAGCAGATTAAGCAATTCAAAGATAGATCCACCTATATGGTCAAATGATTTTTTTGATCAAGGCCAAATGGAATTCAACAGGGAAGTATTATCTTTTCATCTAATAGTGTTGGAACAATTGGATAAGCATAATAGAAGAAAATGCACTTAATCTCTGCTTCACATACCAAATAATAATAATAATAACTTGAAATTTATCATAGCCCTAAACATAAAAGCTAAAACTAGACAACTTTTGGAAGAAAATGTAAAAGGATGTTTTTGCAAACTTGAGTTAGGAAGATTTACTAGAGAGAATGCAAAAAGCACTAAGCTCTTAAAAAAACAATAATAATTTATCAATTGGACAGCATCAAAATTAACAACTTCTGTTCATCAAAGGTATCTATTAAGAAAATGAAAAGTCAGGTCACATACTGGTAAAAAAGAAGTATTTGCAATTATAGATATCTATATATCTCTATACACATATATAGATATAGATATACATAGATACAGATATATATACACACACATATATGTATATATATAAAGGCTTTGCACGCAGATTATATAGAGAAGTCCTAAAACACACTAATAAAAATGAAAATAACCCATATTTTTAAAAAGGCAAAAGACTTGAGGTAGACCCTTCACAGGAGAAGAAATATGAACGGCCAATAAGCACAAGAAAAGATGCTTTATGTCATCAGTCATCAGGATATTAAAAATTAAATCCACATTATATGCCACTTCAAACTTAACAGAACAGCTAAAATTAAAACGACTAACAACACTAAACGTTGGTGAAGATGTGGAACAACTGAACAGAGTTAGACATTGCTGATGAGAACATAAAATGGTATACTTTTTTAAATGACATAATTGCTTTGGGAAACTGGTAGTATCTTTGTATTGTTAATATTGTTTATACATGTAAACAATATGTTTATATGTATAAAGTTAAATATACCCTTACCTTATGATCTAGAAGTTCTAGTCCTTAGTATTTACCAAAGACAAAGGAAGATGTGTGGCCACACACACACACACACACACACATAAAACTTGCATGTGAATGGGTATAGCAACTGTATTCATAATATCCCCAAACTGGAAACAACGGAAACATTTATCAGCAGAGAAATAACAATTCCATGGTGGTATATTCATATAATGGAATAATACTCAGGATTACAAATATACTGATGCACATAGCAACATGGAAGAATCTCAAAAACATCATGTTGAGGGACGGAAGCTAAACACAAATGTGTATATTCTGAATGACTGCATTTATATGAAGTTTAGATAAAAGTAATTGATAGTGATAGAAATTAAATAGTAGTTGTCTGTAGGAGTGAGAGTTAACTCTAAGGAGGCATGAGGACATCTGGGTGATGGAAAAATTCTGTCAAGATTGAGGTTTTGGTTACACTGGTATGCACCTTTGTCTATACTGTGCATTCAGCAATTTCAAATTTTACTTTAAAATATTGGATATCCTTAAGTTATGATTGCTTTGCCAGTCTGATACTTACATATATTTTTCTATGTTTTAACATGTTAAGGAAGCATCCATATAGTCAGAAATTGGTGTTTAATCTTGTTTTGTTTTGTTTTGTTTTAACACTGTGATGACAGAGGGAGAAAGAGAGAATGCAGGAAAGAGATTTGGTTCCTTTTTAACCAAAAAAGCAATCATGCAATGTGAATTATTTTATTTTATTTTTTGCTCAAGCGTGTATCAGGGACAGTCTTTACAGTCAGCACAAATAAGACAGCCTTTTACATTTGCATATTACAGATCCGTAAAATGGTTTTTAAAATATGATGGCACCTTCTCTTAAAGATCACTTCCTGACTCTTTTCAGTCCCACTCATCAGGGTGTGGGGGGTGCATCCTTGAAGGCCCCATTGATTAGTGAACATTGTAGAATTTGCTTTAAAACGTCTATGAATCAAAGTATACTCTGGAAATATACCATTTCTCAAACAAAGGTTAAATGTTTTGCAGCTGTTTCATTGTATAGTAATGAATCAGTATTCCGATTCCCAGAGAATGACCTAAAAATGCTTAGCACAAACATCAACTTCATAGGTCGTTTCAGAAGAAGTCCTGGGGGTTCCGCCATTGCCAAGTGGCCTTCATCTTAATGTTCATTGCTAGGTACCAACGTCACAAGGCAGTCTCGCTCACACTGCCTGGCATGCTGACTTGAATCACTAAACCTCAATAAATAGGTATAGGTATTAGAAGTTTCACAAGAAGACTGAAGAGTGAAAACATTTTTACTTACTCATCTCTATGGAAAAAATGTGTGTGTGTGTTGGCGGGGGGTGTATGTGCATACGATTAAAAATCTACATCTTCAATGGAACAAATGACCAAACAACAAGCTCTCTGAAACACCAAGCTTCGGGCTGCCGGTAGCATCACAGGGATCTTCTGGAGATCCCTCCCTTCCCACCTTCAGTTCATATTTCTGGTGGAGCTCAACTCTACTTCCAGTACTGGGTGGGCAGGTGGACTAAGCCTGGCCAATCAGTGCAGCACATCCACCTACCCACAGTGACCAGGTGAAGAGCAGCCTCGGGGGCACATGGGCCTAGTGGGGGTCGGCACCAGGGCTCTCCCTGGAACTGAGGTTCTCTTTCTATGACACCTGCCACCCTTCTGATCAGTATCTTGACCCCCACTGGGAAGTCAGATTAAGCATGAAGCCAATGACATACTGACCACTCAGTAATTCAAAATGAAAGTACTGTGGGAAAAAAGCACAGATAAAAGCAGAATGGAAGAAAAAAAAGAGTAGGGATTCATTTATTATTGAGCCTCTGGATCCAGATGCGACTGTCATCAATGATCAAGTCAATATATTCCCTCTTGAGTTTGAGATATTTTGATTTCTTTTACTTGCAGCCAAAGGAGTCCTGGTTAAAACAGCATCCAGGGAAAAGCTGGATTTCAAGTTTTTCTTGTTTATACTATGCAATGCTAAGGAAAGACAGAATTGTAGCCATGAAGTTTGTCTCTAATGCTGTCTGAGGTGGACATTTTGAAGCATGTAAGAACACATGGAACACAGCATTTGTTATTCATTTTTAAGGCAAACCAAGTCAAAATTAAACAAAAGGACTACTTGACAACTATATTCAGCCAAGCAGGATGTGAATTCAAATAAAGAACTCAGCTGTATGCTTAAATGAATTTGATGTTCTCATTCTCCAGCCTTTCTCGAGTAATTCTTTATTTTGGAAACTAAATACCTGTGGAAAGTATGGATTTAGAAAAGAATGCACTAGTTATCCTGTTCTTTTGTTGTCATCATTTATAGCAGAGTTAGCAGTGGTCACAGTAAGAGCATAACCACTGAGCACAAGACAATCGTATACATTTTGAGTATAACTTACCTGATGTCATTTAATCAGCACATATTGACACTAATCAATGTCGGAGCTTGCTCTGTTGGCTTCTTCTTTTGTTTTGTTCTGTTCTGCTTTCTCTTTTTAAAATAGAATGCTTGATAACATGGCAGGAAGCCAGTAATCTGGACATTAAGTTTCGGTCAATGCTAACCTAATATCATCCCCAAAGCTTCACATGAAGGGGCAAAGGTCCCCAGGAGAACTGGTCCCCAGAGGTCACACAGTACATTTAGGGAGGAAATGGGTCCACAGGACAGTGTGATGTTGGCTCTGTCAGTTACCATCTATCCATTGAGGAAATTAGTGTTTTCACTTCCAAAGAAAGTTCTAGGCACATCACACTTCCATTTCTACTCTCCAAAGAATTTTAAATTAGGCATCGAATGAACATAAAATGTGATTTTACATTTCTGTGGAATTGTTGCCATATTTTCCCCATAAGAGTGATTCATTTTAAGACCTTCAATTAGTCAAGAGGAAAAAAAGGTGTTGTTTTTATTAGTACAAATATTGTGTGTCTCAGCACATCATCCCAAACAAACAGATGAAAAGGGCTTATCCCTCATAGACTCAACTTGTAGTCAGAAATAGCTGCCAGTGTTCAGTGATTTTCTACAGGGACTAAATCTGGAAATCTTGGTTTTCTTAGAAATCTTGGTTTTCTTGGAACATTGGTACATCCTCCCTTTCCTCCGATCTCTGGATTGAGTTTAAGCCCTGGTATTTCAACTCCCCCAGAGCAAAATGTACATGTTTTGTGATCTTGGAAATTTTCCTTCCATTGTATTAGCCAATTGTTTAAAAACAAATGAACCCCAAATCCATCCAGCTCAAGTCAATTTCCTCTCCCTGTCTTCTGATCTAGAAAGCTAAAACGAGGGAACTTTCCTTGCTGACTTGACACTACAAATTGAAGAAGGGAAACAGTGTGGGAAAATGCCTTGGTTGCACTGAAGCCTTGGAGAAGGCCCAATGGTAGAGCATCCCCAGGGTGTGAGAGTTGGAAACATGATGAATGAGCCGGCCGAGAAGCTCTGCCTCCTCCCAGCATATGTTTTTGTACTCTCTTCCTAATATATTGCAGGATTATTGCTAAGGCGTGAACAGTTCTGGAACTCCTCCTCATCCCTTAAGACTTAGCCAGCCCACCCCATGTTTTACTCGAAACATAAACTACTTGGAAAGACAAGGCTCGCACAATCATTATGAGGGCACAGGGCCTTAACAATAAAGGTGCACCTGTGCCTCATCTGGAGCCTTCAAAATAGCAATGAGTTTCACATTTTTAAGGGGGAAAACTGAGAATAACACCATGCTTTATGGAAGGGTGGTGAATCCAGAATATGTAACCGTATGTATACTTGTGCTTGGTACCATATTGAGATTTCTTTAAAAATTATTTCCTGAAAAAAAAAAAAAAAACACACCAGCCCAAAATGTTCCCATCCATTACAATAAACGTGGAAAAATGTCATCTTAGGTTTTCTGGGTTCTGAATAATGATGACATCAAAATGGTGATTGTAATACTTCTGTGAATTTCCAGAAGGTTTTCGAGCCTTTTATATGGATCAGTGAAGTTTCTTTTTCTTCCCTTTTAGAGACAAAAAGTTATACTTGTCCAAAGTTTAATGAAAGTCCAAGAAACTGGGTCTCTGTTTCAATCCGCACAAGGTTCATGCTGATCCACACTAGAAAGGCTTTAGGGAGAAAAAGGGAAGATCTGAATGTTGGATTTCTGATATTCTGATTCAAAATCTACAAAAGCTAAATGTTCAGAATTTCTCTCAAGTGGTTAAATGTCACATCTGACAGGAGGAGCTATTCATGAAGTTGTTTTTTTTTTTTTAAAAAAAAATGCAGTTAGTAGAGGAAAGCCACAGGAGCTAAAAGGCAGGTCCTGGCTGTGGGCTCCTGCTGAGTACACGGACTGGGTGTGGGACCCTGGCCTGGCCTGGGCACCAGTTTTCCCACTCCACACCCTCCTAGACACAGGCACCAGGGTCAGTGCTGGGAGAAGCCACAGAACATCTCAGAGGCCTCAATTCGAAGGCAGGAGTGCAAAACAATGGGGTCGCATTTGTTCCAAAAAATGCCCAAATTCACTCTATGAAACTCCTCCTCCTGTAAATGGGTGGGGCGTTTGGCCCAGAGTTCACCGTTCTCCTTGTCACTGCCAAGACTGCAAGACTTTTCAGGTAGCCCTTCCCTGTCTTTCTTGTGCCTCTCCCCTCTGCCTGCTGTAATGCCCCCCACGTCTTGGAATCTCAGTGACTTCTTTAGTGTCTGTGTCACCTCATTACTGTGAAGGAGCCTCATGGGTTTTACTGGAGGGTTCTCCTGGTAGAAAGGGAGTCCCATGCACACATTTGATTTTGCCATTCCTCCTCCAGCCTTTACTGTCTCTGCTGCTCCCAAACCTTGGGGAGGAAAAGCAAGTGGAGACCAGAACTTCAAGCTTACATTGGAGGGTGGGTGACAAACTCAAAGAGAGAGAAAGAGAAGGATTGGAATCCAAACATCATCAAATTTGCCTTCCAAGCAAACCTATCTTATTTCCACCCACCCCCAGTCATTTCTATTTACTCTAATCCCACTGGTAATTAATTCCTTTTCAGCAATAGTGGTAGATTTATTTGATTTAAATTTAATGCAGATAATCGAACATTTTCCAGCTGATATAAAAAAACTTGTAGGCACAACTCATTAACGTCACCACAGGAATGAGCAGAGTTTCCTTCATCCCGCGGAGCAGCCGAATGCAGAAGGTACTCTTTGGGTCTGGAATGGGACTCCTCTTGCGGCCTGGGCTCCTGGTCAACTGCTCTGTGCCTCCATTTCCAGAAGTCCCGGGTCATGGGCTGTGGAGACCACAGAAGCCAGTGCATGAAAGCCCATGTAAAGTTGTTCCATGCATGCTGGAGGGTGGCCTCCCATTGGGGCAATGGAGCAGAGAAAAGGTGGCAGTCAGGGTTGACAGATAGCTGTGTTCCAGCGACACTGGGTTATGAAGAGGAGAAATGTTCTGCTAACCAACCCTTCCACCTGTTACAAACTCAGAGATGAATTTCTGAGAACACAAGAGCCAAGTCAGGTAAACAGTGTGGCCAGCCCCCAAGATGGAGAGAGGCCTATGGAAGTTTTAGAGACAATCCAGCTATTCATTTATTTTTCTGTGCATATGATATTGCAGAGATTCTAGAATTCTTCTCTCCTCTTCTGCCATTCTAACACCAACATTCCTCCCCCACCCACCCCACCATCTTCCTTGCACAGAATCCCCAAAGCTGCAGACCTGAATTCACCTGTGCGTGGTCTTGACTGCTGTTCTTGCTGTTTGCACAGAGTGTCATCTGGCAGCTCCCACAGCACCCCTAGAAAGTGAAGGCAGAAAGACCAATGCCGGGGGGACAGGAGTGGTGAGGAAGAAAGGGAGCATCCAGGCCTCATCTCCTAAAATGCAACTGCCCTCTTGTGAACTGCAGGGCTGGGTTGGCAGGGAGAAGCCCTCAGCCCAGCTGTGGACACCAGAAAGGAGCTTCAGGATGATCGGAGGACAGCTTCCAGACATGAGCCTACCTGCACCCTCTAAAGAGACAGGAAGCGAGGGCAGATGTGGGAGGTGTGGGTCAGAGACAGTTTTCTGGATGAGATCTGGGTCTAGATCTTGGGGGTGAAATGAGACCCCTTCATTTCTGAAGGGAGAAAGGCATTTTGATCCGGTTGCTGAAGGTTTGCTCACATGCTAATTTCACAGCATTGTCCCTGTGACAAGAAGCACATTCTCCTGGCATACATTTATTCCTGGCTTTCAATTCATTGCAGCTCCTCAGTCACACCTGACTATTTTTCTTCGGGGAGCTGGACAGAGAGTACCTTGTGTTTCCTGTGCCTGTACCTCGCATCTCAGCAGCCGCGGCAGTGCCAAAGCGATGGTGTGCATAACAGTGTTAATAAAAATCCACTCCAGAAACAAAATAGGGTTTCCAGAGGCCCACGGCAACCAAACAGAGCCCCAAGTCCCTTTTTCAAAAACTGTAATGCCTCCTCCTTCCCCCCAAATGTTTATTTTATCTGTTTTTTAGACATAAAAAGGCAAACAATGCTGTACTTATCTTTAGAAAAATGGGAAGTAGCAAGAGCCTGAGAGAATGAATCATGCGTCTGTTTTCTCTTTTTCTTTTCATAACTGTTTCTTTTGGAAGACATCTGAATTGTGGTTATTAATTTATCTTTATGTGATTTCCAGCTGCTGATCACGTGTTAAACCAGATATGAAGGGGAAAAAAAGAGGTGCCTGGGGACCAGGGCTTTTCTCAAAGTGAAAAGCAGGTTTTTACAATCCCCAGTCCTGGCACCCACGTCCCTTGGCAATCACTGCCATTTCTCCTAGGCGCCTAACCCAACAAGTCACGAAGGGTAATCAGCTGGAAAATGGAATTTGTCCATACGTGGGGAGACGAGCCTGGGAAGTGGATTGCCATGGGGTCAGCTGTGAAGCTGATGGCTGAGGAGAAGAAGCCATCACCAGAGGATCCTGGTGGGAGCCGCTCCCTGGGATGCCGCAGCTCTGCTTGAGGCTGAGGACCACAGGAAGCCGAATGTGATGTGGAATCATTAAAGCCCCTCAAGCACTTTAATCAGGAAGTGCAGGTGACCTTAGTGTGAAACAGCGAGAGCCTCTGTCTGGGGACACAGGACCACACTTCGCATCTCACTCCCACCTCCCATGGTTGCTGCCTGGGAAAATCTCTTGACAAAATCAAAGTGCAAAGAGTCTTTCTGTGATTGGGAATCATGATGACGACCTCACTCCCGGGGTAAATGAGCAGGTGTGTGGATGTCCTCTCTGCAACGTCCACTCTTGCCGGAGGTCACCACTGCAGCTTCAGGGAAAAGTAGGCTGAGGTCAGCCACCCTCTAGAGGCAAGGTCAGATGCATTTGGGAAACCTTTCAAGCCAAGATGTCTGGATTTGGAGGTGGGCCTGTAGCAAGGAAGGAGGCGCACCCCCCAGGGGAAAGCTTGAATCCAGGCACCAACACAGGAAGGACATTCGTAGGACAGGGAATCAGGACAGACCAACATCCAGTCCAAGAGCAAGAACTGGGGGCTGGAAATGCCTGCGGAGCCAACTGAGGACACAGGGAAGGGAATCTCTCCAGGCAGCAACACCAGGTGTGGGAATGCTAACTCCTCTGGCAGGGGGCAGACTGCTAAGGAGCTGCTGGCTCATCCTTTTTGAAGTTAAGTTGAATACAATGTATCACTTATCAGCAGGGTAGTAAAGAAAATGGATCATCTTGGTTTGCACTACTTGATATCATCAGACTTCCAAGTTTTGGCGGGGGCGGTGGCTCACGCCTGTAATCCCAGCACTTTGGGAGGCCAAGGCGGGCAGATCACGAGATCAGGAGATGGAGACTATCCTGGCTAACACGGTGAAACCCCATCTCTACTAAAAATACAAAAAAAAAAAAAAAAGAAAAGAAAAGAAAATTAGCCTGTAGTCCCAGCTACTGGAGAGGCTGAGGCAGGAGAATGGCGTGAACCCGGGAGGCGGAGCTTGCAGTGAGCCGAGATCGCGCCACTGCACTCCAGCCTGGGTCAAAGGGCGAGACTCCGTCTCCCAAAAAAAAAAAAAAAAAAAAAACTTCCAAGTTTAATCTGGCATGAAAAAGCGCGGAACCATTGGGTCAAGCCCTTGCCCCCCAGGACCGACTTTCCCCTGCCTTTCAGGGTACAAGTTAGCATCCTGGGGACCCTATAGGCACGGGGCTCTCTGGCTTGAGTCCACCTGGAACTGCACCTCCGGGACGCCAATGGATGGTGTAGGAGTGGAGGATGTGCGTTTCCGAGTGACTTCCGCCCTTCCTTTGTGTCCACCAGCTGCACATACAGTCTTAGGGTCTAGCATTCATGCTGTGGTTCTCTCTGTAAACACAAGACACAAACCACCCACCCAGCAACCTTGGAAGGTCACCCAGAAAGCCACGTCCCTGGGCAGTGTTGTCAGTGAGGAGCCAGGGCTACGGTCTGTACGGTTCCAGCCCCGTCCCCGGCAGGACAGGCCGCGGCCACATGGCAATGTGGTAGTTGGGGGAATATGGCAATATTCTGAAATGGCAATTCTCCTAAATAAATAGCACATCAACTTACTTAAACCTAATCATAAATGGTACAAATTGGGCCCATGTGCAAACAGAAACCTGAGCCCAACTCCGGAGTTAAAGCAACCATTGTCTCTCGCCTGACCTGGGCTGGGGGAAGCCTTGCGTGTCCGATTACATCTGTTAAAACGATTTGAATGCCAGCCCCGTATTTTAATTATAAATATATAAAAAATTTTAATAAGACGGCATTCTGGGCTTGCTAAGCTTTTAAAATGCTCATTGGGGGTGGAGCAGAGAGAGGAGAATTCCATGTGCCCCAGACCCAGTGCCAGTGTATAATGATTGAATGTTTTCCTGTAATAAATTGAAAAAATCTGGTTTGTAAGAATGGATCCAAATCACTTGGCATTAGAAAGGTAATTCGTTACCTGGCTTCCAACGTACTGGAGCTTGGTGAAGAGCTGCAATCGCCAAAGAAAGGAAAGGGCACCAGAAGGAAACTTGTGCCTGGCCCCGACCCCTGCAAATTTCTACACCAGCCCTCCTCGCCTGGCTTCCCTCCGCCTTTTAGCACTTTTTCATCGTTCCAGAACAAGAGGCTCTGCAGCCCAAAATGGGGAAAGGGGTTTCTCAGGACCCAAGCCAGCTCTTAACCACCTTCTTTGTACCTCTCCAAACCTCAGGCCTGCTTAATTATGATTAATTGCCATATGGATAATCAGATACAGTTTCAAAAGGTTGGAAATGACACTCCAAGGACACCAGGGAAGATACAAGGTATGCCTTTGTTCGCAGGAAGAAATAGCAGGTCCCTTCCTCAGCCCCATAACCTTTTCTTATTTTAACAATTCCAAACAGAATTAATACCATCAGTATATTGTTCCCACTCCGGGGAATTGAACTTCAACTGTACAATTTCTGCAGCTGTCAGGGTTTTCTAACCTCCTGTCAATAATGCAATGTTGGGGTGCCCCTCTGCTGGAATGAAAGCAGTTTCAAGTTTCTGCTTTATGTCTGTGCTTTCTGGGTGGTGGGACATGATGAGAAAGTACAAAAAAAAATAATAACAGCAGTTAAAAAGCTTCCACTCTTGACTTAACTGGATCAAATGTAATAGACTTCAGTCTTTTCTTCTGATTTCCTCTGCTTGTTTTAGAAAACACTGTGAAAGTGCAGGAGATTTTTATTTTGCCAGCTCTTCCCTCCATTTAAAATCCCTTTGGCTAAGTCAAGGATCACAGTATGTCATTTCCAGTCTAACAGAAATGCTGGGCCGTGCTCAGCTCTTACTACCAGGAGGCAGATCCCTCGGTTCCCGGCGCCAGTGTTGCTGGGCTTGGCTCCTGTCCCGGTATTGTTCCCCTCATTGCATTCCAGAGGGCCTCTCAGCCAGTTAATGTTTGCACTGGGAGGTCCAAATATCCAGCAAGCAGCACTGAACTTTTCTCTTTTTGTTGAGAATTGCAGGTTTCAAATGCAATCACTGGCTTTAAAGAAAAACTTACAGGTGAACACAAAAGCACTAATTTACATTTTATTCACAAACAATAATATTTGCAGCAGTTTCACCATGTGTGCTCATAAAAGAGTTTTAGAAGACGTCTGGCTTTTTTTTTTTTTTTTTTTTTAAGACTTTATGGTGGCTGGAATTGGTTTACCAATTTAGGGCAGTCATTTCATTTATTTATTTAGTTTTTAAAATCTTAAATAGCATAAAAGTATTTTATCCTAGACTGTGAACAGTTCATACATTCTGCATGGTTAATACCTGTACTCACATGGGAAACAGCCATCAGAAATAGATAAACTAATTTGAACCAGTTTCAAGCACATAGCATTTAATTAAATCACATCTTCAGAATGGATTTTAAAGGTTGGGATTTTCAGAGCACAGGGGCTGTGCTCAGCATCTTGGCCGTGGTCCTGGAACGCTCTGCCAAGATGGCCACAACTCACGGGCCTGCGATCGGGACCAACATTTCATGCAGTTTTGCACAGAATTTCATGCCCAATCAAAGCACAGGGGACATGAGTTCTGACCCTCCCAGTGCAGCCAAGTGCTTCTCCGGAGGGCAGTGGCAGAGCTCCCTTAGTATGTGGGTCTTTCCAGTGGAGCCTGTGAAGGGAGGGTTGACCCCCTTTCCTCACCAAAGCACCTGGAGCCATACCTGGGCCCAAGGCGACTGAGGCTGCAGACCTTCCTTTCCTCCACTCTAAGGACCGTCATTATGCAGGGCTTCAGCACAAACCCTGCTGGGAAATGGGACGTGGGGTGCTGGTGAAGGGCTCAGAAAGCCTGTGAGCCCAACATCTCCTGAGGATGCTGCCCTAGAAGCTCAGGTGCCAAAGGCTTAGGCTGCCTGGAATAGACCTGGAGGCGGAGCACTGCCCTCCACAGACCTGGAGGACAGCCTCGCTGACCCTGTATGCCCTTTGAGACCATCAACCATGGATTTCCTGGCTCAGCTCTGGAGAGTAGAGTTCTCTCCTCCTGCCTTCCTTCCTCTGTCCATGGCCATTGCCACCACATCGTCTCTTCTGCTACCTCAGTGTTTTCCTGGAGCTCAAAGGGTAAGCAAAGAGAGTCTTCTTATTCTCACTTGTCACAAACTGAAAAAGGAAAAGAGTCCTTTGTTGGGGGACAATCACCCTCATGTTGATTTTCTCCCATTCTTTTGAAAAACACAGCTTTAGGAAAATGACCACAACACCCCCTCTGACTTTTCTCCCAGAACTCCTTGTTCACTGCCTTTCTGATGCTGCCCTGCTCCTGCCCAGGTAGATGAGAGCAGTGTAAACCAGTGTGCCTTGCCAAGCTGGTGGTCATTCTTCAAGACGCAGCTCATTTGCCGCAATGTTAGAAGGCCCCCAATGGCCCCCAGTAGAGTGAACGATGCCCCACTGCTGCACGCTCCTGGGCTGCACCCCTCACCTGTGCATTATAGATCTGTATGGTCATGCACTGCATAACACTGTTTCTGTCAACTACGGCCCGCATGTATGAGAGTGGCCCATAAGATTATAATGGAGCTGAAAAATTCCTTTCACCTAGTGTCGTCTTGATGATTCTGACCCTGAGTAGGTCTAGGCTAATGTGTGTGTTTTTGTCTTCCTTTTTCACAAAAAAAAAAAAAAAAAAAAAAAAAAAAAAAAGCTTTAAAGGTTAAAAAAAAAAAAAGGACAAATTTTAAAAATACAAAAAAGTTTATATTCTTATTCAAGAATTAAAGAAAGAAAACATTTTTGAACAACTGTACAAGGTGTTGGTGTCATAAGCTAAGCATTATTATGAAAGAGTCAAAAAGTTAAAAATATTAAAAAGTTTATGAAGTAAAAAGTTATGGTGAGTTAAGGTTAACTTCTTCTTGAAGAAAAATATGTTTTTTAGATATTTAATGTAGCTTAAGGGTAGAGTGTGTATAAAGTCTACAGTCATATCCAGTAATGCCCTAAGCCTTCACATTCACCAGTTCACACTCTCCACTCACTGACTGACTCATCAAGAGCAACTTCCAGTTCTACAGGCTCCACTCATGGTAAGCGCCTATGCAGGTGCACCAGTTTTTATTTTTTATACTGTGTATTTGCTGTATCTTTTCTATGTTTAGACACATACACATACTCATCATTTGCCTACAGTATTCAGTATGGTAACATGCAGTACAGGTTTGTAACGTAGGAGCACTAGGCTCTACAATATAGCATAGATGTGTAGTAGGCTGTGCCATGGAGGAGTGTGTAAATACACGCTGTGGTGTTTGCACAACAATAAAATCACCTAATGATGCAGTTCTCAGAATGTATTATCATCATTAAGCGACATGACCCTGTGCTCACCCTCCATACCCACCTCCTTGGATGGTGGGCTCCTTGAGGACAGGGCCCATGTCTTCATCACCTCCTCTTTCTTTCTTCCTCTTCACCCTCATCCAAAGACTAGTCAAGAAATTCAGACCAGAGAAAGTCCTCAATCGTGGTTTGGTAAAACAATACACAATTTCAGGTAGATGAAGAGCATTTGCCTGTTTGTTCCAGTTGGGTTGCTGGGGAAAGAAATCATTTTCCACATCTTTTCAATATGACTCTTTGTCCAGCCACCCCGAAGGTCATTGAAAGGGAAATCATTCCCTTGTTCGTTCATTCTATTCAGCCATCTTTGCTGAGCTCCGCTCTATGCCAGGTACCCGGAAGGCCAGGGAGCCAAATGGCCAGAGGAGAGGGTAGAACGCAAGGACTATATAAAAATGACTGAGCACAGTGTGGGAAACGAATAAACAGTGGTGAAGAACCGGCTCCCCACTGTAATTTGGAAAGCATAACTAATTTGCTGGTAAGCCTCAAGGATAGCAAAAGGAAAACTGACCCATCTGGAATGTTCTGTGGGATGGACAGGGTTGCCAAGGTGCTGCTGAAGAAGCCAGGGTCAGGGAAAGAGGCGAGAGCAAGGAGACATCAGGGGACACGGGAACAATCACACCAGCCCCTTCTCACCCCTTTGCCCACCCAAACTACATTAGTTCTGCTGTTTTCCAGAATGTCAGGAAGGAATTCGAATCCCAAAGGTAGGACTTCCAAACCTGGAAAAAAAAAAAAAAACAATATAGTGCAGCCAGTGGATGACAAAGGATTAAACCACTATACAAGTTGAGTTACTTATTGATGTGACAGGTTCTCAGTCTGATAATGCAAAATTATCTTCAAATATACACTTTGGTATGCTGTATTAAGCTGATTTAAAAATAAAGTCTGCTTAATTATTTTAGAGCAGGGATCATAAACTCAAATGTCCAAAGGGGCAGACATAGGGACAGGCAGGTTAGTGCAGCCCAGTGGGTACGTCGGTGGGAGAGGAAGCAGATCTGGGCCCCGGATGGTAGAGGCCAAATGCTCCAAGCCCAGGGTCTTTCCCACCGGTGTTGCCATGTGGCAATGTGGGCCCAAGGTTTGTAGGATTTCCCAGCTTTCGGGAGAAACCAGAAACATACATTTATAGGTAAAAGCTCTTAATTTTAAAATGCCAGTTCTAAAATTGTAGAATGTTTTGGGATGAACAAAAAACATTTGCTGGTTTTAGATTAAACACATGGGCTGTCAGATTGCCACCTTGTTTTAAAGTATTTTTAAATAATAGATGTTTTAATTATATTTCTAATAATTTCTAAATTTCAAGGACGGTAATTAAGGTTGAAGTAGTGTCTTTTATTTAAAGGGTTTCAAAATTCTTATCTCTTAGATATTTGAAGCAGAAACTCTTTAGCATATGAAGTTATATAATAAAAATAGGAAACCTTATCAGAGCTTTTAAGAAGCAGTACACTAAGGCAGAAAAACCTCAGGCATCAAAGTTAAAGAGATCTCAGTTTGTATTCTGGCTCTGACATTTGCAAAGTCGTGTGAATTGAGGCAACTGACTTAAGCCCGTATCAGTCTTCTCCACTGTTGAATGGGAATAATTTCCATCCCAATTGCAGAGTTATGATGGGGATTAGAAACAACATATTCAAACTGCCTCCTAGTGGCTGGCCTGGTGTAGAGTTTCCTTTTGTTTTATTATTTAATTATAATGATCTACCTTGAGGCATAATGAGAATAAAATTAGATACATAGAAAATCCATTTGAAAGCTATGACCCACAGCTTTCCACCTGTAGAAAATAAAAATGACTTCTGAGCTCATTCACAACCCTCCCCAGTGACCTCTTTTGCCCGGAACCCTGTAATATTTGTGAGTACGTATTTTGTTGAGGTGGCAGCTAAGAGCCAGGGTCCCAGTTCTGACACTCTCTTTCATTGCCTTGGGACCCTGAACAAGTGGCTTCCTGTCCTTTACAGAAGCTGGGCCCTGAGACTCCCACAGGAGGAAACGCGGGCTCCTGCCTGCTGTGAGTCGCCGGGTCCTGCAAGCTCAAATGAGACGTTCAGGGAAAGGCCTGGAATCTGAAAAGCACGGCAGAGATGAAGGGATTATTGGGATTGTCGAGATAAAACTCTCCTGATTTTTGCACGGGTGCCCTGTAACACTATTTCCTGAAACATGCCAGTTTACCCTGTGCCCCAATTTTGCCTGTTTTAGCGCCAATATGAGTATTCCCCAGGCGAAGGCATCCTTTCCTGTGATTCCAGCTCCACAGGGTTGTTCATGCCTCTGTGTGTGTCATGGAAGTGCGGTGGAGAGCAGACAAGCCACCGCATGGGAAGCGTCTGCCCGGCCTTGCTGTGAATGCCAGCCTCCTGCCCGGGCTTTCCTCCTGGCACCAGCTCCTGCTGCTGAGGGCTGGAGGGAGAATCCCTAGGCTGTCCCTGCCCGCCTGCCTGGCCGATGCTGTGGGTGTCTGACAACCTGGGCCTTCAGGCTCCCCTTACACCCATCTGCCTGGCTGTCACCTCGTCCCTCCATTCCTGCTTCCTGCCAGTGGGATACCAGTTCCCACTGCTCCGCACCTCGGGCTCTCGCACTCACAGCCTTCCAGGTCCCGCGACCACAGGGTCTGAGTCCCAGAGAGCGCACGAGCTTCCAGACATCCTCTGCTGGCTTCAGGACTCAGTGAAGTGAGTGGCCCTGCTGTGACCTGTGGGTGATAAGACTTCAGTGCCCAGCTCCTGCTTCTTTCTTCCCAAAATACCATCCAACTCAGTTCCCAGCAGGAGCTGCCAGGCCACCGACGGGGTATGAGCAATTTGCATCCTAACGCTGCAAGAGACCCACTTCCTCCCCTGCACACAGCACCAGGGCACAGGACCACACTGGAATCTTCACCAGTCCCTTAGGTCATGTGTGTGACCTAAGCTTCCATTTCCTGTTCATAACCTGAAGGAGTCAGTGAGGACTGGATGGGATGGTGATAAGGTGTGAATGCGCTGGGGCAGGTGCTATACACATAGAGGAGGTTCCGCTTGTTCAGGAAGCGTTTCCTGGGCACTTACTTATGTGAGGCATCATTGGAGGCAGAATAGAAGAGCTGCCATTGCCACTTACACCAAGTGGGGATGGCAAGAGCCCCTCACACAAAGTGGTGCAACACAAGATGAAGGGGGTCCAAGCAGAGGGAGGAAAGTTGGGGCAGGATGACCAGGCCAGGCACCACACACACTGCACCCCTCCACTTGTTGCAAAGAGGTGGAAGGATGCAGCAGCCGGAGAGGCAGAGACAACTGGGTGGAGCGCTGCCCATGAACCAAGACACCCCAGATCGACCTCAAGGGCCTTCGTTAGAAGCTAACATCTCAGCAGGAGTGTTTCTGGCAGGGAATGAAGGCAGGTTGCAGAAGGAATGGTGAGCAGGGTCTGTGTCTGGGAGAGAGATGGGCAGAATTGGGCATAGTTAACATGCCCTATGGCGTGGTTTGACTTCTTTACATGTGTACATATTCATTTTTTTAAATTAAAATTAGAAATTCTAATCAGTGATATTCATGATTGGTAATAGAATGAGAAACTGGAGAAAGAAAAGCCATTTAAGAAATTATCTAAAAAATTTGCAAAGAATGTAAGTGAGCCCAGAGTAGGCGGATGGTGGAGAGGCTAGAAAGAGAAAGCGGGAGGTGGAAGCCATCCTAGGCCAGCCCTTCTGTTCTTTATTCTCATTCAAAGGTAACTGGAACATTCCAAGGGCAGGCAGCAGCAAGGATGATGGAGCAGAGGCTGCCTGGAAGGTTGTTCTTGGCCGAGGAGGCAATGGTTTGCATTGAGGTTGAATGAGCCTAAGTCTTGAGTGTGGACCCAGAAATTGCAAGGCAACCAACATGTAGGTGAAGAGAGAGCCCTGGTGTGCAGGATCTGGGTGGCCCGCTGTGGAAAGGGATGGCCAAGAAGGACAAAGGCAAGAGGTTACTGGGGCCTGGAGTTGCCTCCTGGCCCTTGAGTTCAGCACCTCACCCAAATTTAAGATTGCTTGTCTAGTTTCTCCAAGCAAGAAGCAGTGACCCAGGGCCTGTTGAAGCTCATTGATGGTGAGGTGAGCCTGGCTTCTCGAGTGTTCCTTAATTATGTTGTTGGTTTATTAAAATGCTGAACATCTTCTTCCCTTCCCTGTGCCAAGGTCTGCCTTCTCCTTCTACTGTCTGTCCATTAATTCTAGTTCTGTCAGTGGGGCATAGAAAACTCAGCTGGCTGACTGCTATTGTATGCCAATAAATGTGTGTCCAGATTTGTGTGCAAAGCCTTGCCCTGCAAGAGAGTGGCTCAGTGTGGGTTGGGAGCTGGAGGACAGGCATCAGACTGTTAAGGGGGGCGATGAGGGAGGTGAAGAAATGGAGGGAGGGAAGTGAGCATCCGAACCCCAGCATGCTGCAGAGAAGGCAGGAGAGAAACCAGTGGAACCTTAAAGGGCTTCCAGGCTGTTGTGAGCTGAACTGTGTCCTCCTTAAATTCATGTGTTGCAGTCCTAATGCCCAGTACCACCGAGTGTGATTGCATTTCGAAATACAGTCTTTCAAAGGATAATTAGATTAAAATGATGTCGTTAAGGTGGGCCCGTATCCAATATGACTGGTGTCCTGATGAGAAGAGGAAATTTGGACACAGACATTGTTGAAGAAAAAAATTAACTGAGACACTTGTTCAAGTGGTAAGACCAACTTTATTCATGGGGCTATGTTGAGGGGTGCAGGGACCATGGGAAGAAGGAGGTCTTGCAGCACATGAGCATGAGTGACTCCACTCAACTCTTTTTTTTTTTTTTTTTTTTTTTTGGTGTAGGGGTGGACAGTGTTTTTTTTTTTTTTTTTTTGGTGTGGGGGTGGACAATGTCTTGCTCTGTCACCTAGGCTGGAGTGCAGTGGCGCCATCTCAGCTCACTGCAACCTCCACCTCCTGGGTTCAAGTGATTCTCCTGGCTCAACCTCCCGAGTAGCTGGGATTACAGGTGCCCACCATCAAGCCTGGCTAATTTTTATATTTTTAGTAGATATGGGGTTTTATCATGTTGGCCTGGCTGGTTTCAAACTCCTGACCTCAAGCGATCTGCCTGCCTCAGCCTTCCAAAATGCTGGGATTACAGGCATGAGCTACCAAGCCTGGCCTGCATTCAACTTTGACTGCAACAAGGACGAGCAGGAATTTCTACCCAAAGAGCAAGGTTGGCAAGTGAATGAATGGAAAATTAAAAAGAGGAAATATTAGGGATCAGAGGGTTCTGGCGAAACTGACTTGATAGAATTATTGCTTGAAGCCAGGCCAGGGTGACAAGATATCCAGGATGGTCAGACCCCAAGGGTGGGGGATTTTTACTAAACTGACTTAGCAGGATTCCTGCTCAAACTGGATGCAACAAGCTTTACATCAGGCAAAGAACACAGATGATGCAGCCAGTTGTCATCAGCCAGCACCTGCCATGAGCCACCCCAGTGGTGGCATGGTGGGTCCATGGATGGAATGACCACCGTAGGAGAGACAGAGGCTCCCAGGCCCAAGAGCATGAGCTCTTCTTACCAAGGGTGGTTTAACAGCTGCTGACCCTGAATGTCCAATCTGCCAGCAACAGAGCTGGGAAAATTCTCACTGGTTGCTTGATGGCAGGTAGACTTCATCATGTCCCTTCACATGGAAGGGCTAGAGATGTGTTTGTTACCGTCAGAACAGGCACATCCTCTGGGTATGGGTTTACCTTTCCTGTCCACTGAGCCTCCGCTGGCACCACTATCTGAAGGCCCAAGAAATGTTTGACCCAGCACTGTGGGATGCCACAAAATGTCACAGGGCTGACTGTACAGCAGGAGAACTGCAGGAGTGTGCCTGGAACCACGGGAGGCACTGATGGTGCCACACGCTCCACACCCAGGAGCCGCTGCCTGGTGGAGGGCTGGAAGGAGGTTCTACTGAGGCCCCCCTAGGGATAGCAGTCCGTTAGGGCAGGCTGCCCTCTTCTAGGGGGCAGGATACACGTGGAGACCAAACCTCCGCAAGGTGCTCTGTCCCGATGGGAAGAATTCATGGAGTAGTGACTGTGCAGTGGCAAGAGTGGCACCACTGACTGTCAACTCGCAGAGACCTCCTGGGGCGCCTGGTGCTTTATCCCATTACCTCTGCAATCTGCAGGGTTAGGGTCCTGGTCCCCAAAGGAGACATAATTTCCCCAAGAGACACCATAAGAGTCCCATGGAACTCTAAGCTGTGGCCACCACCTGGACGCCAGCAGGCAGAGGGACAGTCACCATCCTGGCAGAAGGATTGAGCCCAGTCCTCAGGAGGAGGTCAAGCTGCTGTAACACAACTGGGGAGGAAGGAGAAGTGTCCACGTGGGCACCTCATGGTGCCTCCCTGGCCAATTGTGGGGGTGAAAGAACAGGTGCAACAGCCTTGCCCAAAACGGGCATGGAGACCGAGGGCTTGACCCCGTGCGGAGACAGTCACACCACTGGGCGGACCACAGGGCCAGAGGTATGTTAGCTGAGGACAGGGGGACCTGAAATGAATACGGGAGGAAGTGATGGTGGCCCTGGTACAACTGCAGTGCTGGGGGTTGCCGTGTGCCCCACAGCCCTTTTGCTCCAACTGATCCCCAGGAAGAGAGGCCTGCAGAGTTCCGCAGGGGCTGCTCCTTGACTGGGCATAAAGTGGAACTGAGCCCCACGTGGGGATACAGCACTGCCCAGCTCAGATTCCCCCAAGCCCCCAGATCACCGGAGGACTCCCTGTTCCGGGTGTCAGCTGCCTAGGGTTTGCCTCAGCTGCAGGGAGCAGCCCTGCCCAGGATACACTCTTGCCCGGGCAGTCCACAGGCAACAGTGGGTGGTGCTGGGCTGGGAAGGAAGGCTTGGCCATTGCAGTTCGACACAAAACACCTGTCTCAGTCCCCACGCTCAAGGCCTCCATGACTGGGGCTTTGTCCCATGTAGCAGTCACTGTTCCCTCTCCTCTCAGTCCTTCTGGAAGGGTTGATTCCTAATGAATACCCCACCCACCCAACTCCATCTCAGGGGGGGCTTCCAGGAAAGCCAGGCTGCCCATGGAAGGAGGAAATGAATCTCAAAGCAGGACGGAGGCAGCAGTGCTCATGCCAAACACAGTGGTAAACTCGGGTATGGTGATGTTATTGAGACAACAAAGACCCAAAGGCAAGGGAGACATCTCACCCACTCCGGGGTCTAGATTCGCATACTCCGTGTCCACACATGGAGGGTCTCCGTGGTGCAGGCCAGAGCCTCTGCTCACAGCCGGTGTCAGTCAGGCCTTTGGTGGCTCCTGAGGGTCGTTTCTGGAACCTCTGTGCACGAAGCAGCATGCTGTGAACGGGTGACTTCTGTCTGGTGGCATTTACCCCAGGGCTGGCCCTCCTTTAGCATACAAACTCAAAGGGGAAAATAGACACACAACTTTTCACCTTGAGGCAACAGCTTGTGTCGTTTGCGTCTGCACATGTGAAGGAGGCACTGGGTTTAAAGGCGTGAGTCCCTCACCTCAGCGTCCAAAGAGCCTGCTGATTCTCTGTCTCCTCTCTCATTTCCAAAGCTGAAGTTCCAGGCACAGGCACACATGCGAACACACACACACACACACGTGTGCACACACAATTTCCTGTGAATCCAAAAAACAAGAAAGAAAACAAAAAGCTGGCAGATGCTGATTTTTCCGCTTAACTGCACATATTTTATAGTATTTCTCTGTGTTTTTCTCCCAGGACGCCCACCTGACCTCACTCGCTCTCCAGATTCTCTCCATTGTGGCCAAATGTCACAGATCGTGTGAGGCTGTTTCAGCCCATGAAAATATGCTGTAAATGAGTGCATCTGCCCTTTGATCTTAACCCTTCTCATTCCTTCTGCAGCGATATTTTTTCCTAAATGAAAAGCTCCTTCATTAGCAAAGCATATCTGACAACTAGCACAGAGAAAACTCCAACACCTCCTCTCCACAAAGCTCAGTGAAAACAATTGGAGTTATGGGCTCACATTTGCATACAGAAGTCTTGGCATTTCAACTAGTATTTCCAGAGCTGAGGGAAAACAAACAAAAACACCCGTGCCTTCCACAAATAACGGAAAGACAAAGGCGGTGCAAAGATTGTCAGAGCCCTGGATACCTCCCTTAGAACTCAATGGAAAAAGGAAAAGAAAGAAGAAAGAGAACGTGATGACAAAAATGTAATTATTTCTACATCCAATTTAAAGGAAAGACAATCATTTGAGTATCATAAATACACACTGAGCTGTGATTTCATATTTGCATCAAAGTCCGCCATTCTTTTTAGAGGTTCTCAACAATTTCTGCAAAGACCAACAATTTTCAGGCATATCTGGTGCCAGGCACAGGCATGTTCCAAGCTCAAACATGACTAAAAGAGTGTTTCATTCCTAAGGTATTTCTATCAGACATCTAAGGAGATGAGCCCCTCCCTTACCCTGATTTGGAAGGAAAGAATCTTATGCTGGTGATAGGCTACAGACCTTCCAAGTTCTCATCTCTGTGGGCCCAGAGATGTGTCTGGGGAAGGGGGAAGGAAGTCATCATTGTGGTTCTTAATGAAACCCATGAATTTCCCAGCCTTCTCTATCACCTGTAACTTTGCGTCTATCCAGATTGTTGTGTGAAGTCTGCGTTCAGTGTTTCTAAATGGGAAAACTGCTGTGAATATGAAACATTTCCTTCAGAAAGTCTTCTCTTTGCTACTTAGTACCAGGACCAACTGCAGGTTTTAATCTTATGCCCTCTGGGACCATGTAGAACTCTCTAAAATTGCAATCCATAGAACTCTTGGAATTTTTTAAGTACATCAAAAAACAAATAAGGGTGACTTATAAGCTCTCCATTCCCTCCCTCACCGCCCCTACCCCCGGAATTTCAAAGGTACCTATAGGAACTTCAGGGCAGAGGCGCACTGGGGGAAGGCAGGAGCAGATGGCAGGAGGAGGAGGCTCCTCCCAGCCGTAGGCCTCAGCTGCAGGCTGCACATCCCTTATTAGGACTTCCTCAGCTGGCAGGACATCTTTGTTCTCGTTCTCCCGCTCTCCTAAGATGCAGAAGACGAGATGCTGTCATGTGTAAGGCAACGCACATCCTGCTGCCTTCCTGGGAAGCTTATTGTTAAGCACTTTGTCTTAGTTATTTCAATGCAACCCAACACTATAAATTCCTCCATGACACGGAAAGGGTCTGAAATGTAAGTACGCATGACTATACAGAGTATGTATCCCTATGTTAATACACAATGTCTTTCTGTGTGCCTGTTTTTTCCTTTGGAAAATATTTTATGTTTAGGACACAACACAGCTGTAGTGATGTGCTATTTCATCATCACCTTAGTGACAGATGCTGGAGTTTCTTGAATTAAACCCTTGCAGTGACCAGGACATTCCCAGCCAGCCAGTTTTGGCCTCCTTCCTGTCTTCCTGAGGCTTCTCAGGGCAGATCCCCAGGAAGGAACCAAATAGGTTTTAATTTATGGTTTGTTTTTTTTTAATTGAGGTTCTGCATGGATAACATAGCATTTAGCATTTGAACCATTGTGAAGTATACTATTCAGTGGCATTAAATACATCTACATCATTGTGATTCAGTGTCAACCGAGTCCACCATCAACTCCACACTGAGCCTGGCCCTGGGGCGGGCTGATGATAGAGCAAGGATGCAGTCCACATCTTGGTCTTCTTGCAAGTAGATAGGGCTTAGACCCAGGAATGCTGGTTTCTGAATGGTATTAAGAAGAGAAGCAGAGGACAAGAGGGAAGATGGTTGGGGAGGATCCCTCTTGGGAGTTGCCACTTGCCTGGGACATGAAGGAGAAGAAACCAGCCTTGCCAGGGTCTAGAGGAGTTAGGTCCAGCGGCCACTGTTGGAAGAGCCAAGGGCGAGGTGGTGTTAGCAGCAGCTTATATGACCTGCTTTATGTGTTGCTAAGATCACTCTGGCCTCTGTGGGAGAGGAAGGGGCTCAGAGTAAAAGGAGAGCGTGTGTGTTTCAGAAGCTCTTCCAGGCGTCCAGAGGAGAATGGAGTGGCTGGCATCAGGCTGGTGGAGGCAGAAGTAGAAATGTGCATAAAGTCAGAACAGGACTTGCTGTTGGATTGGAATTGAAGCAAGACAGAAAGAGAGGCGTGACAGATGCCTCCTGGGTTTTAGGCCTCAACAACAGAATAAATGGCAGTGCCATTTACTGAGTGTAAGGGGTAGGGAGGGGAGAAGAGTGAAGGAAGGAAAATATTTTGATGGGGAGGGAAGCAAAAGTCAAGGAGTTCGGGACAGGTTGAATTTGCTGGGCTTGCCAAGATTCCACTGGAGACACTGGACCAGCAGGGGGACCTGAGATTCCAGTGCTGGATGGGGAAGCAGGGATGGGTCTACGCAATCACAGGACTATAGAGAGTTCAAAACCACAGGAGAGACAGCATTGCCTAGGAAAACCACCAGTGCCTTTGTAAAGGGCCCAGAATCAGGGCTTCCTGGTTTACGGCCCTAGATAAGTCCCTCCTCTGTTTCCCATCTACAGAGCGGGAAGGGCATCTTCAGACCATGCCGAGCTCCTTGTCAGCTGCAGCATTCAAGGGCTCCTAATTTCTTTTATTTCTGAGAGACAAGGTCTCGCTCTGTTTCCCAGGCTGGAGTGCTGTAGTATGATCACAGCTCACTGTAGCCTCAACTCGTGGGCTCAGGGTACCCTCCTTCCTCAGCCTCCTGAGTAGCTGGGACTATAGGTACCCACCACCATGCCCAGCCTCAAAGTCTCTTTGTGAATCTCCTTCCCAGAGTCTCATCCTTCACGCACAAGGATGCCTCTGAGCCATCTGATGACGCTGAGGCAGGAGGCGGTCATCTAGAAGGCCACCATTGCTCTCGAAACTTCCCACTGGCAGAGTGCATCCCTGGGAAGAGAAAGAGGCCAGTGTTCTTGTAAGAAAACAATTTTTCTGTCTTGTTCTTGAAGAATATTGTGATTGTGGGCGACAGCAGCAGGGGGGCTCAGGGGTGGGGAGGGGGAAGCTGACAAGACCGGGTCAGAAAGTATTACTTCTCAAAAATGTTTTCAGTGGCTTGAGGTCTGGGTCATCACTGTCTTCCTCTAAAACTTCCCGCTGCCTCCTCCATCCAGCGTGTTCTCCAATCTCTCTTGGTTCCCTGGGGACTATTAACAGTGAGCCAGTAAGATAAGCAGGGAGCGAGTTGGAAGCAAATCAATCTCAGAGTTTATTAAAAAACCGGCTATTGCAGAATATTTTTTAACTCCTCCGGGAAAATACTTCCAACAACCATATAAATCCCCTTGGCCTTTGGCTCTGAGCAAACATGCCGCAGATTCAAAAATGAACTTGCGTTTAAGCTGGCCGGGCTTTCGCGGGTCCCATCCATTGCTACCACATTGATACGTGTTCAATCGACAGAAGGTTTAGAAAAGTGGAAGGAGAAAACTGCCCCACACCTAAGTTTTTTGTTTTTGTTTTTCATAATTTTTCCTTTGGTGTTGACTGACACCTTCTTAATTGATGAGATAGTCCCCTAAGTGGAAGGAAGGAATAAGATGGGGACAGACAGATGCGCCTTCCGGCGGTGTGGCCTTCAGCAAGCCCATTGGCCTCTCTGAGCCTAAATGCTTATCTATAAAATGAAGACAGTCTCTCTGTGTTCTTGTGATTATGAGTACTCCTGTTACTCTCAGAGTTGGTATTATTATTATTTATTTTGAGATGTCTCTCAGGCCGTAGTGCAGTGGTGTGATCTCTGCTCACTGCAACCTCCACCACCCAGGTTTGAGCAATTCTTCTGCCTCAGCCTCCCAAGTAGCTGGGATTACAGGCTCCCGCCACCATGCCCAGCTAATTTTTGTATTTTTAGTAGACACGTGGTTTCACTATGCTGGCTAGGCTGGTCTTGAACTTCTGACTTCAAGTGGATCTGCTGGCCTCGACCTCCCAAAGTGCTGGGATTTTACAGGCATGAGCCACCGCACCTGGCCTTATTTTTTTTTTTTTTTTTTTGAGACAGGGTCTCACCCTGTTGCCCAGGCTGGACTGCAGTGGCATGATCATGGCTTACTGCAACCTCGACCTCCTGGACTCAAGGGATACTCCTACCTCAGTATCTAGAACTACAGGTGAGCACCACCATACCTGGCTAATTTTTTGTAGAGATAGTTTCTCCTTATGTTGGCCAGGCTGGTCTCGAACTGTGGGACTCAAGTGATCCACCCACCTTGGCCTCCCAAAGTGCTGGGATTACAGGCATGAGCCACTGCGCCCAGCCAATAATTATTATTATTTGCAGCAGTATTGCTAACAGTAGCTACAATCCTCAGAATTTCCCAGTCTCCCTAACTGAAATGTAGGAGATTCATTTGGTCATGAAATACAATCACTGATTTTTCAAAAGTTTCCTTCCAGTGAATACCATTCCAAAAACAACGTTTGGTCCTGGATATGGAGCTAATATTAGCAGAAAAGGATAGCACACAAATCAGAACCTGACATCATGTGGCCCGAGGGCACAGCTCATATTCAGTGGTGAGCAAGACACCGCTTCTGTTGTTGGAAAAGGAGTGACGGAATCACCAAAGTGTAGGTGGAGTTTCGTCACCTTCATTCCAAAGGCAGCGAGATGTTAATAGACAGGGAGAAACATACACGGGCCGGCCTGCAGGAAGACATGGTGGCCCACGGCCTTCTTGGGTTTGGGCAGCTGTTGAACTTCTGCTCTGACTGAGCTGAGAGCTCTGACAGCCCCAAGCAATCAGAGCTAAGAAAACCCCCTGGGTTTATGGCCACCAGGGGAGGGCATAGAGGGTCACACTCATCCCAGCCACTGGGCAGGTATTCAGAGCCCTTCCTCCCAGTGGTCGCCCAGCACTGTTCTCCCCTACCCCACACAGGCTGTGGGCTTCAGCCCTGTGGGCGGAGTCTGATGGAAAGCTGACCCAGCCATGGGCCAGGTGGTGGGCACTCACCATGTGCCAGACATTGTTCCTAGTGCCACTGGCCAGCTGTGCTGTGGCAAAGGTACACACAATTCTTCAGATGAGATACGTTACTGAGGCATGGCAGGATGTTCTTAAAACAGGGAGATTTGCATTGGCCCTGCAGGCTCCAACAGGCAGCTATGGAAAAGGATCTTGGAAGAGAGAAAAAGGGTGACTGACAAGGAGTTAACTTCAGCTGGACAGAACCCCAGCTCCCCAGCACCTGCTGGGAGGCACGCACAGATGCCTCCCCTGTGCGGAAGGGTCGTATAGAAATCACGGACTCAGAGAGTGCCTACTATGCACCACTCCGGGTGTCAGGGCTACAGGGCAGAGCAAGACAGACAACACCCCCTTGGGATGGATTGGGTGAGTGGGGGAAGGCTGGAGACAAACACCAGTGAAAGAAACAAGTCAATAACATGTCTCTTAGACTTGAATTTTGAGATGGCCATAAAGTCAAGGAATGTGATGTGGACTTGGAGGGTGCCACTCGGGGGTCAGGGAGGCCTCTCTGCAGACTCGAGTGTCCAGGGAAGTTCAAGGGCTCTGTGGGACGGGGAAAGGGGCAGGCAGTGGGGACAGCTCATCTTGTTTCAGGAACAGAAAGAACCAAGGCAACAGGGCTGTATGGGGGCATGAGAGGGGTCAAGGGTCCAAATGAGATGATGGGGGAGGCTGAGCAGGAGTTTGCTTTTACTGGAAGTTGGGTGGAAGTCAGGGATAGTTGTAAGCTTTGGCACGACAGGACCTGGTTAACATTTGGAAGGTGGGATCTCAACTGCCCCTTGGAGAGTGGGCAGTGGAGGAGCCACAGTCGGGCTCTGGTTAGGAAGACGTGGAGGTTGATCTTGAGAGAGCCTCCTGGGGCTGGCAGCTTCATGAACTAAGTGCGAATAATGAGCGCTCCCAAGGACCTGGCCAGGGCTATGTCTGTGTTGCACATATGTGCAGAAATGCAACTGAGGACTGTAGCTTCCTCCCACATCTGTGTGGCTTCCTGCACGCCCTTTGTGAAGTCACTGTGATTGTTTCCTTAGCACGTTTGGAGAAGCTACTCTGGTTGGGCTGATGGGTTATTCAGAGCCTACTAATTACTCAGCATGTGCCATGGGAACCCCGTGTGCAGGATCTTAATCTAGGACAGTGCTGTGCCAGGTTCAGACGGTTCTTCCGGAGGGTCCTTAACTCTACTGAACCACGAGGGACCCTTCGGTTTCCAGGGGGAGTAATTCACCCAACCCAGCTCCGGCTGAGGGCATGAACTCCTTCTCGTTCTCATTTATCCTGCAGGGGTAATATTAATATAGCTTGATTCCCTTACGAGTCAGTGAATGTTAAACTCTAACCTGTTCTGGTATATTCCACTTTGAATTTTACTATCAGGCTGTTCTACACAGATGTGGATGACACGTTCAGGAACTGGTGACACCCCTTTAAAATGCCACTTGTTATTTCTTACGATGGTTTCCAAACAGCCAGATCTTCAGGCAAATAACTGAGCTAAGAAATAACCATTGGACAATTTTCATTGATATTAGTACTGAACATGTTGCTGTTAAGATTTAATTAAAATCACATACCAGTAGTGTGCCTGAACCCAATCACCATTTTTACAGATCTACACTGAAAAAAAATTAACCTTTACATCTTTTATCAGTTTACTTAAGAAAAAAAAATCACATTGTACTAAATGAAAAAAAAAATCAAGCCTAGACATTTCCCTGCTTTCCACTGAGAAAAACTTTTCGAAAATGAAATATTTTATAGAAAGATTTATTTTAAAAGTAAAAAATTATTATGCATAAAATGATGATTATGTTATTTGTGCCCTTCCTAAACATTGAGCTCTTTGATAATTAATTTTAACATGAAATTAAGCTGCATATGTAAATTTTTACCAATGGCAAAAAGCGCAGACTAGATTTAAAATAATCAATAATGTACAATTTACATTCATCCTTTACAGAGTGTAAAAATATGCCTTTTGTTTTGATTTGGATTAAATAACAGGAATACTTTGTTTCCAAATGGAATAGACTTCAGAGAGGCTCATTTTGTTCATATTGCTGGCCTGTAAAATCTTGCACGTAAATTTAAAAGAACAGATCAAGTAAGCCTTTCCCGACATCAAAAACCTAGAATAATGTTGAAATTCCGGCAAAAATCAAAAAAGGTTTTAATTCATGTACCACTCACAATCTGCCACTATAAAAATATAGAAAAACCTCTTGATAAATTACAATAGACTTGTGGAAGTTGCACATATTGATTAAAACATCAAGCAGTTACATACAAACCAGTAATGAATTACTTCATGCTGGAAGATAAAACTTTGTGATATTTAAAATTACAGACTTGAAAGTAAGTAAAATTACCCCTAATTATGCAGAAGGGAGCAACACCTTAGCAGTAAACAAGATAAGCACCTCAAACAGCACTAATAATTTTAATTAACATTTTCTAGTTTCCCTTCACCTCGTTTCAAGGTCACTTACTCCCTCTTCAAGGAATAGCATTACAGCTGCTATGTTGCAAACTTCCGTGGCGTTCCTTATCCCCGGGATTAAGCAACAAGAATGTTTTATAAGACTGATTTTTAAGAAGAAGTAATTGTGCACAAAAGTAAATATTGAATCATGGCAGCCCGTTAGCAACGATTTAAAAATGAATTGCAAATCTGATTTTCCATTCTTGTTATGATTGTAACTTTGTCTTTACTGAGTCCCTTCATTTGAATTATGAAATATGCCTGAACTGTTGAATATTCAGATTATAATCCAAGTCGAGAGGAGTTTAGCCATCAATGCAGAATTTGAACCTCATGCATAACATGACCTATCTACATAGTATTTATATTCTCTGTTGAGTACTGATTAATACATTCATTTGTTCAAGATTTATGATTTTGCTAAACTGTTTTCTCTCTTTTGTAAATTAAGAAACCAGTAAGTATAAGGCTTTGTTATATCAATGGGTTTGTTCCATTCCACAAATTTAATGTACAGGGTCACTCGGAATATAATGTGTAGTGAAAGAATCTCATTAGGCTAAAATGAATGTAAAATGTGTCAATTTGATCCAAATGAGAACTGTAGTAAAACCATGTTTGATGTTCATGTGCAATAAATCTTTAACATTTGTCTGTAAAGTATTAGAGAACCCATAGGGAAATCTGTGTTTGTGATAGGGGCACGTTTCCCATG
Source organism: Chlorocebus sabaeus (assembly GCF_047675955.1). NCBI lineage: Eukaryota > Metazoa > Chordata > Mammalia > Primates > Cercopithecidae > Chlorocebus > Chlorocebus sabaeus. The sequence continues at coordinate 131,430,969 of NC_132912.1, forward strand.
GTTTTTCTCTATTATTCTTTGTTGGCATTTAGCATATGGAAGTAAAAAGTGAAAATCTAAGATGGGGGTTATTAACTGTGATTCTAAAGTAAATAGAAAATGTGCTTTAATGCTAGTTAAAGCACTTTAGAAAAAATAAGAATAATTTTTTAAAATAAGAAAAGTAAACCTTTGAAGACACTTTCATTATGCATTTAGAGAAATACTAGCGAGAGTCCTTCAATTTCAATCTCGGGAACTGTGCCAGATTTAATCTATGTTTGCCTTGAGTGTCTTTAATTTTAGATTTGATTTTGGGAATGTTTTAATGTTTTCACTTTTGTTGAAGATGTGATGACCATTATCTTTCCAATTCATTTTTATTTTGATATATTCATATTGTTAATTACTGTTGTATTTCAATTTTCTCCCTAGTATTTTTGTTCCTTCATAATGGCTTCATGGTTCACTGGACCGAAATGACTAAAATGAAAGATTTCCAAGATTTCTTCTGGGAGTAATTTACAAAAGACCACCATTTTTTAATTGCTCCTCGTGTTTAGTACTGGATGTCTGCTTCAGAGAGAAATCAATCTCCGTCTTTTAGGTGCCATACTGAGCACATCAGAATCTTTTTTAAAAATCTTGATAATTGAATCTTTTTCTCTTGAATTACTTAAACATGTTTCTATCTGATTTCTCTAGCAGTTTAGAGCATAACAGTGCACTTACTATCTCTGTTTACATTCATTTAATTCGTTTCTGGCAGATGTTTATTTTGCATTTTAACGCCGTGAAAAATAGTAATAATCAGTGTGACGTCAAAAATAATTAAGAGAAATAGCAAGATTTCCTCCATAGGAGAATTCTTCCTGCAGAAGAATGAAAGAAAATTAATTTCCCAGAGTTACTATAACTAAAATCATCTGCAGAATCCCCAGTAAAAGAAAAAAGTTAAAAATTGACATGCCATCAATAAAAATCAGCTCACTAAAAAAAAGTCACTAAGTTAAAGATTTCATAGCATCATTGACAAGATTGGTGGAAACGTTTTGTCAAAAACCAATTTCTTGTGAGGCTGCATGCTAAGATTCTCCTAAAAGACAATCTCCCTTGTTTTTAGAAGTACCAACATGCACTCCTAGGAAATGTACCGATTTCAAGGTCAAATTAACATGTTGCCGGAAAGGGAGCCTCCTTCACTATCTCTAACTAGATGGCCATTGTTGATTTGTTGCCGTGGAGCCACACTGGTAACTATTTTCTGTATGATGGAGTCACCCGTATTATAAAGGCTGTTGCAATCAATGACTAATATCCCTGCTTACTTCTGCAAAATTTTATTGTTTATGTTCATCCTGATTAAAAATGTCTGTGTTTAAAAAATATCAAGATAAGACTATTGTTCTATATCCAGAGTATTAGTTACTGGCCAATGTCCAAAAAAAGATAATTTCGCTCAGGTCGTGAGCCTAAATCCTGTAACTATTCTGTTGTTGGACAAGTCTGTTTTTCACTTTCAATTCATATTCAAAGAAGAGCTTGTCTGTGGTTTCCACTGGAGTTTAGAATACATTACAGGACATTTTTTGTATGAGATTTATTTTTCTAATTATGATTGGCTTTGATTAATATTAAACTCAGTTGCCATCTCCTGAGTCTGCACTGTGTTGGAAGGAGGCCCAGAAGCACACTGGGAGTCAAAGGGAAGCCAGGCAGATATTTGACTGTGGAAAATTCAAGTACAGAAGCAGGGGCTGTCTGGGGTCCATTTTGTTTGAGAATCACAGTTCTGGAAACGGCTCTAGAAGAAGCCTGGTATAATCTCTCAAACAGGGGTAGCCTCCATCGGGCTCTGTGCATCAGCTTCTGAGGGCTTACCCCACAACCAGAGCGAGACTCACAGTCGACCTATGAAATCTGCAGCCTCGGGGCTCTGACTCACAGGGGCCCCTTGCAAGGCCTTGGGAGTTTCCAAAGCGGAGTGTATTTCTCATTTGGAGAGCCTCAGAAATCGCATATGCTTTCAACTCTCCCCAAAAACGGACTCATTCTGTCTATCGTGAAGAGCACAGATTTGTTTTTTTAATTTTCATTTTATCTGGCCCATAAAAGTTTGAATTAAAAACAGCCTTTTAATCTACTTGAAGGCAAGTGAAGGAAGACAGCACTCCTCTCCCCGGAGGATCAATTCACTCTCTTAACAAGAGAGGCAGCTTGGGATTGATCTCTGGAAAAGAGCAAAATCCCAGATGTGACGTCTTCTGAATTATCCTCACCATGCCCCGTACATCCAGGCCTTCCTTCCAATTTCCCCAGGCAGCTGTAGCCACTAATCTGGGACCACCATCAATGTTCCTAATCCACCTCCCCTGCTGTCCTTGCCTCCCTTCCCTGACTCCATTCACAGCCCCGCTCCACAATCCATCACCATTGCATTTTTTTGCCTGGTTAATGTTTCTACCAAACATGTCACTCCTCTGATGAGACCTCAATGCATGGTTATAGAGGACTGTTTCCTAAGCTGGCACTCAAGGCCCACCATAGCTCAGAGTGTGTCTCAGCCAGCCGATGGTCCTTCTTTCCACATACTCTGTGTTCTAGGCAACTTGTACTGTAGAAGAGCACTATGATTAAGTCCAACCTGAAAGACCGGGGCATGAATCACTCACCTGCCCTTTACTAAATTGGGAAGAGTTGCTTAGATTCCCTCATCTTCCATGTCAGTCTCTGAAAAATTGTGATAAAAACAGTTCCCGGCTGGAGGGATTCCTGTGAGCACTGATGAAGGTGAAGTGTGCCAGGCTTCTGGCACAGAGCTTGGTACATGGAATAGATACTCAGCAAAAGCTCCTAATACTGACCGTCTCCTGGGTGTTTGTGTCATCCTCATCTCCGTCACTCCTACCATGTCAATTTACAGTGTGCTCTTCCCTGCCCTCACTTACCTGTCAAAATCCTCGCCGTCCCCTGGACCTATCTATTAAGTTTCCCATACTCCACTTTGTTGTCGTCTAGGCAGGGCCCTGTCTCCATCACCTCTGAATCCCCGGGGCCAGCAGGGCGCCCACGAAGAGTGTGTGCTCCACAAATTAGTGCTCAACAAATAAATGAAATGAAATGTAACCTCCTCCCAGGAACCGTTGCTACCCCTCCCGTCCAAAAGGGATCTCGCCCCCCTCCGAGCTTGGATAGAACATTTCTCTGTATCTCTAAGGTGGTGTCTCATACTTCCATCTTATAATTGGGGAGTTGAGCCACACACAAACACAGCCATAATAGATGGAACTCCTTGGGGGCAAAGGCTGTCTCAGCTGCTGTGATAGAAGCATCCATGACATTCACAGCAGACCCTAAAGGGTTATTTTGACGGAAGGTGTTCCTTGCTCCATGTAATAGATCCAATTTAGCCAAGTGCCCCATCAAGCTAGCTTCTGATTCCCTCATTGACTTAATTATAGATACGTAACGTTTGGCACAGATTACATGAGTGACTATTTAACCCCTAGATACCTAGATAATTGTCGACATTGTTTTGAAAAGAATCTCCAAAACTCGAGTTGTTTATTTTTTCTTTCTCCCGCCAGCACAAAGTTTAGAGCTAAGGCGATTTTTTTTATGAGCTCCCCTCCCCCACGTTGTTCCAATCCTTATTCTTGCAAGTCTCTTTCCAGACATCTTTGCCCAGTAATAATTATAGTGTGTTCCCAACCTAGCTGATGGCTGGTGTCCTCATTAAGGACCATTACCCTGAAAAGGGTGTTTATTGAACCTGGCAGAGTGCTGATATTTGTTAGACCCTGTCATATGGTTGATGGCGTTTAGTCAGAACTCATTCGGAAACAGGAGTGAGCTGTTCAAACTGGCACCGTCAGCAGGGACACGGAGGTGGGCTCAAGATGGCAGCATGAGTCTCTATGGCACCTGCAGGCCAAGGAAGGCTGTTCCACCAGGTGGCCTGACTCCTCAACTCCCCCAGCTCTGCATGCTGTTAACTGGATTTCTGTTGAGTGAGACGTACTCAAATCAAGTTGATAGAAATTAAAGAAACAACGGTATGTTTGTTTTCACATCTACTTTTGTCCTACATGCTGGGATTGCTTTAAAAGGATTGCAACTAATTGAAGAATGAATACCATTGGGAAAAGGTATATTGTCAGTGAAACCAGTAATTTAAAATTTTTATATAATGGCAAAAGATTGAGTTCATTGAGAGACAAAAAATTCATTATCTCTCTGGGAGATCTTACAAAGATAAATATTTTTGTGTAAACACCTACAATGCCTATACATTAGTCATTGTACTCCTTGGAAAGATCTACATCATAGAGACTGGACAAAGACCAGCACCCTGGGGTCAGTGCTGCTGCGTTGAGTCTGGTTCCATCGATCCCCACCAGCTGTGGAGGACCTGGGATATGTTAGTCAGGGTTTCTCAGCTGCAAGCTTCTTTTCAGTCAAATTCATTGACTCCACTCATTTGTAAACATTTTTGGTTTGCCGGGAATAATGATGTGGGAAGACACAAACGAAAGGTGATTCCAGCTCTTAGAGGTGTTCTCAGTGCATGGAGGGAGGGGGAGCTTGTTTCGGGAAACATTTCTTGAGATATATACGGTCTACTAATATGTGTAGAGACCTTGGATTACAGAAACACAAGAGCTGAAAGACCTAATTCTGCCCAGAGAGAATGGACTCAAAGTGAAAACAATGGCTGCCATCCATAGCTGACATGTATTAAGGGTTTACTACGTCAGACCCTGAACTGAAAGGGTACTGACTTTATCTCATTTAATTTGTTGAAACACTGTGGATTAATTCCATAAATCTTGAAGGAAGAGTTTTAGATACTCAAGGAGAAGGACACAAACCGCAAAGAAAAGAACCTATGGAGAAGAACCAAAGCAGGCATTTGCTCATTCGTCCATCTATATCGCAAATACTCTGGGAGTTTGGCACTGTGCCAGGTGCTGGGATTATACTAAGAGAGAAAAACCGAGTCCCTGCACTCAAATGAACAAGGAGTCACTCAAACAAATGCAAAACTCCCAGTCCAAAGACTCTGCTTGAATGGGACATTGTATTCTCTACCAGAGACTATTTTAGGGTTATTTAACCTGGATAGGGAGACCAGGAAGGGCTTCCATGGGTGCCTGGAGGTGAAGCTAAGATTTAACAGAGGGAAAGGGGAGAGGAAAGAAGAAACCCTGTTAAGGAACACAGCAGGTGTAAGCCAGAAGCTCCACTTTACAGCAGTGTGGCAGAGATACTGCAAGAGGCCAGCATGGATGCTGGTCAGCAGCCGGGAGGACAATCCAGGGGTCCGTGGGGGGCATGTAGCAGGAAAGATGGAGATGGACTTTCTGGAGAAGGAGAAGGCCCTCTGCCAACCCCACTGGGGGTGGCATTTGGCTACATGAGCCACATTATAGAGGCTTCACCAAACCAGGTGGGGGCATGCTTTTCTCATCAAGCTGGAAGGTTGGAAGCTGCTGTGCAGGATGGGAACAGTGTCTCTAGAATCTCACAACACCCTTCTGGCCAGGACTCCATCCTGTGAGTCACTCACAACCACCTGAGGCTGCTCCACTTTTTGCCTCCTGTTCAGATTCCAGGAAAAAAACAGAAGCAACTGAAGGACTGGGGCAGTGCTAGCCAGCACACATCACTCAGAATCCCCAGTAGGGCTCACCTAGCAGGATCATATCCCAGCACCATCCCCAGAAGCAAGGAGGCTAGGAAGGGACGTCTATCTCCTATTTTATCTCTAGCTTTTTGGCTGGGCACACTGTTGCCCCAATAAACGTAGATTTTATTAGTAAAGGAGACAAGGAGCATGAGTAGTTGGTGGGCGATTAACAGTTATTAATGCACCATGTTTTGCTATATTCACAGTGTGTGTTGCTGCCTAGTTATGTACATATTTGCTGGCTGTTTTCTCCCTCATGTGAACTCCAGGGTATCAGGGAGCGTGCTTGTCTTGTTCATCATTGAATTCCCAAGACCCAGAGAAGAGCCCAGCACATAATTGGTGTCTAATAAATATTTGTTGGATGAATAAATGAAAGGCGAATTCTTCCAGAGTTGTGATGGATTGGAAATGGGTGAGGGGGGACTTGGAGGAGGGTGTCCAGAATGACTCCTGCTTCTCCTTGCTCCCTAGAACAGATGGTGTTACCACTTACCGGGAACGGGAGGGACAGTTCAGGGGTGAGGCATGGTGACTTGTAGACGCAGTGAGAACTCGAGGCAGGCAGCTGGCTAAACAGATACGGAGCTCAGAGGAGAAGTGTGGGCTAGAGATACACCTTTGAGACTCATCCAAAAATAGGTGGAAATGGAAGCCAAGAATGTGGATGAGATTACTGAGGGAGAAAATGTAGGAGGAGTGACCATTCCATGGCTGGCAGTGCAGGATAAACATGGGAGAGTTGTATAAGATGAACTGAAACTATTAGCAAAGACCAACTCGGTATGGCTTTGTTCCCATGGCAAGGTGTCTGGATTGAACCATGTCTGGAAAATGTCCTATATTCACTCATTTATTCAATACATATGTATTGATGTTTACTATATGCCAAGCACTGATTTGGGTCTCGATATACTAAGATTATTAACACGTTGTCCACAAGTGCTTCCCAATACCACTGGGGAGACAGGAAATGAAGAAGCAACTGCAATCTTACACAGTGGGTGAAATGATTGAGACAGGGACCCTATGGGTCATGAGGGCAGGCTGGGTATCAGGGTGGCATTGTAACTGCAGTAAATAATGACTTGGAGTTGGCCAGGAGGGGTGTGTAGCAAAGATATCTTAAGCCTAGGGGGCAGCAGGGAAGGTGGCAAGGTGTGTTCAGATCTCTCGGAGCTGTTGGGTATTGTTGAAGGCAGTGTGTGACAAGAGGTGAGGATGGAGAGGCAGCCAGAGGGCAGATTGGGAAGGGCAGTAAGTCAGGCTAAGGAACTGATCACATTTCTCTGCACGTAGCAAGGCGTTATAAAGAAAGCTATGGCATGCCAGGATTTCATTTCAGCCAGGGACCTGGCAGCTGTACGGAGGTGACCTTTAAGGGTGATATGGCTGGGAGCAAGAACTTTTTGGAGATGCCCCAGGGACCAGTGCAGTTGGCAGTTATAGTTTTGGAAGTAAAATTGGAGGCAACTGAAGTTGGGATTTAAGGAAGGATAGATGTCAAGAATGCTTCTCAGACTCCTAACTTGGGGGATGGGTGCACGGTGATTCTAACCAAGGGAGCAGGGCTATGAAGGGGGGTGAGGGGCCCAACACTTGGATAAATGACCTACCTAGAGGGTACTACTCAAGTGGATATTTTTTGACCAATAAAATAGAGAGAGTCAAAAAAAAGTCGATGGAGGCTAGAGTGTCTCCCAAGCTTCTGAGTTAGGGACTAGGTAGAAAATGGTGCCAAGAATCAACACATGTGCAGAAGAGGAGCCGTAGCTATGGAGTGGGAAGCACAGGTCCAGCTCGGAATGCGAGCAGGTGCAAGTGAGGTGTGCACAGCGTCCTCAGCTGGAGATGTCTGCCTGACCACCAAAGGACAGAATCAGGAGCTTGGCAAGTAGAGATTTTTAGGGCTCCAGCAAGGAATTGCTGAAGCCAAGGGAAAAGATTAGCTCGCTGATGGGAAGAGGGAAGGAGCATAACCTGCCCTAAATTTTAGGGGTGGAAGAAATGTCTGTTGATAGTCAAGTGATAGCCAGGCACTATAGAAATTCAAGTAACCACATCATGAAACTAAAGGACATTTAAAATATTGTCAGCCTATTATGTCAGTCTATAACTGCATTCAAGCTACAGGCATAAAAGGCTGAGATTATAAAAATAATGAAAATTTTCTATATGTTTTCCACACTTCTATGTCCATATATTTGTGCTTTAACATCCAGTGCCACCCTGATGTGGGCCAATCATTAGGTCAGGAATATACAAGTATGTGCAAATATTACCAAAGCCTCTCAAGGAAATTGGAGAATGAAAAGTCAGAAATGCACCCAAAACGCTGACTTCTGGCTCACCATGTTAGCGGGTCAGTAAAATGTTTGATGGGAGAGAAGCAGCATGGAGACTGGTTGGCCATTGCTCACAAAACCTCCTTTTCCCCACTAGAGATATTCCTCCAAAACACCCAGGCAAATATATACATTAAATTTGTTTGCATGTTCATGTTTATTTTTTAAGAGCACACCATGGCAATTTAAATTAAATGAAGGCCATTTCCCTGGATTGCCATAAAACTCACATTAACTCTGTAACATTACCTATAAACTACGGTCCTTTGACTCAAAATTAGCCCTAAGTCTGAAATCAGTAGGCTTCCTTAAGACAGCAGTATGAACCTCTCATCTCCAAGAAGGACTCCTGGATGAACTGAGGGCCCTTCTATTTGAGGGCTGCACTGGGAAGGTGATGGGCTCTCGGCTTGGTCCCTGATGTGGGCAGAGGACCCATTGCAGCCTGCCTGGGGTACCCTGTTCTAATCTGATGGAAGGCAAGGACCCATAGCATACCCGGCTCAGAGCAGCAAACCTTTGGTGAAAGGACAAATAAATCAGGAAACTGAAGGTATCTGGAAAGCACAATGAGGAAGGGTTCATGCAGAATTCCATCATGGAAAGAGGATAACTGAGTAGAAAAGATCCACTCCTCTGTGTAAGAAACTAACCCCGGCCCTTTCTCATTTATCTGTGACAAACTGAACATTTTTGAATACTGCACATCACCTCCCACAAGCATGAGCCTCTTCCTTCCTGGTGGTCTCGGGTCACCCTGTAAATATCTTCCTAAGGCATCATGAGGTCAGCCTGATACACATGGGGCATTTTCCCAAAGGGGCTTGAACCTTCCTTCCCTCCAGCTTGGTTCCAGTTGTTAATTATATTATATGGAGCCCAACAGATGTCTCATCTTACAGCCAAAGTGCATTTTCTCTCCATTCATACATTTGATGCCTTTGATTTACAGTTTGCATCTATTTCTTGGCTGCAGAGCCCTGTACTCCCACCATTTTCTGCAGCGCAAGGAAGGCCATGAGGGAAACGGCAGGCCCAGCAGAGGAACCTCGTCCTGCTCACAAGGACACCGGGCATGTGCTGGGTCCCCGTCGTTTTTACTCTGCCACTAATTTGCATTCCTTTGTATCCATGTCCAGGGCTCCCAGCACGAAGGCACAGCGGGAAGCCTGGGCCCTGTCCTCCAGCTGCTGCCCAGCACGGGTGGCACATACTGCCGGCTGCCAGCTGGCCTCACTGCCTGCAAGCAGTTCCTCCTGGCTCCACTGTGATTTACCTCTGAGAGGTATACAGGCTCTCGAAGGATAAGAGCTGCTATAACTCAGTCCTTCTTCCTGCTTCACTAACGAGGGGCAAACTGGATGGTGTCAATGTCACTGTCCTTGGCATTGGTTGGGATGAAGGCTTGCAATGTGTACATGATTTTGTTGAGCTGACCTCTTCTCTCCTGCACCCGGAAGCCCCTGAGGCCTGGACCACACAGGCGTTCCTAGCTCCTGCCTTGTTCCACGTGGTGGCTTCTGTGGCTGCAGCTGTGGGAAATGGGGAGTGCTTAGGGCGGGGAGACATGTGGACCCAGAGGCCAGGGGCTCTTCGTTTGATCTCACCTCCTATTTTGCCCTTCACAGACAGGTTTCAGGAGACTTTTTGACCCCCCTTTTCTCTGCCTCTTCACATTCATACTCCTTCTGGCCCACTTCCATCCGGTGTCCACTCTTCCAAGGCTGATATTGCTGAGGTCACCACCAACATTTGGGCCCTGATGGCCAGTGCACACTCCTTTAGCCTGATGCTGCTGAACTCCCAGCAGAATGTGACCTGGTCACACCTCCGCGCTGGGCGGCCCCTCCTCCTCACCGTGGGTTCCTCAGGGCTTTACCTGGACTTCTTCCTCATCCCTCATTACAATTCTCCAGTCTGCAGACTTTGGGCATGTGGCCTTAGAAGCCACTGATGTTCCCAACCCAGGTTGCTCTTCTGAACTCATGGAATTCAACACTACTCAGTATTTCCCTTCATCTTAAGCCTCAAATGTCCCGAACAGAACTCACCATCCCCTACCAGAACCTGTCTCTCCCCCCATGTCCCTGACCCTGCAGATAACCCTCAGACACTCTCCCCATCCTCACCGTCCCCCTCTTCTCTGCTGCCTCCACTCAAGCAAACACGTCCTGGAAAACTGGCTCCCCAAAGTCTCTGAATGTCTTCACCTCTCTCCACCCCGTGGAACACATGGCGGCTGCCAGGGCCTCCCACATCCCTCTCCCAGGACCTCTATGGTCCATCCTCCCTCCTTCCAGCCTTGCCTCCACAGAGCAACTCAAATTAGGTTTCAAAAATGCAGAACAGAGCCTGTCCTGCTGCACCTTTAATCCCTTCCGGGACACACCATTCCTCTGCATGTTACACTTAGTGTGCCTTGCAATGTCCTGCAGGGTAGCCCAGGTCTGTGTGTCTGATTCATCTCCCATCAGATGCCTCTTAACCCATTGAACCAATAAATGTCGTATTGCTTTTCCCAGACCATGAGCACTTCTTCCCACACAGCCCCAGCCATAGGGGGGCTCTGTGGGTTCCTTCCTCGTGCTTGATCCCTTCTTGCCAGTGACTTTTTCAGCCTGGAAAACCTACATGCACACATGCACATGAACACAGGCACACACAGGCACACACGCATATTCACACACATATTCACACATGCACACACAGGCACACATGCATATTCACACGTATATTCATACAGGCACATACACAAATTCACACAGGCACATACATGCACACAATCATTCTGCACACACAGATATTCACACATTCACACAGGCACATACATGTTCACACATTCACACAGGCACACACATATTCACACATGCACACACAGGCACACATATATTCATATGGGTGCACACACAAATTAACACAGGCACATATATGCACACACTCATTCACACATGCACACACACATATTCACACATTCACACAGGCACACACATGCATATTCACACAGACACACATATTCACACAGGCACACATGCATATTCACACACATATATTCACACAAGCACACATGCATATTCACACAGGCACACACAGGTGTATTCACAAAGGCACACACACATCACACACATTCACACATAGGCACACACATTCACACAGGCACACACATGCAGACACACATATTTACACATTCACACACAGGCACACACATTCACACAGGCACACACACATTCACACAGGCACACAGGCACACACATGCAGACACACATATTCACACAGGCACACACACACATATGCACATGGGCACATGCAGGCACACACACATATGCACATAGGCACACACATATTCACACATGCACACACAGGCACACACGTATATTCACACACATTAACACAGGCACACACACGCATATGCACACACACATATGCACACAGGCACACACATGCGGACACACATATTCACACATGCATACACAGGCACATACACATATGCACACAGACACACACACATTAGCACAGGCACACATAGGCACACACACTCATATGCACAAAGGCATACACACACATATTAGCACAGGCACACACATATTCACACATGCACACACAGATACACGTATATTCACATAGACACACACAACACAGGCACACACACATATTCACACATATTCACACAGACACACACAGGCACACACATGCATATTCACACAGGCATACACAGGCACACACAGGCAGACACATTCACACATGCACACACATGCATGTGCACACACACATTAACACAGGCACACATGTATATTCACACAGGCATACACACATATTCACACAGACACACACACACACATTAACACAGGCACACACATGCACACACGTATTCACACAGGCACACACATGCATATTCACACATGCACACACAGGCACACACACTTATTCACACAGGCACACACACACATACTCACACATGTACACACAGGCCCACACTCGTCCTTCCGTTTTCCTGCTAATCTTTTCTCTGCTCTGCTGACGAGCAGCTCCAGGAGTAGACAGTGAAGCCTCCAGGCTCTGTCAACCAGCTCGAGCTCCCCATCCATGCTTAAGGCACCTGGCCTTTGGTTCCTGGGGCTCCTCCCAAATATGACCTTGCAGCTCTTGGTGCCTTCACCTGGCGGTCACTGACCGCTCCACAGCAGTCCTCACTCTCCATGGACTCCAAGGCCTGACTGACTGTGCCTTGCTGCAGGCCCGACACCCGGCACTGCCCAGTGTGTCATGCAGGGGCGCTCAGGCTGTGAATAAATGGGGCAGATACCGCTGGACGGCCAGGGCGCCCACAGGGACCTCACGTGTGTTCAGTGCAGCATATGGGATCTCAAAACAACGTGACCTAAAGAGCCAACAGTGAGACGATGGTTAAGTGACAGCCACTGTATAATGGGATAATAAGCATGGGTAGACGTTCTTTTCAGAGAAGATTTGATGATGGGAAGATGATCTTATCATGTTGAGGAAAATAAAAGCAAACAAAATACTAAATAGCTACAGCCTACCATTTATTAAATAAATTCAAATGTAAATTTTAATTCAGTAAATATATATCACTAGGCATGAATATGAAACTTAAAACAGAGTGTCTTGGATACCAGCACATAAATATCAAAAGAGAGGACAAAATACAGTTTTTTAAATTTTCTGTATGCATTTGTATACCTTTCAAATATTTTATAATAATCATATGCTATTCTTGTGATCTAAAGAAAATATTAAAATTTTAAAGAAAATAAGCACTTAAGAAAATTCTATGCTATGCCTTTCTAATTTCCCATGGCTGATGTATTGAGTGTGTCCTCACCCCCTTATGATTACCCATGCTCCTCTAACGCCCACACCTCCACCCACGCCCAAGCCCGTGTGCACACGCGTACCTGCACTCCACCTACCTGTGCTCAAACTCACACCTGTGCCCACACTCACACCTACTGTATCCCACACCTACACCTGTGCTCACACCTGCACCCACACCCACAACTATATTCACCCTACACCTGTGCTCACACCTTTACCCACACTCACACCTATATCGACCCCACAACTGTGCTCACATCTGTACCCACATCCACACCTACTTCCACCCCACACCAGTACCCACACCCACAACTGTATCCACCCCACACCCACACCTACATCTACCCCACACCTGTGCTCACACTCACACCTACGTCCATCCCACACCCACAACTACATCCATTCCAGCCTGCGCTCACACCTTTACCCACACTCACACCCACATCCACCCCACACCTGTGCCCATACTCACACGTGTACCTACACCCACACCTACATCTACCCCACACCTGTGCTCACACTTACACCTGTACCCACACCCACAACCATATTCACCCCACACATGTGCTCACACCTTTACCCACACTCACATCTGTGCCCACACTTGTATCCACACCCACACACCCAACTCACACCAAGTATGTTTTTGAGGAAAAACCTGACAGTGTACTAAAGTTACTTAAAAGATGTAGATGTTGTTGTTGTTGATGTGGTATACCTTCTTGTAAGAAACCATCATAGAGCATACATAAAAGTTTAAATAAAATGTAATCAATATATAGTTGTTTATAATGGAAAAGATTAAGTGACAGAATGATAGTTAAGTAAATAAGAGTTAAAGTATAACAATATTTTGCAGTCATTAGAAATTGTGATCTTGCACCAGAGCACCGCTACTTCCCCATTTCAGCACCCCCATTACAAATACCTACTAATGACAGATAAAAATACAAGGAAGGAAATATCAAAAAGACACAGGCACACAGAAAAACAAAGCCCATGCCTCCTTGGACCCAAGGGAACAGTGACAGCAAGTGGGCAAATGGGTTTAGGCTTAAGACCCTTGTGCTGGGGACTGGCAGTTGGTGACCGGCTAACCAGGCTTCACGGGCTGCAGAGGTCACTGCCGGGAACCAGGGCTGGAAGGGGATTCCACTGATGAAACGAGGCTGCCAAGCTGCTGCTGCTAACTGTTCATGGCTACATCTCCTGGGAAGCCACAGTCTGAAGGGGAAGGAAAATCTGGCATAGTCTTGTACCCAGGACTAAGCTCACCTTCCGGGAGGGCAGAGACTGAATCTACAGTAGCCTCAAGTACTTCACACAACATAAAGTGGTTTAAAGTACAATTTTAGTATCTATCAGGATATAAAAACACCGTACACTGTAGGAAATCTGCAGACCATCAGGGATGTCAAATTATCTAAAAAGTTTCCAGAAAGGAAACTTTTTGGAAAGAGAAGAAAATTGGACAGAAGACTTCTCAATAGCAACAAAACAAGCCGGCATATGAGACAGGACTATCCTCAAAGTGCTGCACAAACAAACAAACAAAAAACACACAACACTTGTCAACCTTGAATTCTGTACCCAGCTAGATATGATTCAGGAGTGGAAGAAAAATACATACATTTTCAGATAAACAGAGTTTAAAAATTCACCACTCAAAGACCATCATTGAAAGAACTGCCAGAAGTCTTACTTCAGCAAGAATAAAAGCAAACCCAGAGGAAAGAAGTGGGTGCAAGAAATATTGATAAAATACATTGGCAAGTTTAATTAATTATTGACAATGAAGATAATTAATTATGTGTGTTTTGTAGTGAACGTAACCTTAGTCAACAGTAAAAAGAAGGATGAGAATGAGGCAGGAAGTTAGTTAACTGGGCATTGGAATGTGATAAATTTCTAGCCTTGTCCAGGGGTTAGATGTAAATATGGATTGATTCTGCAATACATATTTAAAATTACTGTTAACAAAATTTAAATAGCAAAAGGTAACCACTAGAATGGGAGAATAATCTGCAACTTCCAAACCATCAAAGAAAAAACAACACGATGGATATGGAAAACTTGTTAAATCCCTCAGAGAAGATAGGAGAAAAAACACAAAGGTATATATTGATAAACAGGTCCTAGAATGTAAGATATTCAAAGTTCTAAATTTGTCCATTATTGCAATGCATGTAATAAGTTAAACTTATAAATTAAAATTAGGAAATCAGCTGTGTTTAACAACATCAACAAAAAACTAAATGCTTCTTCTAGTAAATAGACCTGGATAAAAAGAATCAAGAATGTTTTCAAATAGATAGAAAAACATATCAGAGAAACATTAACCGAAAGAAAATTGCTGTAGTAATATTGATATAGAAAATATAAATATTGATGTTAAGAGACCTTACATTACAAAAGCAATCCCTCAAGAAGATATTGCAATCATTCCAATTAGAAAACAGTAATAACAAATTTTGAAAACTAAGAGAATTAGTAAACAAACCATAGTTTAAAGAGGAAATCATAATGCAGCAATGAAATTATAAAATATTTTAAATGGGAAACCATGACATTAGTGCCTACAAATACTTGTAGGATGTATCTAATGCTGTACTTGGAGGTAAATTTATAGCCTTTAATACACTTATTAAAAGAAAAAAATGTTGAAGTAAATAAAAAAGGAATAGAAGAAAAGAACAGCAATGTTAAGAGCAAAAGCAACTGAAATAAAATAGAGACCTAAAGATGGTTCTTTAAAAAAAAATTAGTAGAAAACAACAACAACAATAAAATTCCAAGTGTAAGCAAGAGAAAAAAGAATAGAAAAAGTGCACAATATAAGGATATTGAAAATGAAAAGAGGCTTAATTACAGATCCAAAATATTCTTAACAACTTAATGTCAGTACCATGACAAGTCAAACTAAATGTACAAGTTTCCAGACAATATTACCAATATATCACTAAAAATATCTTATTAGTAAAATACCAAAAGTCTAAATACACTTATAATCACTAAATAAATTGAATTATTAGTCAGAATTTAATACCCAAAATAACTTTAGAGGCAAAGATAGTCTTACAGGTAAAGTTTTCAAATCTCTGAGAACAGATGATTCTCATTTTATGTAGTCATAAAAGTCTAGAAAATAGTTGAACAGCACTGCAACTCAGATTTTCTCTAGGAATGCCAAAATGGCACCACGTCCATAAATGTCATATACCTCATTAACATATTAACAGGAAAAGGGCATTTTACATGTGATCATTACAGTGAGTTCAGAAAAACATAGAATAAATCACTACTCACGTTAAGCAAATGAACAACTCTTAACTGAGGAGAAATGGAAACGTTCTTAACCCAGTGAAAGAGTGTGTTGTCCCCAAATGCAGAGCTAGCGTGATTCTTAATGGCCACATACTATACATGTTTCTTCATAGTTACAAAGGAAGGACACCCCAAGATCTTCAGCACTGAGCTGGGGCCTAAGTCAATACAATAAGAAAATAAAATGGAGTTTTTTAATGTAAGGAATAGTCACAAGGCCATTATTTGCAGACAGTATTATGCACACGGAACGGCAACTCATGGGAGAACAACCAATGGGCAATACTCACGAGAAATCGTCTATAACCTATGCTATGGTTTGGCTCTGTGTCCGCACCCAAATCTCACCTTGAATTGTAATAATCCCCACGTGTCAAGGGTGGGGCCAGGTGGAGATAACTGAATCATGAGGGCAGTTTCCCTTATACTGTTCTCATGGTAGTGAATAAGTCTCATGAGATCTGATGGTTTTATAAAGGGCAGTTCACCTCCACACGCTCTCTTGCCTGTCTCCATGTAAGACGTGTCTTGCTTCCCCTTTGCCCTCTGCCATGATTGTGAGACCTCCCCTGCCATGTGGAACTGTGAGTCCATTAAACCTCTTTCTTTACAAATTATGCAGTCTTGGGTATGTCTTTATTAGCAGAGTGAGAACAGACTAATACAACCTCATAAATGTGAATCCAAACAAAACACTACCTCGCTTATGACACTGGCAAATATTTAAACAATGAAAACCACTGCTGGTTCCTGTGATGACACTGTAGTTTTGTTCTTTCTGTGTAGGCCCTTAAATTGGTATGATTTTTCTGGAAAGCAGCATGTGTGTGTGTGTGTGTGTGTGTGTGTGTATTAATTTCCGTGTGTTAATGGGAATGTAGAATTTCTGAGTCAAAGAGTACAATCTTGTCTCAGGACATCTGAAAGCTTAGGCAGTTATGTCCTGGTACCTAGTAGTCCACTTAACAAATGCTTGCTAAACAAATTAAAGAAATGTGTACAAACTATTCATATGATTAGGATATATTTGCTATTTTTGTTGCAAATATTTTCCCAGTGTGGTTCATCTCACTCAGTGTGGTTGACAGGGTTAATTCTTTCAAGGCCAAGCAGCTTTAGAGTGGAGGAGGAAGGCTCCAGCCCAGGTGCGTCCGAGTATGAAGCTATTGCCCTTATCTGGGATGCTTCATTCGATATAAGGATGTGGCAATTGATGGGGCCAGACAGGGAGGCAGGGCCCAGACAGAGCATGAAGGTTTTTAGTGCTCCCAGCTAAGGAGTCTGGGCTTTATTTAATAGTTCTGCGAAATGAAAGAGGAATGGAGCAGATTAATAGGCCCACGTGTGGTAGCAGGGCGGGTGGGGGGTGCCAGGGAGCCATTTGAATTTAATGGCTGTAAACGGGGGAATAACATGATCTTATTTTTGGTTTTAAGGGAGGAAGGAATACATAGGTGGAGCACAAGGGATTTTTAGGGCCGGGAAACTATTCTGGATGACGCTGTGATGATGGATATATTCCATTATGCCTTTGTCAAAACCCACAGAATGTACAACACAAAGAAGTAAGCTTTGGACTTAGTTAATGTATCAGTACTGGTCCACTGGTTGTAAAGTATGTCCCTATGCTAATGCAAGATGTTAATAACAGGTGAAACTTGGGGGCTGGGAGAGGCTGAGGGAGTGTAAGAGAACTCCTTATTTCCCAATCATTTTTCTGTAAACCTAAACCTCTTCTAAAAAAAAATCTATGAATAATCTTAAAAGATGATTCTACTATGCAGCCATAAAAAAGAATGAAACCATGTTCTTTGCGGTAACATCCATGCAGCTGGTGGCCGTGATTCTAAGTGAGTCAACGCAGGAACAGGAAAGCAAATACCACATGTACTCACTTATAAGTGGGAGCGAAACTTTAGCTACTCATGGACATCAACCTGAGAACAACAGACACTGGGGGCCCCTAGAGGTGGAAGGGAAGGAAAAACTAACTACTGGGTGCTATGCTCAGTACCTGGGTGACAGGATCACTTGGATCCCAAACGTCAGCATCATGCAATCTACCTAGGTAACAAACTTGCACATGGACTCCTTGAATCTAAAGTGAACATGGGAAAAAAAGTCATTCTGGTGGCAAAGGAGAGGCTGAAGGAGCATCAGGCAGCATTTCCATCTCTTATGCCAGAGTCCCTCCAGGCTAATCTAGCCCTTTGCCCAGAGACCACAGTGTGTCCCACTGCTTAGGGGTGCATGAGATGGCAGGGAAGGAGCCCACAGGCTCTTCCAGGTGCATGGCCTGGGAGACTGAGGTGTAGTTAACGAGCTGTTTGCATGACACTCAAGGAAGGTGCTTGATCTGCCCGTACAAGGGCTGGGCTCCTTGCCAAGGCTTGGATCTTGGCTAACCTTCCCTCCATGAGGACTGCCTGGGGAGGGTGGCATGTGGTATTCTGAGGACAAAAACCAGAAGTGCCGCCTCGTGTGTGACCTTCTTCTGGGAGAATGGAACTAAGATGGTGTGGAGAGGGGCCTGAAGCTGCTTTGGCAAGGGAGACAGCACACACCACACCTGGGGAACTTCACCTTAAATGTTTAAAGAAATGAGCAGGGCTCTAAATCACTCAACCTGGGGATCTCCCTAGCCAGAAAAAAAGATTGATTTTAATAGACATCTTCAGTCTTCCAGTGATTAAGAAGAAAGTTCCAGGGGAGTTGAACTTCTCTTTAATGTTCTCGAGGGCAAGGGGTTCCTTCCAGGCAAGTAGTGGATACGGGCTTCTAACAGACCCCTCATAGGCTTGGGTGCCCTGGGTTTCCCAGCCTGGCTCCGAGTCTCCCCCAGTACCTCGGGAGACTTTCCATTACAGTTGTTTATACTTTTCATACTTTAAAAAAAGAAAAATAAAAGTGGGGGTGGGTGGGTATTTGTACATTGCATGTCATTCATTATTCCAAATGTAATTTTAATCACTTCAACATGAAAGCATCTTAATATTCTCAATAATGGCACTGGTAACTTTAAATATTAAAATCCACATTAGGAATTCCCCTGCCTATGTAGAAACTGCAGTATTTGCATTATGGATTGTGAATTTGACCCAGTCACTACTTTCTGAACTCAATCTTAGATGATCCTACTGCTGGCTACCAAGCCCCCAGCAAATGCCAGGGAGATTAGTGGTAAACAAGGTCCTAACACATCAAAATTAAATGTTCCTAATTATCAACTTTAAATGAATCCTCACTGTGCAGCAGGGGTAATTCCTCTCCGTGTGTTTGTGACACTCAGAGAAGGTTTTAGGACACACAGCATTACCATAATTTTTTCGACTGGAGTTCTCATAGGACATCAGATGAGGTCTCTACCCTTAATTTTAATTGCATCGGCTGCATTCTTAATTAAAAACTGTACAAATGGATTTTATGCCATGCCAAAAGAAATCCAAGTTCATTAGTTATAAAACCTTTTAAAAATTGATGCAAATGTGTGAATTCCTTAAAAGTTTGAACTCAAAGTCCTCATTTTATGTCAAGTTGCTTTTAATCTAGAGAATAATGAAGTCAATATAAATTAAGGTTTTTCCCTCTTGTTTTTTGGGGGGGGATTGTTTCTGTCATTCTGATTTTACATTTTTCCTTGTAGAATAAGATTCATTTTAAATTCAAATACTTTAGAGATTTGTAGAAGGGAGGAAATCCTTATTGACCTTTTCTCCCTGGGTTTTACAAATGAAAGCTCATAAACCCTTTAATAATTTTTCTTATTAAGCCACAATTACATCATCTTCAGTAACAATAGAAATCAAACTTGCCATCATATAGAATTAAGAGGAGTCTTCTCTAAATGCACAATTTACTCATTGTTGTAAATGTATACTTTTCAAATTTAGATAATTTTATTCCAAAATGTTGTCAAAGCCCCCCTTGCATTTGTTTAAGTGGTGAACAGCTGAGCTCTGTCAAAGAGACTGCAAGACTATTTTCTCTTGCTTTAGTTCGATTTTGCCAAGCAGGTTTCCTTACACACATTGGGCATTAAATAAAGATATATACTTGTTGAACATGTGGATGCAGGCTCTCACTGAAAAGGAGGAAGGTTCTCTCTTCCAGATTAAATAAATTTGAGAGGTTGAGGATATGGAAATTTGTCACGACTAAATTGTTGCCCAGTGTTTATCTGAAAAAATAAGTGACTTTACAATTTGCGTTGTTAACAATAGAAGTATGGGCATCTATACACACTGCATAGGGCTGCGCTGTCCCTTCTGCCAATCATTGGTTGTATGTGGCTACTTAAGCTTAAGTTCAAATTAGCTCAAAGTAAATAACATAGAAAATTGGCTTCCTCAGTCACACCAGCCACACTCCCAGGACTCAGTAACCAGACACCACGGCAGAAGGTCCCTTGGGGCAGCATCGATGTGGGACGTCTCATACATTTGTGTGTTCCTCTGTTACCTGTCCCTGGACCTTGGCTCACATCATTTCCACATCACTCCCCACAAAAGCTAAAAATGTGAAGGGCATTTAGCTCCTTAGAAGCACGTCTCACACCCTAGCACCCAGGGAAGCACTCTCCGGTTTCTCTGGGTGGATGCTGGCTTTCCCATCCCCATCTGTTCCAAGGCCCTGCTCTTGCCAGGACACACCATCCCTGAAAGCAGCCTCCTCCTCTACTCTCCCAGCCTCCCCAGGGCCTTTTGCAAAACATTTTCCTTGTGGGGATCTTTAATCCTATTTATATTTAAGCAAGCTTGTTTCCCCACTGTATCCGAGAGTGAGCCTCATCGGACACTTCAGGACTCTATAGGTGTGACACGTGTGTGACAAATAACAGCTGATCCTACTCATGAGATGAAGCTGCTTCACAGCCCCTCTCCGGTTAACAGAGAAGGCCAGGTGCTCCTCCCCACACACCACGTTCAAGAAGGTCCTGAAACAGTGTAATGCTCAAGCCGTATGAGGCAAATGTGTAGCGTTCACTGGCTCTTAGCTAACTAAGTAAGAA
Source organism: Chlorocebus sabaeus (assembly GCF_047675955.1). Taxonomy (NCBI): domain Eukaryota; kingdom Metazoa; phylum Chordata; class Mammalia; order Primates; family Cercopithecidae; genus Chlorocebus; species Chlorocebus sabaeus. Next base: position 131,452,147 of record NC_132912.1, read on the forward strand.
TTTTACTACTACTATTATGGAGAGGAAAGAAGGTTTCGTAGGAAAAATGAAAGCATTGGAAAGTTCTGGTCAGAGACTGAAAATACGAGCAAAATTATTGGCCTTGTGGGTAACCAGAGTAAGCTGTGCACATGCTCTTCTCCCACACTTCTAGAATCTCGATTGCCATATGTATCAGTCAGCCACTGCTGCAGAAGGAATAGCCCTAGTGCTTAGCATAAAACAGCAACCATTTTTTATTTCTCGTGAGTCTATGGTTTAGATAAGTGGTTCAGCTGCTCTTGGCTGGGCTGGGCTGATCTTAGCTGGGCTCACTCTTTTATCTGAAGGCAATTAACAGGTGGACAAGCTTGGATGACTCAGCTTTGCTACACAGGTCTCTCACCTTCCAGCAGGCTAGCCCAGGCTAGTTTTCAGAGCAACGACAGCAAAATAAGAGAGCTAGCAAGAGCATGCAAGGCCTCTGAAGAACTAAGGTTCCAAACTGGCATATGGTCACTTTTGTCATACCCCATGGGCCAAAAAAAGTCATCAGGTATTCCAGAGTCAACAGGTGGGAAAGTAGATGGGAAGAACTGCAAAGTCACATTGCAAAGGCACAGACACAGAAAAGACTGAAGGATTGTGGTTATTTTTTTCAATATAACAGCTTAAATTGGGATATAATTCACATACCATACAATTCCCCCATTTAAAGGGTACAATTTGATGGTTTTTGGTATATTCACAGAGTTGTGCAACCATCACCACGATCAATTTTAGAGTATTTTTTTAACCCCAGAAAGAAACTCCATACCCATTAGCAATCACTTCCTATTTCCCTCCAATTTTCCCCACACCCCCAGTCCAAGGCAACCACTAATCTGCTTTCCAACTCTATGGATTTGAGGACTGTAGCTATTTTTGCAATGGGTCTTCCCACATATCTCCTTCCCCAAAACCGCCATGAAAAATGCTATTCCAAGAACAGCAGAACACTAGTCTATTGGAAGACATGATTTATATTCTGCCTCTGTCACACCCGTGAAAGTTAGGCTAATTAATGGGGTGCTGAGGCCAGAGTCTGAGCCCCAATGTCAGATTTCCCGGACATCATTTGAAATGGCCACCTTCCACCAGAACCTCAGTGGAGGAGACTCCCGTCCGGGGAGCTTTCCTGGGCATAGGCAGTAGGCCTCGCCCAGGGAAATGCTGGCTTGAAATTTCATGTAAAAGCTGCAATAACTTCTGGGTTAAGAAAAGTTCAACCACGTTTTTCTCCAATTTCTTTGCCTTTGCCTTTGCTCTTCTCCATCTGCAAATGAAACTAGGAGTGTTGAAATGTTGCAAGGAAAAAAAAAATACTCTCATGGTATTTCTGATCCAAGCGGAAGCAGAAAGTGCCAAGGAATCTCATGGGAGAAGCTCTTCTCAATGATTTTCAGTTGAATTTTTACAGGCCCATGAGGTTAGGATAGTTAAACAAACTTTGGATAAATGCCGCTGGCTTTTTATTCATTTATGAACTAACCCTTCAATTCTTTTGAGGTTCAACCATCAGCACTTTCTACAGAGCCTGAAAACAAAATGTTTCAATATGATTGGAATACACAGTGTTCAGAAAATGTCATAAAATGGGAAATAAAACCCCAGCATTTTATTTAATAGAATTATTCAAAGGCTTCTTTATAAATTTTGTTTACACAGAAATTCATTTAGGTCAAGTTGAGTAAATCAGCAAATTAGATACGCTGGTCCCTGACTTAATCCCTCCGTGTTTTAGAATTCTAAACTTTCTGCCCAATTGGCTGGGTCTGCCTGTGGATTTCAAATATCTCACCATGAAGAACAGCCAGAAGAAAACTGTAAATTTGATCCTCCAAGAGAGGGAAAGAGTGGAAGGTTTGCACGACTGTGGATCCAACAAAGCTTCTGGAACAAAATGTGGCCTTATGAATAACTTCGAGATTGTCTTCCCAAACTCTCCCCCACACACACTTTCTTTCTGCTTCAAGGAGAGGACAGCTGGAGCCAGACAAACTCAGAGACATTACATCAGGGATAAAGGTGGGTGGAGAGGGAGAGAGAGAGAGTGAGTGAGTGAGAGAGAGAGAGAGTAAGAGAGAGAACAGGAGGAGGAGGAGGAATAGGGGGAGGAGGAGGAGAAGGAAGAGGAGGGAGGGAGGGCATAAGGAAGCACCAAGCACAGCAAATTGCCTTTGTAACTTTGTAACTACTCCTTTTTCCAGAATTATTAAAGAAATGGAGGAGGAGAGAAAAGTCGAGAGGAAACCTCAATATAGCATCTTTAAGTGTTTTGTCTGCTTAAAAAAAGCAAAGCACCAGAACATAGAACCGTAAGTTGAGGAGGGAACTGGTCCCTCTGCCAAGCCAGCCTTTTCTCTGTAAAGCTTTTGTTTCTTCCAAGGTTCCATAAAGCCTGAAAGGAAAGGAAATGATGAGCTGGAATGTCATTCTTTTCAGATCTTTCTTCTGCTGCTGACTTTGATTCCGGCCCCACAGCCTGCCCCACTTGGCTCTGCCTTCCTTCCCCACCTGATTCTGGTGCCATGAATGGAGTTTATCAACCAGCAGCGGGCGTGCAGGGAGCGGTCCAGGCATAATGGATGCAGGATGCATTTGTATGGATTCCTTTACACCTTGAAAAGCGACATCTTGTCCTGTACTTTCCTATTTCAAAGCCTTACTTGAGAATATCTCACGAAACGTTGAAACTGCCAGGGTCCTTGAGAACTCGCAGAGTGTAACAATTAAGCCATGTGCCAGAGAAAACAAATGCATGCAATACACACAACTTCTTGATTTGTGCTAGAATCATAAACTTTACCTAGAAATTTTAGACCCCACTAAATACATCTTGGCTCCTTTTCCAGGAAGAGGAATACTAGAAAAAGGCAAATAGTTAAGGACCATGTTTTCTTTTTCTCCCCTTCTCCCAAAGTTTTAGTATCAAAAACAAATAAACACTACCACTCAAGTTCTGCCTCTTCTGTTCTTGTGCTTTCTCTTCTAACCGCCAGCTCCTCTTTCTCCCTGCAGCCACCAACCCCACAGGGCTCTGATCTTTCTAATTCACACTTGAGTTCTGATATTTGAGTACCTGTGATTTTCAGGCTGTGTGCAAGGCACTGAGAGCACCTAGGTGAGGAAGACACACTCCCTGTCTCCCGGCACCTCCTGAGCCAGCGAGAGAAATTGTAATCCTGTGTGATAAATTCTCACCGGAGATATTTGCTCAAGTTACCTGGCACCTAGAGGAGGAAAGCACTGACTTGGATGGGGGAAGTCAAAGATGACAACAGGGTGAGGGGAGATGTTTTGACAGGATATTAAATACTAGGTCAGAGTTTTCAAGGCAGAGAAATGAGAAGAAAGTGTTCCAGGAACATGAACACTGCAGCAAGTGCAGAGAATAGGTCCTGGCAGCTTGTGCTGTGCTCAGAAGAAACAAAGGGTCCTTCTGGGCTGCAGCTCGTGGTCTGCTGTGCAGAGGAGAGGAAAACAAATCCTACGAGACCTCCTGTGAAGGGCCTCACAGACCACAACCAAGAGCCTGAATTTTGTGTATCTTGCATGGTGCTGCGGGAAGGTTGGAAGGTGGCCCAAGATATGGGAGGAGCAGGTGTGAGAGTGCCTGTTAGGAAGATACTGCAACATTCCAGCAAGGACGGGAGAGATCCACGAGGCTTCTCAGGTGATGGGCATAACTTGGGCACCAGCTGAGGGTGGAAAATGTCTTAAAGACAAGAGTCCATTTTGTCTGAGAGGCCTAGAAGATATCAGAAAGTTAGTGATTAGGGCATCCACCCATAGGCAAAAAGTGTGGGGAAACCATTTGAGGAAGGAGATGAGAATAGAAGAGAAAATGACTTAAGTTTGGGATGTTCTGAGTCAAGGCACCTGTATGATTGATATGGTTTGGTTCTGTGTCACCACCCAAATCTCGCATCAAATTGTAATTCCTGGTGTTAGAGGAGGGACCTGGTAGGAGGGAACTGAATCATAGGGATGGATTTCTCCCTTGCTATTCTCATGATAGAGGTCTCAGGAGATCTGGTTGTTGTAAAGTGTGTGGCACCTTCTCCTTTGCTCTCTCTCTCCTGCCAGCCATGTGAAGATGCACTTGCTTCCCCTTCACCTGCCAGCATATATGTTTCCTGAGGCCATCCCTGAAGCAGAAGCCTGTACAGCCCACAGAACCATGAACTGATTAAGCCTTTTTTCTTTATAAATTGCCTAGTCTTAGGTATGTCTCTATAGCAGTGTAAAACAGACTAATACAAAGATCAGCATTGAGTAATCTAGGATGCCACTGAAAATACTAGAGTGATTCTGAGGAAGAATTGGGATCTGGAGTGAGAAATGTGAAATTGGTGGGTAGGTTAAGCATGGCTTAAAGTCTTGAAAAGACTGAGATGGCCCAGGCACATTTCATAAATGAAAAGGGCAGAGTAGATGAGGTCAAGAGGGGCTTAGGGACAGTAGCAGCACCTTTCACTCCAAGGACTCTCAAATCCTAACTACTGGTTTTCACCCTTCCCCTGCAATGCTGTGTAAAAGCTCCACCAGTTTATATATACCCCATGTGCTTCTGGACTCATCCAAAACCTTGCAAAGTGCCACTTCTCTGTCCTCTGCTACTCAAAAGCACAAGATGGCGTCTCAGAAAAATGCATTTATTCAGGCAATCTACATTCACGTAATAGACTTACCTTCTGACTTTATGTGCATGAAGTATTATGACAAGGTATGAATACAAAATGCAGTAAGATGCAGCCCCTGACCCCAGCCCTACTCGCCCATCCCCGACAAAGGGACAAAGGGTGTGTACATGCCAGGCTGAGATCACAGACCTCAATCAATAAAGGCAATCAATTTTTATGGGTCATTGGTGAAAGTGAGCATTTGCTGATTACTTTGGTGACTCGTAGGAGAGATTTTTAAGGGTACAGGATGAGAGACAAAGAGAAGAAAACAGGGAAGGCTTCCCAGAGGAAGGAAAACTTGAGCTGATTCCTGGAGGTAGAAATTCCTGCTACCCATGGGCTGCTCTTACTCCTTTAACTCCATCTGCTCTGCTCCCTTCCTTTATGAAATGTGCCTGGGCCATCTCAGTCTTTACAAGAGTTTCAGCCATGCTTGACCTACCCGCCAATCCCACATTTCCCTCTCCAGGCCTCAGTTATTCCTCAGAATCATTCTAGTATTTCCAGTGGCATCTTAGATTACTCGATGTGGATTGATCATTGTATTAGTGTGTTTACTCTATTCAGGTTAAAGGAGTGAGTGCAGCTCAGGGGCAGCAGGACCAATGCTGAGAAGCTCCTGCAGCTGGGCCTAGCTGGGTGAGGGCATGGGGCAAGGGAGAGTTTAGGGATGTGCTCAGGGATGGGTCATGGAGCCCGTTTATGCCAGAAGAAGGAATTTGGACCCCATCTTGTAATCAAGGGGGGATACCAAAGAATTCAGTAAGAAGCATCGTGATCAGCTTTGCAGTTAGGAAAGGTCTGAGACTTCAGGAAAGGAGACCAATCCGAAGGCGGGCTGCACTGTGGACTGGAGAGGAGAGGGAACAGAGAATCAGTAGGGACTGGCCACTGTTGAGGAGTGAGGTAAATAAGAGCAGGAGACACTTCTCAGCCTCCTGGTTGGGGCCTGGAGGACAGAGGTGTCACTGATCTGGATGGGGAACCAAGGACGAAAAACAACTGAAGGAGGGGATGATGAGGTGAGATCCAGGGTAGGAGGAGGGACTTGAGAGAGTTATCATCAAGCTCTGGGGTGGGCTGGTGCACTCTCCAACCACCTCAGCTCAGACAGGGCAATGCCTTTCATGCTATTGTTACCATTGGCGTGTCTGTGTCGAATACCTTCAATAATACTTTTACTATTAAAATGTTAAAGTATTCATTGTTAAATTTAAATGTGTATATATGCCAATCTTTATCCATACACATGAACCCACCTCCAACTTCTCCGAAATTTACAATGAGATCGCACTGCTAGAAGACCAACTGGATCAGCTAAATTCACCTACCAGTGAGACTAATGATAATTTTACTACACGGGTGTCCGGTAGGGCTATTTCACCAGTCTTTGAGGGAAACTGGATTCCGTTCAGTCTCCTCATGGAAGTTCCAATTTTCATCTCTATATCTCTGTGTTTTTCCATCTTGCTGATGTGAGATAATGTAACAGAAAGCACAAAACTTACACAACTAGTAAGTACAAATAGTCCAAAATTTTTCTGAGTATAATAATGTCTTCCAGAGATGGAAAGATGGTTTATCTGTAAATAATTATCCAACAACTATTGCGTAATGCTATTACTCGTCTATTTTCTGGAATAATAACAACATTGAAAACCACTATGTGTTTGTTAAGCAAACCTTTCAGTTCTTTTAGTAAATTAATACAGTAAATTTTATGACAATTCTCTGTTCTGCCCAAAAGCCAAGCCAAATACTTGTTCCACTCAAGTCAACAACAAAGCAAGTACCACCATCAAACAAACAAGAAAAACAAAAAAAAGTTGACAAGAATTTGTAGTATAGAATTTGAATTTTCTAATTTGAAATAAAACTATTGAAAACTTCACTCTACTGCTGTTGATTTGCCTGGGGACGCCATTTCTACTAACACCCTGCCATTTCTAAAGGACCCTGGGAAGGAAAGGCATAGTAAATACGAGGGCAAAGAAGAAGCTAGATTTGGAGAAGCACAGAAAAGACAAAACAGAAGTCATTTACTGAAGGCATAATTTCAAGGCTCCAACCAAGTCATTGCCATTCTTTCCCTTTCGAGCTTGAGAAAAGGCTTCAGAAATCATTCTACTAATTTCCTCTGCCTCTGAGCTTAGCTTCCATTTAGGATATAGAAATCCTCACAATAACATTGCTCCCACCCTACAATAAGAAAAAAAAAATGTTGGATAATCTATAAATCTTACATTTTCTTGAGGTGAGATCATAAGGCAGCAAGGTAAACTGAAATCTGAATGGTGACAAGCCTCTTCTAGGAGATATAAGACACATTAATGGCCTCACTTTTGGCAGGATGTGGGGAAAGGAAGCAGAAACCATGAGAACAAGTAAGGAGAAAAAAACTAAAGTTCTAACAAACTCTTAAAGGCTGAGTATGAGATTCGATGAGAATGTTAACCCATTTATGTTGGAGGCTGCACATTTTTTTGTGTGTGAAAGATCAGACCTTAGTGATGACCTTGAGTAGTAGGATATAAATAACTCCCACAAGCTTAGCATTCCAATAATGGAACTCTGGGCATAAGTGGGTTCCCTGGGTGTCCCAGACAAAGAGGGAGCATCCACAATCCTTCACAGGCTCTTTTTCCCAGGCCACTGCTAGGTGCTTACAAGAAAGGCTGGGACACACAGCGGATTTATGGAATTCCCCCATTGACATATATGCACAAAACCCTACTTCCTAGAATCTTCTTTCACATTAAGGAAAAGTCTTAAGCCACTGGGGAAGGTCCAGGAAACCTCCTCCCAACCCCAGGACACAGGTGAAGATCCACTTCCTCTGTAGAATAGGTAGAAACAAAACCTACCCCTTCCTGAGGAAGAACCAGAAAATATCCCTGCCTCAGACAAGAGCTTTGACGTTTGTTCCTGGGAGAGAAATGGGAAACTTTCTCCCACCAAAGTCTGTCTTCTACATGTGTGGCAAAACCTGGAGCACTATTAAAGGACGAGAACACTAAGAAAACTCCACCCTCATTTACAGACATGCAGGGCCTGCCTAGGGCTGTGGCTAGCTAAGATTACTGAGAATTGTCTCCTAATCCCACTCTGAGCCTTGCACCAAGTACAAGAAAGTAGTCAAGCACTGGAGAGTACACATCATAGAGAGAGACCCCCGCACTGTCCATATCTGTGCAAGGTCTGTTGACAGCTTAAGATGAAGCAAAAACATTAAAACACCACCAAGCAGCCTAGACAAGTTAGCAGCAGCTCATAGCTGGAGGAATTTTAAGTCTGTGGTACACTAAGTATACTGTAGCAACAACAAAACCCAAATGCTACTCAGCTAACACCTAGATTGACCCAACATTCCAAAATAATGACCTGGCATAGGAAGAAGCAAGCCCATTTACAGTACCAATATTCTTTGCTTCAGTATCCGCTATACTTCTACTCACGATGTCCTTCAGTCAATCAAAAATTATTACACACACACGCACACGCGTGCACGGGCACACATGCGCCCAAAAGCAAGGAGAAAAAAAGCCTTCAAGAGTAAGATAGTGAACAGAAACAGAGCCAGAGATGACTCAACTGTTAAAACTAACAGAGTAGGACTTCGAAATAATTCTAATCAATATGTTAAAAGATCTATTGGAAAAGTGGACATTTTGCATAAGGAAATGAGGGAACCCCAGATAAGTGATGGAGACTATAAAATAGAGTCAAATAGAAATGCTGGCAATAGAAAATACAGTATCACAGATGAAGAATTCCTTCAACTGACAAGTTAGCAGACTAGACAAGGCAAGAAAAAAATAGTAAATTTGAAGCTAAATACATTGAAATTACCCAATCTATAAAACAAAAAGGAAAAAGAGTGGAAGTGGGGCATATGGAGCAGAATACCCAAGAGATATGAGACAGTATCAGATGGTCTAATATACTTGCAAATATAGTTCCAGAAGGAAGAAAGAGGGAAAGACGCAGAAAAAACACGGAAGAGATAATAAACATTTTCTGAAATTAATGGAAGATAGCCAACTACAAAACCAAGAAGCTCAAAGAACTTTGAGAAGGGTAGATTAAACAACACACACACACACACACACACACATATACAGGCATGCACACACACACTTTAACACATGCCAGTTAAAACCATGAGAAAAAAAACAAGGAGAAAATCCTGAAGACAACCGCAGAAATAAACCATTACATACAAAGAAACAAAGGTAAGAAGTACAGGAAACTTCCTGTCAGACACTTTGAAAGCCAGAAAATAATAGAGTGACACCTTTAGAGTACTGGAGAAAATATGCCAAATGAAAATTTTATAGCCAGAGAAGGTATCTTTTAAAAGGAAGGTAAAACAAAGACTCTTTCATACAAGCAAAAGCTAAGCCAATTCATTGTCAAAGCTGCATGACAAAAAGCATTAAAGGAAGTTCTTCAGATAGAAGCAGATGATACCAGTTGGAAATTTGGTTCTAGGCAAAGGAATGCAGACCTTCAGAAATTTTAAAACGATGGTAAATATAAAATAATTTTAAACCTTATTTTATTTTAAGAATATTTGAGTCTTTAAAGAAAAAAACAGTAAAAATATATTGTGGGTTTATAACATGTAGAATAAAACGTATGACAACAAAAGGAGGGGACAGAGGAGATGGAAGCTTACTGTTAGAAGGTTAGCATATGATACTTAAAGTGGCATAGTAGTATTTGAAGATGACTTTGAGAAGTTAAAGATGTATATTACAAATCCTAGAACAATAATAAAAAGTAAAAAAGTAGTATAACTCATAAGCTATAACTGCGATGATAAAATAAAAATATGAAAGCAATTAATCCAAAAAAGACAGGATATGAAGAAAAGAGGAACGTGGATAGGTGGGATAAACAGAAAACCAATAGCAACATGATACATTGAAACCCAACCGCATCAGAAATTACATTAAATATAAATGATTTGTACACCCCAAGTAAAAGATATAATCAGATTAGACATAAAAGCCAAACCAAATCATACCCTATCTGCAAGAAACTTACTTTAAATAAGACACATATCTATTAAAAGTAAAAGAATGAAAAAAGATACACCAAGAAACACTAATTTTTAAAATGAAGTTGGAGGGGCTATATTAATATCAGACAAAGTAGACTTTGGTGTGGAATATTACCAGAGACAAATATAGGCATTAAACGATAAACAGGAGGTGACTTCATCAAGAAGACATAACTTTAAAAAATGTGTATAAGCTTAATAATGGAGCTGCAAAATACATAAACAAAACCAGTCAAAACTAAAAGGAAAATGAACAAATTCACAATTATGGTTAGAGATTTAAACTTCACAGTATTATTAAAAAGTACCCATTTATGCTGCCTTCCCAGGAACTCGGATTTTCTGTATGTGAGTCTTTGGATGTGTGTGTGGAATTCCAATGAATGTCACTGCAGAGGATCAGGGTTTCGGGTGGGCAAGCATCAGGGATTATCCAGTCACTTTTTGAGCATCTCTGGCTATTCTAGTTTTTTTCTGCACCTTCGTAACTTTGGAAGAAATTGACTCAATTCAGCTTCCTTGTGCGTTTTCTTCCTTATTAATTCACAAGAATTCATCCAACTTTCCTTATGAAGTGTTGTGTTTGTAAACTTTGCTCTGTGCACCAAAACTTCAATAACTACTGGTTAAATGGAATGCAGTGAATGAGTCTGATATGAATCACTTTAGAGTAATTAATAAAAACACACAGCAGTGACTCAGATAAAATCACAGCACTACACAGCTCTCATTGGGTAAGCTTCATAGCTGTCTTTATTTGTGGCAAACTGGTTTAACTATAATTACACCAAGTTAGGTGGATAAAGGAGAGAGTGAGAAACTGGCAGGAAATCTTTTATTATTTCATCATTAAAATATGAATAATAACAGTAATAGTAATAGGTACTGCCTCCTACATTCCAGGCACTATGCTAATAACTCTGCATTGACTCATTCATCCTCCCAACAGCCCTCTAGGCACAATTACCCTTGTTTTAGGGATGAAGAATATGAGGTGTGAGGATGTTCTACTTTGCTTGACCAGGTCATCCAGCTAGTAAATGGTAGAGTTGAGGTCCAAATCCAGGTTTGCCTGAATGAGCAAACCTCACTTGCGTGTGGTGGTTAAGAACAATGACTTTGAAGCCAAATATTTATTGAACACTCACTTTGCTTAACAAGCCAATTAGAAACTAGAAAGGCACGTGGGCCAGCAGTGGCTTTTGCATAGTCTGGTGACAATGCAAACAGCCTCTAACTCATAAAGCCAGCTCCCAGGACCCCAATCAGAGGGGACAGGTAATTGGAGGGAGGTTGCGGATGGTCATTTCAAAGGGCAAACAGATTAAAAATCTACTCTTTTGCCTTCTCTGTAACAGCATTTGTTCTTAGAAACAGAAAAAAAAAAGTAGCCTTTAAATTGACTTCACCATCTGTTTTGAATAATTTTGCATAATGTGAATAAGCTTTCTAATTTATCATCGCAGATTAGTATCAGAATTTTTAAAAGGGGATGCAAAGATTGAATTCTGTTCTTCTTGAGCAGCATTACGTGACTCATTTTATACATAAGAGAAACTGAGGTGACGAGACATAATTTATCCACAGTCTCTCATTTATTTAGGGGAAATCAGAGTCTTTGGCCCATGAAGTATTTATATTTACTTTTCCCAGAATTGTGGATTGAGGATGGTGCATGCTCTAGGATAGGAGCACCCCAAGTGCCACCCAGGAGGAGGTGTGGTTGTGTCTTTCATCCTCTCCGCACACTCTAGCAGGGATGCGCCAGGCACCTGGCCTGTCCCAGAGGCAGCTTAGGTGTCATTCTGCAGGGCACACTCTGAATTCCCCATTTGCAAGCTGCACACTCCCTGCCTGCTCCTAGCTGCACACACAGCCTTGCACGTGGTTCGCATTGCTGGGCCAAACCCCACCCAGCACAGAGGCCTGGCCTCTGGTACCAGGAATGATGTGGGGTTATAAACAGTCTGCACTGTCTCTGATATATGATGTGAAGGGGAAGATGCTGGGACAAGGGGAAAGGCTGCGAGGATTACTGAGCATTCCATTTCCAATTTCCTGACTCCATCGTCCTGCCACGTGGACGTGCCTGGCTTCAGATCGGCCGCAGTGGTGGCGCAAGTGTGTGAGAAGGGGTGGGGAATGCCCTCTACCTAAGTCACTTATTTAGAGGAGGAACCTGCAGCAACCCACTTAAAAACTTCAAAACCCCATTGCATTTCTACATATTGTTCTTTCATTATGGATACGTCAGTTTTGAGAAATTTCACGTTCCAGGTACGGTGACGTAACCTAACATAATTAACAGTATTGGATTCCAGATAATAAGTAACTGTTGGAGTATTTATGCCATCTGTAACCTACACACTTAGCTGTAATGACACTTTATTTATTTTCTTCCATATTTCTAGTCTTTTGAGGATTATATCATCAAAGTATTTTAATGATTGTATCATTGAGGAAGATGAACGTGGCTTTTCAAAGGTATGGGAGCCTCATTGTTTTATGTAGCCTCTAAATTATACACATCAACCATGGAACTCTGTGTATGATTTGACAAAGAAACCCATCCGTTACAAAAAGAAACTCAGATTATAGTGATTGTCGCCCAAGCCAGCTCTGGTAAAGTGAGCAAAAAACCTTCCCTTTTCTTGTTTAGCATCTTTTTTTTTTTTTCATGGCTCAAATTGGCACACACTTAGAAAGTGTGCTCACAGGAGAATTTTAATTTATTGATGCGTCTTGCCCCTACTGTACATTCCCAGCTCCTAGTTGAGTGTAATGGATGAAGCAGATGTTTGACACGCAGCACCTCTTCATAACTTCACTCTTCAAAAACAGTTTTACAAGTACTTACTCGCATCGGTTCCCATTCAGCACAGGAAACTGAGGTCATTGTGAAACATGAGGCTCGAGCAGAAGTCTGAACTCATGTGCCCTGCAGCTGGGCCTCCATCTTCCGAGCACGTTAGCAATTTATGAAACAGCCATAATTTTCAGCTTATGGACAAAGAAATAAAAGTGTTGACACCATTATTGTAACATCTGTGAAGGGAAAAATATGAGCCGATTTCTAAGTGCACAAATGGTACCAGAGTTATAAAGATTCTTTTATGCTTAATTGTATTCATTATCAGCAGTAATTATTTCTAACGCGAGCAGTTTCTTCCAATTTAATGTCAACCTAAAAGGTTAAGACCTTACCATGCAGGCATTTCTACCTCATGATTTGTTGGGTCTGCACAGTCACGCTAATTGGTAAAGCAGTAGTTGCTCCTGCGAGCTCGCCTGCCTACTGGTTTCTCTGGGTAGAGCAGGGCTCTTGGACTGCAATATCACAGAAGGGTACTACTAGGCAGGGTCTAAAATAACTTCAAGCTGTGTGTTTATCAACAGTGGAGAAATTACTGAAGCTTTCTGTCTCTCCACCCCCACCCAAGCATCCCTGGAAACAAGCTTCCGTAGTTGTGGGTGCTGATACTGAGTTGTGTACTGGGTGAGAAGGCCCTGTAGTACTCCTGCATGCTATTGATGGATGAGAAGCTGGCTTAGCTAGCCAAGGCCATGAGGGGAGGTCCTCCATGTGCCTGCAGATAAATGCCCTGGTGATCCAAGCCCTCTGCTCTCAGTAGGCTGAGCGTGGCCTGGAACTTGAAGCTCCATCCAGTATGCAGCCCCCTTTCCCTGACTATTCTGTCTACAAAGGATTGCAGTCATGAAGATGACTCGTGGTGCAGTGGTTGACAGGCCTCCCATAGCACTGGATGAATACATGAAATCAAGTGCCTGTGCTGTGTGTGCGCTTGGGTGTGTCTGTGCACATGTGTACATGTTATGGGAGTTGGGGGAGGGTCACAGATAGCTCCATCTCAGCTTTCCAAATAACCTCTGAGTTAGCTCAAAAATTTGCCCATAAGTCCCATTTGGATCATCCCAGGGCATCTTCCCGCAGCCACAATGAGACATGCAGCCTCCTCCCTTGTAGGAGGCCAGTCAGGAGCCTGCTGTGGTTTCCTTGGCCCCATCCATCACTTCACTACATAACCTGATTACTTGATGCTGAAAATCAGTTGTCAAAATACTAGAAACCTGACACTCTCTTTTGTTTCTTCATTTCTCTTCAACTACTTAAAATCAGCTCTCCCTTTGCATTAGCTGTAATACATGCCAGCTTGCATTCACACAAGAAAGTCTGCTGTCTACCCTCAAAGATGTAGGGCTCACCGGAGCACAGGACCTGCCTTTCTTGTTGACCCATTTACCCCAAGGCTTACAGCTCCTGCAACATATGTACGTTCTTGTTTTAGCTCAGATTCCCTAGAAAATGGTTGAAGCAAGGCATGAGTGCCAATGTTTCACAGAAAAGTGAAATCCCAGGGCAGCAAGAGTGAGGGAAGAGAGAATTAAATTAGAGGTAAGTGGTAAGCAAAAACAAGATGATGTATTATACCTCTGGCCTGCTTTCAGTGAACACTCAGCTACCTGGCCATCACTTGACAGATGACTCTCCAGGACAGGTGGATGTCACCGGACAGCTTGTATGGAAAAGCTATGCATAGAGTAATCCCCTGACCGGAGCAATGGAGAGGGACTTCTTTCTCTAATATGGTTTGGCTCTGTGTTCCCACCCAAATCTGTCTCAAATTGTAATCCCCACGTGTCGAGGGGGGACCTGGTGATAGGTGATTGGATAATGGGAGTGGTTTCTCTCATGCTGTTCTCATGATAGTGAGGGAGTTCTCACAAGATCTGGTTGTTTGATAAGTGTCTGGCACTTTCCCCTTCTCTCTCTCTCCTGCCACCATGTAAGACATGCCTTGGTTCCCCTTCACCTTCTGCCATGATTGTAAGTTTCCTGAGGCCTTCCAACCTTAAAGAACTGTGAGTCAATTAAACCTCCTTTCTTTATAAATTACCCAGTCTCAGGTAGTATCTTTATAGCAGTCTGAGAATGAACTAGTACACTCCCCATCCCCTGTCTACTTCTCCCATAGGTCAAAAGACTCCCAGCATGAAATTAATACCTCTTTACTTCTGGGTTTCATCATTTGAGGAAGTCAGATTGCAAACCCTGAGGTTCAAGCCTTGTCCGCTGGATGCGTCAGTCCCAGATGGCTGAACAACATTGCCTGCAAAACCCACGTGACCCTGGGAATGATGAGGATCAGGAAGTAGCCCAAAGTCCTGGGTCACGAGGGATGGACAAGAGAATTTGAGAAGGCACAAATGCTGGGTCTGACAATGATATCTGTTGAATAAATGAAAGTGGCATAAAAGGCAAATCAATGATAATCCATGCCTTCGATGATTCTCATGTCTTACTGGAAAAGATAGAATTAGGAAGCAATGAGAGACCATTTAAAGGCCAAAGTGAACGGACATCCTCAAGCAAGAATGAAAGTTTGGTGAGGAAGGGTCCAGGGAAGGTAGACATGTTGCCGCCATTCCAAACACTTGGTTTTAACCCAAATTATTTTGTACAAGTGCCCTTTTATGGTGAATATGTCACAATTCATGTTATAGTAAATACGCTGTGATGGCAACATAGCCTGCAAGAACGCATGTAACTGATGCTACAGCTTTTTAGAGTGGAGTCTAAACACATAAATGAAACCACGGTCTGTCTTCACACTCATTTTTGATTATAAATTATTTCAGATGTGAAATTTCAAGCTAAAAAGTATAGATTAAAGATATGGCTTATGTGAAAGAAAATGAAGTAACTAAGGCTAAGGTTTCCTAAAGTGGAGTCAGAGATTGCAGGAGGAGTGCACTCACACCTGCTAAGGGTCAAACCACAGAATGTTCTAGTACACTTGAAAAAACAATGGAAGTCAGTATCCCCTGGCCTTCAACATCTCTCAGCTGGGTGTACCCTAATTAATAATCAGAATGGGTTTGCCATTTAGGATTTCTGCTCAGCCAATGAACTACCTCCAGAAACAACTTTTTACAGAAATCACAGGGGAAGTAAGAAACTTCCCCTGTGCTTGCCTTATGGGACACTCTTTGGGGCTGGCCTGATTCAGTGTACCCAAACTGCAATTCTTTGTCTACCAAAATAGTGCTACTCCTTGAACCTCCATGTCAATTTTTGTCAATTTTTGTTTTTCTTTTTTTGAAATAGTGTCTCACTCTGTTGCCCAGGCTGGAGTGCAGTGGCACAATCATCGCTCTCTGTAGCCTTGACCTCCTGGGCTCAGAGGGTCCTCTTGCCTTGGCCTCTTGAGTAGCTGGGACCACAGGCATGTGCTACCATGTCCAGCTAATTTTTAAATTATTTGTAGAGATGGGGTCTCACTATGTTGTCCAGGCTGGTCTTGAACCCCTGACCTCAAGCAATCCTCCTGCCTTGGCCTCCCAAAGTGCTGAGATTATAGGTCTGAGCCACCACATTTGGCCAGTGTCATTTTTTAAAAATTAATGCTTATAAAACGCAAAATTTTCTACAGTTATTACAGATTGAAAAATTATACGTGATTTTCTTTGAAATTTTACTAGAAGGGTCATATTATTATCTTCATTTTGCAGGTAAGGAAACTTAGGCTGGGCACCTTGTTCAAGGATGCTCTGCAGGAGTCCTCTGACTCTAGAGTCTGTGCCCATAGCTTCCAGTCTATGTTTCAGCCCAAACAGCACTTGGCTTTGGTGCTGGGTAAAGAAGATGATCACCCTATGGGCCCCAAAGACATGAAAGAGGATAATTTGTTTTCGTAGGTAGTGCTTCCCAGCAGTGTCTTGAATAAGAGAGAATCTCTGGATATGGCTTTTCACAGCCACTCTGATGCTCATTTCGAATCTGTACTCCGTTATCCTAGAAGTGGACTAATGGGCTCTTCATCTCATGAGATAAAGTCCATCCACCTAGTCAGCCTCAGCACTCAGAAATCTAAGACCAAGTGTTTAAGACTTCAGTGATCTATGTTTCAATTCTAACTAATTATCACGTGCTATTCTGCTACTCCACAGACAACACAGGGATAGAGACAGCCTAACCAACGTGATCATTATTTCTGCCAGGTTGACCAAAACGCAGTGCCAGAAAACAACTCTACAACCTCAAAGTCACGAGGCAGAGCCTTCCAAGGTGCACCTCTGTTTGATACCTGGTGCCACCTCTAACAGAAAATTATAATAATATGACAATGATTCACTTCCAGAAAGTAATTTGAATCTGTGCCAATGAGGAATGCCTGCCAGACTGCATTGCACTTGTCTTTCTTCTGCCCACCACAGCAAATTCAGGTCAGATAATTAGCACTCATCTTTATGCTTTATGCTTTCTGAATTTCTGCAGTACTATGAGTAGGAGGTAAAAGTTCTGAAACCTTCCATGAGGTTGTTGTTGCCATGGAAACCACTCCCTTGGAATGCTCATACTTATTCCCAGTCGTTGAACAGCAGAAGATGCTCCAACCTAAATACTGAAAGAGTCTTAAAAGCCAAGCGGAAGGCGGGAGGGTGCTGGGGAAGTTTGGGCTCTCCCCAGAAGGTGACAGTGAGAATAAAACAAATTAGGAAAGAGGAGGACAGGACCCTCGTTCTGCTCCCTGACAGGTGATGGGACTCAGACCCTCACACCTGTCCTTGTAACATGTCAGTCAGGGAGCTCCGCGCCCAGCCTCAATGCTGGGATATGATCTTCCACCTGTGAGAGGTTCACATGAACTGGACTGACCTCTTGTAGCTCCCTCCCCTGCAACTGACCGGCTGCATGACCTTGGGTGAGCTGCACCCACTCTCTGGGCTTCAGACTATGCACCTCTTTAGAAATGAAGGCATCGCTTCAGCTGTGCAACAGAATGACGGAAGTTCCGATGAATGACTGCTGGGTTTGAGGCCTTCTCTTGTAGCGGATACAGTGAAAATATCCTGCGAGGTTAGGTTGGGGCTGCCCTGTCTGTAGAAAGAAGCTTGCAGGAGTGATGACAGCATGAGGTCTTTGCTCAGATGTTGCAGAGAGGTGGTTGTTTTGACCGTCTTTATTTGGTTTCACAGGAAACCACTATCAGTAAATTTCCCATTTGACTTCAGATCATTTCCAATAATGTTGTGAAGAATAGGGACAGTGAGAAAGATGAGGCCATTTCAGTCCTTGTAACTGGCTTCAGAGAGGAGCTGATGGGTATATCTATACCTCTTCTAAAGATGAGGAGACAGAGGTTCAAAGAAGCTCAATGGTAGTGCATCACAAGAGGTTCACGTGCCCAGACCTCCAGTTCTTCCCAGATCAGCCTTGGGTTCAGCACCCTCTCAATGTGAAAGGAAAAACACCCACCTCGTTCTCAGTTATCCCATTTAATTGCTACGAGAAGTGTATAAGTTTTAACTTGAATCTTGGTCCCTTCTAGCTTGTGGGGGACACTGCCCACAGCAAATTTAATTGTTCTGGGGAGGGGTGAATGTGTATTAAACTTTTAAGACGTATTCTTGCTAAGTGAAATGTAAAGAGAAAGTCTTTGAACCTGCCCTCCAGGCTGGAGAGAGAGTACAAGGCCAGCCTGTGGCAAAAGCACGAAGACAGAAAAGGATGACGAAAGAGAAGCCCTCTCAGAGGAGGACAGGTTGGAGGCAGAATGCAGCAGTTCCCATAGGCAGACCATCCAAGAGTAGAGGGAGAATGGGGCAAGTGGATGCTGTCTTAGAGACAAGCCATGGGGGCTTCTGGGTTCTCTGTTCTAAAACAATGTGGGTAGCCTTCACAAGAGCAAAGAGGCTGATGGTTTCTACAGGAAAAGCTACTTCTTGACCAGCTTCTGAAAGTCTCATTTTAATATGGAGATGGGAAGTTGAGTGGGTGTAAGAACAAGAGGGCAGGGAATAGTGCAAAGTTTAAAGAAAAGCAAAACGACCCTAAAAGATGCGTATGACGGATCCTAATTGGAGCACATTTTCCTTGAATTTAAAGTCAACTTATACGACCATCATGCTGGACTACACAATGAATATCACCGGCTAAGAGGTTTTTGTTTCTGATTTTTCAGGCTCTAACTACTTCATTCATATTTGGGAACAAAACATCCACATTTTAAAATTGATTTGTAAATAAACCCGACAGCAAACCCATTTAGAATTCAAGCCCTTTCATTCGAAACAGAATTTAAAAAACAGACATCTGCCAGTAGCCATTGGTTGGGATGAGTTTCAGGTTTGTTTTTGTTTTTGCTTTAAAATATAGTGCAAAATAATTTGAAGCAAAATTCCCAGGAATGTCATCTGGGGCAAAGACAATCGAATGCTTAATGAAGTCTATTCCCGAGCCTGCTATTTTTATCCCCCGTTCATCTTTGCCACTGTCATCTCCCGGAGCAGCAGGCGGTGGCTGGGACAGCAGCACAGAAATACAGCCCGGCACAGGCTCCGCTCACAGCCTCAGGATGTGGGGAGGCTTCTACAGATGACCAGCTTGCTGGCATCATCATCCCCACCTGGAGGTGTTTCTGGACTGGAACAGAGACACACCCCAAGACACCCCGAGTTCCTCTCTAAGAAACAATCTCCAGTTTCTTGGCAGGTCACTAATAAATATTTCCAGTAGGAAGGAGACCTTATCTGGAACCGGGATGTGTGTCTGTAAGAAACTCTTATGAAGTTGTCGGGGTTCAAATTGGCCTTCCTGTTGTTCAGCCTGGTGGAGAATGTTCCTGTGGGCCTTGGCAGCAAGTCAACATTCTTCGTTGACATGGAGTCCTAGGAAAAAGAGGTATGGGGTACCTTGAACACACCGGTGAGCAGGGAAGGATGCAAGCCTCTCCTCTCTCCAGGAAGGGCTCCTTTCAAAGACATGCTTTGTAGCTCAGCTGTTTTGGGGGCAGTGGCAGGCACCTGGGCCCCGGTCACACAGTGACTGTGGGGCTTGTCCCTGTCCCTTGGGAGCAGCCTCTGGCTCCAGCTCTTCAGCCTCTCGCTGCTCCCGTTTGCTGGTTGTGGTTGTGGCTGGGTGGCATTTGTTTTTGTCCCAGGGCTGCTGCTGCCAGCCAGCGGGTCTCTGGTGTCACCAGTCACAGGCCTAGAGGTCACTGCGAAAACGTGGGACTCACTGACCCTCTACAGCTCCTCTCCTGAGAAGGTTTCTGGGTGCGTCTATCCTTATGGGGAGCCTCCCTGGCAGGCCACAGAGGAGCGAGGAGAGATTCCTTCCTGGTTACCCACCCAGCCATGCTTTGTGCTCCAGATGAAGTAGGTTTTCTGGATCCTAATAAAGTCTTCCAATTCCCCCAAGCTGTGAAAGTCCAGGAGGCTGTCATCTTCTGTGCTGTGGCTATTTCCAAAGTCAGGGCCGCCACGGGACGCTCTCTGATGGTTTGCTTTTCCTCGGAAGCGGCTGCAGCTCTTCTGGACTTTACCACCGCCGGGGCCCTCCTATTTTCTTCACCATATTGAAAAGGCATTTCCTAAATTCATAATGTTTTACACACATTGTGGTCTTGGGATTGAATTGTGAAGTCTGCGTGGACAGGGGTCTGGCCTGCCCTTCAACTCTGCCCCCGTTTCCTTAAGGAATTGGTGAATGTAGATACCCTACTTTTCTATTTTTACAGCTGCCTGTATTTTCTCATTTGATTCTCATAACTCTGGGAAGTAAGGAAGGCCAGAGTTATTATTCCCATTTCTCAGATAAGGAAATGGAGGTTAGAGAAACATGAATGAGGCACATTGCCATGCAACTTAGCACCTGGAACCTGACCTCAGGGTTCTGATTTCCAGCACAGCCTTTCTCCACTCTCCAGCCTCTCCACCCTGAAGTCAGTCTCATATCACCCCAATAAACAGTTATATTGTCTCTGCCAACACAGGATCCCAAATTGCTGCCTCCACCTCATCATCTGTCCCTTCCAGGCACGAGACTTTCCAGAAAAGGGCACAGATGGATAGAGAATCCTACGGTTCTGGAAACAGATGTATAATTTTAAGTCTGTTTTTTCCCCCTTTCAGAATTACCATTCCTTTACCTCATCCCTAAATATTCAATCAAATGTGTTAAATGCTGCATCCCAATGTTTGCGTGCATTTAGTGGCTGGACATAGGCCCATAGCCTTCAGCAGCAAGAAGGACCATGTTGCAAGGTCCGGAACAGCCGTGAAGAGTGAGAGATGGACAGGAAATGTCAGCTTCCCTGGCGACCCCTAGAAGTCCTCAGGAAGGAAACTGGACTTTCTGCAACATTTCAGTCCAATTTTTTTTTCTTAAAGCAAAGGGAGACTCCAGGAAGCTGGACATCTGGGGACCTTTGGGTGACCTTAGTCAGTCTTAGCAGTTTGAACTTCATCTTCTGAGTTCCCCCTCTGGGCAATGGGGAGCCATCCGGGCTGCTGATCTACGGCCGTAGCAGATCCGATTTCTGTCTGGGGTCTCTCCACCGGCAGAGGGAAAAGGGAGAAACAGGTGAGGTAGCAGGAAAAAGGCCCAGAAGGAAGAGAAAACCCAGTGAGAAAGTGGCAAGTCACTGAATCCGGGAGGCTGCAGGCCAGAGCAGGAGGACACCATCCTGAGAAGTCTCAGGAATCCATAGACTTGGACATTGATCAGGGAAGGGGTGTAGGCAGAGGGTGTTAGAGGTTTCTGGTCTGGCAGCTTGGTTGGGCATGCTCCCGACCCGGCCACCTGGAGGGCAGGTTCACAGGTGGTGCTGCTTTGGTGAGAGAGCTTTCTAGAAGTGCCCCTGCAAACCCTGAGTGCTGCTGGTTGTGTCTGTCCTCTGTTCTGCAGTATGCTCTTGTCTTCCTTGGCCCCGGTCATCCTGAAAGAGACACCTCAGTCCAGCCTGACTCCAGAGGAGTCCCGGGAGCTCTGCTGACCATCGCCGTGCCTCCACCAGAAAAATGTTAGGTGACAATGTTGCAGGTGGATAGAAATCTCCACCCCTGAGTGAGCGAGGGACGAGGGGAGCCCAGGAAAGTGCCTGGCTCTGCCTCTGCAGTCTGTTCCTCTTGAAGCTGCTGTGTCACTGCTGATTTGCCTCCTGGTTGAAGGCATTGCCAGGATGAGAAGGAAGTGAGCAGCACACTCCGACAGTGCCACGGGGCAAGAACAGGTGTGGCAATGTGGAAGGCTCCTGTGAAACTTACTGAGATGCTAGAGGGAGGAGACGGGGATTAAGGAAAAGTGGCTGCACAAACTTGGATTTCCTCATGTTACTAAAGGAGTCTCCATCATGCTGGCCCCTCGGTGCATCCACTCACCTCCTCCCCCTGACTTCTGCACCATAGCCACCAGGGCTAGCTCCTTCCCAGCTGACTTCCAGACCAGCCCTCTCCTGCCTTCACCGCCTCCTTGCACTCAGGCACTGGCAGCAGCATCTTTGCAGCCGGTTCCTCCTTGAGCCTTCAGCTCCTCCCACACTCAGACCTGTGTAGACCCTCCAGAGGGTGCCCAGGAGTGCTGGGGAGGAGACGGAACTTCTGGTGGTTGCTAAGGATACAGGTTCAGTTTCTTTTTATGTACATCCTGAGAGAAAGGCTGTCCAGTCCTCAACAATGCAGCCACGTTGGATAATAGAGGAGGAATTGTTTTTTTTAAGGATTTGCTAAGGAATGAACACCAGAAACCAATACTTTATTCTATTCATAATAATTTATTATAGCAAAAACAAATCAGTCCAAAATAAAAGCAACAATAGCCGAAATGCTTGCTGTAAAGCTGTCAGAATAATCAAAATTTCTTGGTACATCAGGATCTGTAAAAACTGATCTAGAAAATATTAGAGTTAAAAACTACTATGACCACAATAAAAAGTATAAAATTAGCAAAGACTAAAATGAGTAAATGATATGTAGACAAAATACTGATCTATGAATCAAAACTTGACTGCAAAATGTATTTGGGAGAAAATTGGTCTTGATGAAAATAGTTTTGGTAAAATAATTCATTGACCAACTTTCTATACGGCAGCTAAATATTTCAAGTGTTTCTATTTTTATTTGAAATGGATTTAATTGGATTTGCTCCAGAAAATACTTTATTCACAAAAACCCAATGTTGGTATTATTTTTTCAAATATTTACATTCATAAGCTGTTATCAAAGGATTCCCACAATGAAAAATATGTGGAAAAAACAGCAGACTCAAAATGCTATGGACCAACTTCTATGGTTCCAGACAAGATGGAATAGACAAATTTCTCCCTAATTCCCCCACTAAGAGTAGCTAACAATCACAGACCTCATGTATAAAATAAACATACAATTCTGAATGGTGAAAGGAAGAATGCAATGAGCTAGGGGACCTGGGCTTTGAGAAACAGCATAGTGGCAAGTCCCCTGGGCTTCTCTTTTGCCTCCTTTATATCTGAACTGAGACACTGCAGAAGCGTGCAAATCAGAAACATCAACAGACACAGACCAAAAAAAAGACCAAAGAAAAACTGAAACTCTGTAGACTAAAGAACAGGACTAGGGAAAAAAAATAATCTTAGACATTAGAACAAAAATATGATCCATAAAGGAAAATTTTGAGAAATCAAACTACATCAAAATTAAAAACTTTTGCTCTGCAAATGACCCTGTTAAGAGAATGAAAACAAAAACAAACAAACAAAAACCAAGCTACATACTGGGAGAAAATACTTGCAAGCTGCCTATCTGACCGAAAGATGCATAGAAAAAATGATCAAAATTCAACAGTAAATACCCACAACTCAATTAGAAACTGGACAAAAGATACACCATTTACCAGAGGATATATGGATGGCAAACAAGCATATTAAAATATATTCAAGATTATTACCCATTAAGGAAATGCAAATTAGAATCACAGTGAGATATAATTGCACACCTACCAGAACTGCTAAAATAAAAAATAAAGTGTAATAATACCAAGTACTATCAAGGATACAGAGAAACTGGATCCTTTATATGTTGCCTAGGGGATGCCAATGGTACAAACACTCTGGAAAATCATTTGGCAGTCTTAAAAAGCCAAGCAGGCACATAGAATACCACTCATCAGTTACATTCTTGGTCATATAGCCCAGAGAAATGAAAACTGATATCAAACAAACACCCGAACTGAAAACAACCCAAATCAACAACTTCAATGAATGAATGGCTGAACAAATTGCTGCATGTCTATATAACGGAATACAACTCGGCAATAAACAAGAGCAAATTATCACTGTACACAACTGGGTGGCTCTCTACGACATTATGCTGAATGAAAAAAGCCAGTATCAGAAGGTTATATACTGTATGATTCCCTCTCTGGAACATTCTTAAACTAATAATGATAGAGATGGAAGATGATTAGTGATACAAGTCTGGGGATGGAGGAGGAGAAGGGAAATGGGTGTGACTACAAAGTGATAGCACAAAGCGGACGCCTGTGATGACAGGGCAATCCTATTCCTTGACTCGATGATTCCACCAATGGACACATGTGCTAAAATTGCATAGAACTAAATACACACACACACACACACACACACACACACACACACACGAGTGCATGTAAAACTGGCAAAATCTCAATTGTACCAATGTTTATTTTCCGGTTTTCATTCTGTACTATAATTACTTAAGCTTTTACCATTGGCAAAAGCTGTGTGAAGGATATAGGCGTCTCTCTAAATCATCTTTCCAACTTCCTGTGAATCTATTAGTCTTTCAAAATAAATAGTTAAATGCAATGTAATGTGCCCACAAGCCCAGGGTTTACAGTAGACGTGACTTACTCCTAGCTCAAAAATCCTCTGGCCTGACTCATCTTGGCTCACTCCCAAACTCAACCTTGATAATTAATAAGGATTGTTTTTACATTGATAATATTTGCCATTTTCCAAATCTAGCAAATTCCTTTGAATCCCTGTGGTTTTACATATGCCGTTTTCCTCATTTAAAGAATATTAATTCCCCTTCTCAGGCATAATATCAACTCCTCTCCTTAGAAATTCAGCTCAAATTTCATTCCTCTGGTGCATGCATTTTGATGAGAAGTATATATATTAATCATATATCAATTATATATTAAAGAGAATTATGTAAATATATTTGTATGCATATATGTTGCACATCATATATTGATCATATGTCATACAGCATGTATCACATTATAATTGAATCACAGCTTCCCTCAGGCAGCCATATCTTTGATGGGAATATGTGGGTAATTGGGATTCAGTTGCCATAAGAGGGATGGGTGCCAGAAGGTCTAAATACTCTGAAGCTGCATTGCAAATCTGAAAGTTTGTGTGTGTGTCTGCACGTGTGTGTGAGCATGCACACACAAATATATAGGTATATAGACATACATGCATGCTATGTTGCCTATATATAAAGATATGTAAAGTGTATGAATCCGTTCTCACACTGCTATAAAGAACTACCTGAGACTGGTTTAATTGACTCACAGTTCCGTAGGCCGTACAGAAAGCATGGCTGGGGGGCCTCAGGAAACTTACAATCATGGTGGAAGGCAAAGGGGAAGCTGGCATGTCCTACATTGCTGGAGCAGAAGGAAGAGAGCAAAGCTGAAAGTGCCACACACTTTTAAACAACCAGATTTCATGAGCACTCACTCATCATCATGAGAACAGCAAGGGGGGAGCCTGCCCTCATGATCCAATCACCTCCCAACAGGCCCCTCCTTCAGTATGTGGGGATTACAATTCGACATGAGATTTGAGTGGGGACACAGAGCCAAACCATATCCTATAGTATCATTATGGGGCATGGATATGTATAATGCATATTTATTGATTATATACATGTATACATGTATGTGCATGTATGCACACAATTCACACATAAGCATACTCTCTTGGCTTTCTATCAAGATGTGTATGGATATCACCATGTGATATAGATACAGATGGCACATGTAATATGCCTGCATCTGTACACACACACAAAGAGCCCACCATGAGGTCTTGGTTTCCGAAATGCAGATGGATAGGGTTCTTACTGCACAGTACCTGTTTGACCAGAGTTCCGTGCTCCTAGTCCCTGCTCAGCCTGCAACTTTCTGGTTGTCCACCCACCGCAGACTTTTGCTCCCTGTCAGAACAGAGCTCCTGATGTTCTCGGACCCCAGGTCAAAATCCCTCCCCTCTTTCCCAGGATTCTGTGTCTGGTGCTAACTCCTAGATTTTGACTACAATGGGGGTGAGGGGGAGCCATTATTCCCCAGCTGGGCAGCAGCAACTTGTGCTCTCTCAGTCACAGTCTACCCTGTGGCTCAGTGGCCCCTGAGCTCTCCCAGGCAGGACAGGGCAGCTGTCCACCTCCTGCAGCTTCAGAGTCCATGCAGTCCATGGGGATGCCTCCTCTCACTGGGCACCCCTTCCCACCTTGGGGGAGCAGAGGGCAGAGCACCCACAGGGTGCCTGCACAGCGTGGGTACCTGG
This sequence comes from Chlorocebus sabaeus, assembly GCF_047675955.1. Lineage (NCBI taxonomy): Eukaryota > Metazoa > Chordata > Mammalia > Primates > Cercopithecidae > Chlorocebus > Chlorocebus sabaeus. Next base: position 131,478,258 of record NC_132912.1, read on the forward strand.
CTATATCTCCATTAACAACCTCTCTGTCCTTAATCTGGCTGGAGGTCTGAGACTTGTGGGATCTGTTCTTAGCCACTTCCTTTGTGAGTTCTACACACCCCAATCTGCCCCACACTCACTTTGACATTTACTTTTATCAAATTTAAGCTGACTGGAGAAGAGTTTATTATCTCATTCAATATCCTTTACCAAAATTATTTGGTGATGAAACAGATGAAGAAAGGGGAAAACTAATCTTTTCCAAGAGGCCTTTGCAGGCAAACACCCAGATTTCTGATGCCTCAGAGTCCCTTCCACATGGAGCATCTAGAACATTCTACACTAAGCACTGGCCACGTTATGACAGAACCAGACACAAGAGCAGCCGTTGCTGGTCCAGAGTTAACTCAAACACCCTGTGAGTGCCTCAGCCACATGAAACTTTATTGACCAGTGACACCCAGTCTGTTTCAGAGGCTTTGGGGGAAAAACAGTCTCTGGGGCCCTTTCTCCATCTTTTGAAGATGTAGATGCTCTCTGCAGGCAGATGGGCTTGCCAGCTCACTCTCTTGATGCAACTCGAGGTCAGTGTTGGGACTGCGGCTGCACCAGCGGGTCATCTGCTCTCTGAATATTATGTGTTAAGAAATCATAGTTGGGCAATATGTTCCCAGAATCACCGTATTCTCCAAGTATAGCTTACATATGTCAGTGTTTGTATTTTATGTTCCTTTGACCTGGCTGTTACTTTCCAGTTGTTCCAAAAGCTTAAGCATGTTTTGTTATAGAGCTGGAACATTTTAAGACATGGCAGCAACATTTCATAAAATTGCAATGTCTAAAATGCCAAATGTAATAGAAAGAATTTCGTATTTATTTCAGCTGTAAAACTGAAGGAAAACATTCGTATTACTTTTAGACTTTTGTAATACTCTGTGTTGATTTGTTTATTTTGCGAAAGGCACTACCCTAGGCTCCATCCAGGTTTTCAAAGTGAGGTAAGAGTCAGCCCCCGCCCCAGGTAAGCATGGGGCCTCCCAGATTCCTCGGGGCGGTGCCTCTGGGTGGCAGCAGTGTAGGAACACACTTCCTCCTGCATGAACTGCAGTAAGAACTGCTTCAGACTAAGGCCGCAGGGAGCTGAATGCTTCAGCCATTTCAGACCTTCAGTGACTGACCTGCTCCAAGCCAGTTGGAAATTTAAGAAACTTGGACTGGAGACCATTTGCAGGATCCAACAGAGAGTGTTGACCTTTACCAGCCCCTTGTGAAACCTGTGATCCCATCTCTTCAGCATGCAGTGGGGCAGGGACCCAAATGGGACTGGATGGAGGCTTTGCTCTACAGTGCTGACAGTCTAGAGGAAGGCACAAACACCAACAGAACTGAGCATTCCCTGAGGCCATTTCAATATGCAGTGCAGGAATGAATGTAGTGTCCGTACACCCACTCCTGACCCGCAGCTAAAAAGAGAGACCTGAGGGACAGTGTGGAAGAGGTGGATGGGTGGCACCTTCTCCTGCTGGGCACGTGGCCTTAGGCAGGTCATCTAACCCCACAGAAGCTCATGTGCTTGTCTGTGAAACAGAAATGGTGAAGTATCACACCTACCTCTTGGGCAAGTATTAAGTGTTCTCATATGTAAACGCACCAAGGCCACTCTGGGGCATGCAGCAGCAGCCGCTTATTGAGTCTCCAGGATTCTGAGGAACAATTTCATGGGATGACAAAAGCTGATTCCCTTAGTCAGTTTCAGTCAAGAACCCTGAACCTAAGGAAGAAGGAAAGTCCCCCACAACCCCAACCAGGGGCCCAGTGGTCACAGACAGCAAAGAATGTCGGGCTAGCAGCATCTTTGATGATGGCTGGGCAGTGCTACATGGAGCTGGCTGGTTAGCTTAGTTCCTGAAAATTAGAGTCTATCTATCTATCTATCTATCTATCTATCTATCTATCTATCTATCTGTCTGTCTTTAACTAGCTGTCTTATCTATGCAGTCCTCCTTTCACTCTCTTTATCTTTGCTTCTATCTCCCTCTCTCTTTCGTCCCTCTCCCGCTCTCTTTGATCTCCCTCTGTCTTCTCTCCATCTTCCATTCTCCCTCCCTCTTTTCTTCTATATCCATGTCTATCTCAGTCCCTAGATTCCCATGGCACATCAGATCTACTCTTTCCTCAATCATTTCAATTTACTGACAGGGAAACAGAGGCCCAGAGACAGAGAAGGGGCACCAGCAGCCTCCCAATGTCACACTGAGAGTGGTATGGCCAGCTCAGAACTCAGACCTCTGTGCTCTGGAACAGCAGTCTCCAAGTGGGATGTGAAGAAGATTCAATGGGCTATGGGAAGAAAACATTAAAAATTCTATTTATAATTTTTGCAGCTCATGGTTTTAGAATTTGTATTTTGTGTATGCTTTATAAAGCATGCCACACAACGTGTATCCACTAATATCTATCTATCTATGTATCTCTGTATCTGTGTATCTATGTATGTATGTATGTATGTGTGTATCTATCTATCTCTCTCTAATCTATGTACTTAAAAGCACATCCATATACTCACACTGGGGGCAATATTTTGCTAACAGAAGTGGGACTGAAGTGTTTGGTGACCAGTGTCACCTGTTTGTTGTGGGTGGGTGGATTTGAAATTACTATCAAACCTGTCCCCTGTTGTTTAGTATTGAAATCTGTTTCTCCAGAGTTGGGTGCCTAGAACTGGGGACATACCAGTTGCTGCTGCTGACCATGTCTAGAAGGATGGAAGGCAGCTGGACGTTCCATAGAGCCAACTGGTTTGCACAAAGGACGTACGACTGCTTCTGAATCTCATCTCACCTGTAAGCATCCCAATACACTTCTATTTCATGTGGTCACGATAATTCCCCAGCCAAGGAGAGGAGGTGCCCCCAGCTGGTTGCTTGTCAGACACTGAAGCTCTTGGACTCTCTCTGTGTCCAGATCATTGCCCTTGCCTGGCCTGGGTGTTGCCTGCAGGAACAGCTGGGGGAGGCTGCTCACCCATCAGTGTTGGCTCTCCAGCCCAGCTGCCTTCCACTGGTTCCTGGATACAGCATGTCATAGCCCCGCAGCAGGCAGAACTCAGAGGCCAGGAACAGGTTATTCTCAGGAAGACACAACTCAGATTCCAAACCTTCCTTCTGGCTGGGCCCAGAGGCACTTCTCATGCATTCCTTGGCTCCAGTAAGGTTCCTGAGGACAAAGCAGTTAGACTCAAAGCACATCTTGAGTCTAGGTTTCCACATTTGACTCAAAGCCCTTTAAAGTGGCTTATGCAATTTTCCGGTTAAAAACTTTGGCCGCCTCAGACTCCACCAGCAACAGAAGTTGAGAGGGCTAAGGACCTTGAGGTGCTCAGTGCTTTGCATTCCCACAGCCAGTGGGAATCGCCAGTGACAGTCACCAGTGTTTCTCCCTTATATTCAGTCCTCACGTTCATGTCCCCAGCCCAGAGCCAGCCCAGCAGGTGAGCCAGTGCTCAAGAGTTTTTGCACACATGGAGATGCCTCTTGGCCAGGGTGGCCTTATGACTGATCTTCTGAACTGGGGCATTTGGGAGCAATAAACCGATTAAGGCAGGTGAAGAAGCATAAACTATAGATGTGCCAGAGCCTCCTACTTAGAGACTGTACAAGTCACCAAGGTAAACCCCTTACTTGTGCTGGGAGTAACCTGTGCCCATTTGCAGATGGTTCTGTTTGCAAATGGCCTGTCTGGCTCTGTTCAAAATTGGAGTCCATACCACACTGTGAAAGAGATCTGTTAGCCAAGCAAAATTGTTGCTCCTTAAGGAAAGCTAAAATGTCAAAGTAGTTGAATCTTTACAAAGTCAAACTGATATGGTTTGGCTGTGTCCTCACCCAAATCTCATCTTGAATTGTAGCTCTCAGAATTCCCTCTTGTTGGGGGAGAGACCCAGTGAGAGATAATTGAATAATGGGAGTGGTTTGCCCCATACTGTTCTCATGGTCATGAATAAGTCTCACGAGAGCTGATGGTTTTATAAGGAATTTCCCCTTTTGCTTGGCTCTCATTCTGTCTTGTCTGTCGCCATGTAAGACGTTCCTTTTGCCTTCCACCATGACTATGAGGTCTCCCCAGCCATGTGGAACTGTGAGCCCCTTGAACCTCTTTCCGTTTATAAATTACCCAGTCTGGGATATGTCTTTATTAGCAGCATGAGAAGGGACTAATATGCAAGGTATTTGGTTTCAGAGATTTTCTTTTATGTTTCAGTAAAAGGACAACACTTCTCAGGGAAATCTCACCTTTCTGCAGTAATTTCAGTCCCCTGCAGTCAAAGCCAGCATTCTGGTGGCAGTTTCTGAGTTTTGCTCAGGTACCTTTCTAGCCACGGATGTGGCCCAACACAAGCAACCCTGGGTCCCTACACCAGCCTGCATCACACGGTCTATATTTTCTAAGCCAGGGACTCTGGGCTCCATGAGATCACACTCCAGTGTTGATTTTAAGTGGGCATTTGAAATGCCTCTGCTGGGCTTCTGACTCATGCTTTGCCTCCAGGCCTTGCTCTGTGATGCTGTGGGGTGGGCCTGGCCTGCGGCCTGTAGACTTCATTTAGCAGCCTGGGTCCTGCCGTCCAGGGGATCGTTGGCCCTGGGTCCTGACGCGGAGTTTAATACGTTCATAAACATGTTTTCAGTGATCCCTGCTCCCTGATATCTGGCATATTAACAAGTAAGTGCTGCTAGGGGAATAGAAACCAGAATTATACCATCAGAGTCGTATTTGGGGGGAAATCCTTTCCCTCTTCTGATTGCAGGCTAGCATTTTTTATTTTATTTTATTTCAATAAAAAACAGAAGTGACGAATAGCTCCACCTTCTCCAGCGCTAGGAAAGGGGTGCTTCAGACCCATGGGGTTCGCCTCCAGAGTTACAATGTTGACAATCTGGGAAGCTTTTATTGGTTTGTTTTAATTCTGGAAGCCAGTTTCAGATGATGAGGAAGAAAGCAAATAGGATAGGGCAGAAAGACAAAAAAGAACATATATACCAGACACAGATTTTAAAAACCAAGCCCGTCATTATACCGTGTAGGAAGGGGAGTTTTTTTTTGTTTTGTTTTTCAAAGAAGAACGTGTAAGTGGTCTGCCCTTGTCTGAAAGCCTGGACAAGTGACACAGACTTTCCACCCATGGTGTTTTTAATTCCTCTGTCCCTGTGCACAGTACAGGAAAATCACCCGAGTCTTAGAGAGGCAGTATCTATTAATTCAATCGCACTTACTGCGAAATACACACGAGGTATTTCAATCTGGCAAGGTATACACCATCCACCTTGAACAAAGGCCAATTTTTCGGTAACCAGAGCCACCAGAGGCCAGACTTCGTCAGAGCTTGAGGTTTAAACCCCTGTTTATTTGGGTATGGCACCAAACGAAGCATTTTCTTTATGTTCCAGCAGTTTCTGGAAAACCAGCTGTTCTAAATTTGGTTTAAAACATTTGTTAAAGTCACCAATAAATGAAAAGGAGAGGGAATCGAGCTGGCTTTGCAATAGGAAAAAGCTCTCAAGTTTCCTTAAACAAGACGGGTTTTCCTTCCAGATTGGTTTTGTAGTTGGGCTTGTCTTTAGGGGATTGTTTCTGTCCAGGGCTGAAGGGTTTTTCCACTTCCATCCTCCATGCTCAAGCACGGCCCAGCTGCCCCGAGGTTAGAGAGCTGAGGACCGCTTAGGCAGGCCAAGGGGGCGGGATCAGCCCAGCCCTGGGAGGCAAACTCAGCCCGGGAGTGCGGCGCCCCCAGGCCAGCTGGGCGGCACATATGGCAGTGCCACCGGCTCCTCACCTGTGCCCACAGGTATCCAGGCTCCAGAGCCTTTGCACGGTGAAGGTGACTGAGTGAGTCGCCGAGCGGTGGGGACAGGAATCTTTGAGTGAGGAGCACTTCCAACATGGTATTGAAATCATTAGTTTGGGGTAAAACGCTGGCCTCTTTCTGGACACGGCAGGGCCTGCCCCCTCTAAGACGGCCCTGGGTTCAGGAAAGTGCGGGCCGGAGGCCCCATCACCGGGAGGCGTGCTGCCCTGAAATGCTCTTTGAAGAAAGTATCAGCCGTAACAAATGAGCACGCACCGCGCACCGAGTCTCGGGCTCCCGGACGGTGCCTGGAGGTGAGCAGCTCTCCCTTCACTGCACAAGGTGGAACAGACACATGGCATCTCCGAGGACATGCATGAACTGAGCGAAACGTCACCGCGGGATGGCAGCGTCTTGCTCCTGCGTGTGGCACACACACCGCAAGGACTGAGGACTTCCTTTGAAATACTGCTTTTGAGTTCTGAACCAATGTGTTGAACAGAACGCCCATTCCCCCCCCCCGCCCCCCCACTTCAGACTCTGGCCCGTGCTGGCCCCATCTCACACAGATGCCCTTCCCTCTTCCACCATCTGCCAGGCCCTCCGCCTTCAGTCTGTCTCATGTCCCAAATGGGTCTTCTCTTGTCCGCTTGAACCCCAATACCCAGCTCCTACAGTGGGCACCGCATTAACTCTTCCAGGTACAGATCTCTCCTCTCTGCTAGACCATGAGCCTGTAGAGAGAGCAAGATCGCATGGGTCCCACGGCCACCAGGACAGACATTATCCCTACAGAAGATGCAATGAGAGGGTGTGGATTCCTTGCCACTTCCCGAAAATATATTGCCAAGTCCCACATCAGAAGTCTCGTGGGTGAAAACGCTTTTTCACATGGAATTACAATATGTCACAGTGAAAAAACGTTTTCCAAGATTCAGCCAGGTGAGCAAAGTGAAGGCTGAATGCAAACCAGAACCATATTGTAGCCCTCCTGACATTTCCAAAATAGTGACCAATAAAAGTTGCTATTTATGCGTGCCCTACTGGTGACACTATTAAATCTTTTGGCTGCACTGTTCGGGGAAGGTTACAGGCTGAAAGCAGTGTGAATTGGAACCGTGTCTAAATTGGAATTTTTATCTGGCACCATTTGGCTTAAACTTGGATTGCTAACCTTCAGGATTTACTCATACTGGAATTATTCAACAGGGGACTCACTGCTGTGTGGCATTTTTTTAAAAGTGTATAAGAAAAGAGAAAAACTTGGGCATGCTGCCGACACATGCATTATGTTTGGAAAGGGCTATTCTCCCAACTTGGGGGATACAAAGGAGACCTAATTTATTAGCATTTCAAAAATCATCGCCGCCGCAGAATGGGTAAACAAGGCAATTGTGATTAATCTAAACTGAAAAGCCACATTTTGTTTATTAGATCTCTAAACCATCCAAGCTACATTTTTTGTAATAGTTCAGATTTTTTTCTCCCCCACTACCCTTCAGAAGTGACAGAGAAAAATCTATTTCTTGGCTGGAGTAATCTCAAATAAATTAATATCATTTTTCATATAAATTTGTTTGGGGAAACTTGAAACTGTAGCATAACCTATTGATTTCATTATTTGAATTAAGTTTAAGAAATCCTACAGCTGTTTGCTGTCAAAATTTAAACCTACTGTCCATTTTCAGCTAGACACTTAATATACATTTCACCTGGTGGCTCAATAATGTTTTAATATAAAAGTACATGCTCATGAAACATATGCTCAGGGCTCCTCTGAAGCTTAATAGCAACAGAAGGGGTAACAATTAGCAGTTTTGTTTTCCTGGGTATACGTGGTCCAAGTTGAAAGTTTTTGCTGGGCTGCTTCCAAAAAATTTTGTTCCTCATTTCTTGACCTTTTTGGAGTTTGGAATCAATGAACCACATTGCCTTCCATAAGAGTGTCAAGCGTAGAATAAAAAATTGCATCACATCATTTTTCATCGTGGCCAGATGAGGTCTGAGTGGAGGAACAAGGAACAGGAAAGAGCGAACATCTGAAAAATTGGCTCTGCGAGCTGGAATGTGATTCTGCTCTAAGGGGCCACTTTTTTTTCCCTTTCTTTCCAGAACAGGCAGGTTGTAGACAGATCTGGGTCTTAGCCTGCCACCCCAAGGGCCCCAATGTCAAGAAATAGTGATAGAACACTGTTCATTTATGCAACATCTGTAACACATATAGCAAATTATTAATAGCTCAATATGCCAATCTGCCACTGTGCATTTTTGACATAGTAGGGGCCAGGAGCACGGAAGTTTTGCAGCTCAGAAATGAAAACCCTGCTCCTGATGAAAATTAAACGCAGGTGCTTTGAGTTTGTGTATTTGAAAGCAAACATCACTAGCTTTTTTTTGGGTGGGGGGGGCGGGAGTCAAAAAGTTGCAATGCTTCCAGCTAAACTGAAAGGTTAATAGAGCTAATCTCTTGTGGATATTGGCATCGGTATTATTTATGTCATGTTGTGTCACTTAATGCTAATTTCTGTGATGCTAACAGTTCTGTGAAGAGACAATTATGCCTCTTATGGCAATGAGGGATGCTGCTGAGGAACAGAGAGTAGAAGCCACATTGCTTACAAAAGAAACAAAACCGAAGCCAAGGCGGGGATCAGAGTCCCCAGTAAATAGGAGCTGCTGTGTGGTTACCACATGCCACTCCTCTCATTATTAGCCACCACTTAGTTTCATGGAGACAACTTCCCTGTCTCCATTGCAAACTTTCATCTTGTTTTTTCTTTACTTTTTCTTTAAATCAATAACAAAATCTTCTGTTCATTGCTTACCAATGAACACACAAAAAGCCTCCCCTTGTCTAGACTATCACCTGTTTGAATTTCTGAACCGCCGGCCTCCTGTGTTCCCGCAGGGCTCCAGTTCCAGCCTCTGTTTCGAAGTCACTTTGCTCAGTGTCTGCAGGCTGGAAGGACCTGCTTGAACTCTCTGCCAGGATAGGTTAGCTACTTCCCCTGGACTTTATTTTATTTATTTTTAAAACTACTTTATTAAAATATGATTGTCATATGAAAAGTTGCAGATATTTAATGTATAAAATGTGATGTGTTTGGGATCTTATCCCAACATAGCCGTGAAACCCTCATCACAATCAAGGCCATAACTTGCCTTTCACCACTGGAGGAAGTTTCTTCCTGCTCCCTTTATTTTTATGTTTTAATTCTTTAATTTTTAAAAAATTCTGTGGTAAGGACATTGAGTACAAGGTCTACCACCTTAGCAAAATTTTAAGTGTACAGTACAATATCGTTACCTATAGACCCTGGGTTGTACAGGAGATCTTAGGACTTTTTCATCCTGCATAACTAAACTTGGAACCCTTGGACCAACCTCTCCCCATTTTCCCCTCCCCCAGCATCTGGTTAAACACTATTCTACTCTCTGATTCAATGATCTTGACGATTTTGGGTTCTACGTAAAAGTGGGATCCTGCAGTATTTGTTCTTCTGTGCCTGGCCTATTTTACCAGGCATAATGTCCCCCAGGTCTGCCCATGTTACTGCAAATGCACAGTCCCCTTCTTTTTTAAGGCTGAATCATAGTCCATTGTATGGATGAACCACATTTGATTTCTCCTTTCACTCATCCACAGACCCTAGTTGTTCCTGTATCTTGGCTACTGTGATTGATGCTGAAATGAACATGGGGGTACAGAAATCTCTCTGAGATTTAAGTTCTTTACCTTAAAGGAACTACTCCAAGGAGCTTAGGGCTGGGGAGATGAGAATGTGTGTGGGGGGCAGGGGTGGGGACACCACAAGTTTGCACACTTGATCCTCACTCAATTCCCAAGTCCTGCTCTCTGCTGGGCCTGTGCTAGGAGCCAGAGCTTCAGGGATGAACCAGCACCTGCCTGCAAACCACAGTTCTTCAAGACAAGCAGAGGAGCGACGAGACAGAGGAGGCAGGGGTGCTTCCGGCTTGCAATGAGGGCGCCTCTTGAAAACTATTCCTGTGCCTTTTTCTTGTCCCTTGCCGTAGCTGCTTAGTGCTCCCAACTGCCTATAGGGCCAGTGGGGTTTGTCGCCCAGGAGTAGAAAGGCAAAGCTGGGTAATGTCCAGTTCTGGCTGTGCACACAGGAGACAAGGCGGCCAGGTAAGCACTTTGCCAGAGGAGGGCTAAAGGAAAGGATGTGTTGTTGCTTCCCATTAGCCATTCAATTAGAGCTCGGGGGCCTCATCCTGGCTGTGAGGGCAGTGGCCCACCTGCTCACGACCAGGCCGAACCATCTCTGTGGCAGGAGAGAAGAGAGCGAAGGGTGAGAAGAAGGAAATGCTGCCCTTTCTCCGGCTCTGAGGCTCAGATGGGGAGAGGAGGCCAGAGAGCAAGTTGAGCAGATCTTTGTCTTAATTACTGGGTAAAGTTCAGGGACCTCAAAGGTGGGGTTCTGCTCTCTGCTCTGTTGGAGACCCTGGGAGGCAGCTGCGGGGGACAGCCTGGCATATCCACTGGCTTCCAGCACCAGACTCCAGGCAGCCAACGGAGCTGGCTCACAGGCAAAGAAGGCACAATGCCCTGGAGGCCACAGCCATTGCGGGGGACGTGCCCGATGCCCCCAGTCTTCCTACCTCCCCCATCTGCAGGGCCCTGGAAAGGAGGAAGAGGCAGAGGTGGGAGGCACCTGGACCATTCTCCAAGAGAACTGGAACCACCTACAGAGATCCTTCCAATCACCAGGTCTGAATAAGCTGAAGGCCAGACTTATTTAGCTAAGTCTTTTTCCCTACCAATCAATAGGGAGGTGGCGATGAGCAAAGCTGGATTAGTGAAAAAAGAAAAGGATTTTATGTTTCTCTTCACATGAGTTATAATTTGTCAAATTCTCAGAAAGCTTTACAGTCAAGCAAACTCTGGGATTGTTCACTATGTTTTCCCACTGATGGTATAGAATTGGCCAGAATGGAAGGGGGCTACCTTAGGAACACGGCCAGCACCCATGGAATGCGTGGGTACAAGTGTTTTTGGTGGTGACAGTCAAGGGCAGGGGCTCCCCTGCATGACCAAAGCTATGAAAATGGGGCATTTAATTTAAATGTGCATGGAAACCTCTGTGGCCGGGCACCATAAGGGGCACAGAGGAAAAGCAAAGCTACCAAGGCCTGAGAAGATCATGGTTTAGGCGAGGAGAAAGGCGTTCAAGGAGAGGTTCCCTCTGGCTGCCTCTGAAAAACATGGGTTTTCTTAAATTTCATGAAAGCATTCATTTCATTAGCATATTACATAACACAATTTACTTGGATGTATTGCTTGCTTTTTTTTTAACATTGTTCTTTCTTTTTTTCCTTTATTTTTGCTAGTTTAATCAATTACTAGTCACTTCTGTCCCTCTTGTTAGTTGGGCCTCTCACTGTGCATTTTGGTTCCATTCTTAGGCACCTCCCGTCCCAGCCTCTACTCCCATCAGCCGCCCTGGGCCAGGGCCTGAGCTAAGTCGATTGCATCATCAGGCTTCTTTGTTCCAGGCCTTCTGGTGACAAAATTTCTTTGCTTGGCCAAACTTTAGTCATGCTCTGGAAGCTTCTCCTAGGCCCATCCATGTATTTCCTTGTACAATATAATTGTTGCAAAGAACACGGCTAAGTCAGTTTATCAAGAAACCCCAATCCTCAGGCATCTGATCGGTCTCGATGATATCTGAATCTCTAGCCAGAATCTCCTGTATCCCTGATGTTTCCTCTTTAGTCAGTTTCCATTCACTGACCCTCATCCTGCCCTTGGCTATGGATGCCCACTCACCCATGCTTTATTCAGAGCTGAGCCCAGGCGCTGCAAAATCCCATTGCCTTGTTCCCTGTACCTGTGGAGATGGTCCTGAATAGAGTCTCCTGTCCTTTAACAAGTGTCATTGAGTAATTGTTTCTTTACCACTGGTTGGCTTCAGGCAGCGGGAGCACCAGCTGGAGAGTAGGCGTGAGGCCACCACTTCCCACCTTCAGCTCCCCAGTGCCATTTGAATCCTTTGAGGAAAGATCTCAGCTGCTGCCGGGAAGGCCCGGGCACAGGCTGATGACCCTGCTCTCCTAACTTTTTCTGACTCTTTTTCCGGCAAGCCCTGCCACCTCCTCCTTTGGGCCTGGGCCGGGGAGCAGCCTCCGAGTTACTGATCTCTGGGACGTTGCAGGGTCCTTGCTTGTCTCTTGGTAAACGTTTCTCAAAGCTCCCACTTGGGCTGTGCCCCGTGGCTCTTGCTGACGCTGGCTGAGAAAGCTTCCCTTCTTTGGAAACCATCATCGGACAAGTATTTCTCTTAGAGGATGTCAAAACAGAGTCTAAATCCTTCTCCCAAAAGGTATTCTATTCCTCCGTTTCTGCCTGCTAACCCTCAATTGTTTTCGCTGCCCTCTTTTCCCCAGATGAGGCCCTGGGAATGACTTAGGTCCCCCTCCACGGCCCACAGTCACTCCTAGGTTTGCTGCGGTGACTTATTACTTTATTCTGAGTTTATTTTAAGGAATTGTTTTGCACGGTGTCCCTTCTGTTCTCAGAAGCTTGTGGGCTTCCAGACAACCTTCCCATATTCATTTACATTTAGCGACATGTTGCAAGAGGTACCAAGTAACGAATTTTTTCTGTTTCATCATTTTCTGTTTTGAGATCCCGGTTTTGATACATTCATTTGAACACAAACTCCGTTTAAATTAACAGTTAAAATAATTACTTTGGATCAGTGAGTATCAGTTATTGTTCACAGTCTCCTACAAAGATACTTCTAGGCAGCACATGATAGAGCATCAGCCTTGAATCAGTCCATTTTTTATTATTTTTAGAACTACCAAGTTAGAAAATTCTGATTGTTTACCGTAGGTTGTTGGGAACTAGCAAACTTTTTATGACTCTGAAAATTTGGTTTGAATGTGGACCCCAAAATAATGGAAAGATTTCTCACCGAAGACCACAGTTGCTCTGCCGGTGACTTTTGATGTATGTATTTGACTCAACAGTTAGAGGCAGATTTATCTTTCAGTTTGAGAGACAGCAGTGAACAGAATCTTAATCCATTGTTTGGTTGCATTTGAATCTGACCAAAACTTTCTTATGCTCTTTTTCAGCATTTGGCTGAAGTTCTGAAGGATTCCCAATACCATGTAATCAATTTCTTTTTTCAGTGTGTGATAAAATTATCAAGTATAAGAAAAGGTAAACTCCAGTGATTAATGTGTTTGGGTCACAGTTTGATCTTTAAAAAAAAAATCACTCTTACTCGAGCTTGCAAATTCAAACACATATTTCAACCCTAAAATGCCAGGTTCAGGCAATTCAAGAAACCCAATATTTTGCTGAGCTATGGCCCTGGAGTAAGCTGCTCAAAGAGACTTCAAGCATCATCAAGGCCTGCAGACGTATTTTAATGCCTCCCATGTCCCAGTAGTTCCTTAGCCTCTCCCCCTGTTCTTCAGATAATGTTCCTGCGCTAAAGCTTTACCTTATGCACTCGTTGCTTAAAGGGGGCTGTGCACCCACTGCCCTGGGCACCTTCACAGCGCACAGTACTGGGGTCAGTAGCACGTGGCTGATTGAGGGGCCTCCATGAATGAGCCAAGTCTGAACTGGTGTCAGGTGCAGCCCAGCTATGCTCAGGTGCAGTGAGACCACAAATCTCCTTGCAAAATACACTTTTCAACCTCATCACAGTTCTCAACATAATCATTGTCTAAATTGAAACTATCCTATCTCATAGCTTAGGTTTGCTGTGATAGTGTTCAACTATCTGAAGGCCGTGAACACTTATGTGTATTGAACCACACATTCCTGCTCTCCATGGTTTCATTCACCTGCAAAGCAGAGACACAGCACAAGTGCACACGCCCATGCACACACACCTGCACACGCCTGGAAAGCTTCCCTGACCCAGGCTGCCTTCAGTTCCACGCCATGCGCAGCCACCCCATTGGTAACGAATGGTGCCCGCAGCGCCTTCTACTTCCCCTGTTATGACCTTCCTGGCTGCTTATCCATGTGCTTCTGTAGAATGTGGTGCCTGGGATTCTTTCCTTTCTTTTATTTCCAACTTGCAGGGTGTAATTTGAAGGCGGATTTTGTTTTCCCTTCTTCCTTTAACAACAAAATCATCAGTTTTGTACTGTTTGTTCTCATATTCTGTCTAATTTGAACTTTGCCTCAAAAAACTCAAGGTATTTACTGGTGAGGCCACTGTGTGTTGATGAGAATCATCTCCGTGCTCACTTTGCCATTTCCTAACCGGCCATGGAGTAGAGAGCCCATGAGGGCGACTTCCTCCAGGCCAGGACATCCAGTTTTGAGGACGATTCCGGCACACCTGCCACTGGCGACTATATTCTCCAGTAGTGATCGCTAGCTGATAGTCCCACCTGGCTCTGCTTTCTGTATTTCCACTCTTTAACGTCGTCTTTTATACTGTTTCCTTAGGCTTTCATTTTAGGTTTAGTTTTAGACTTCAGTGAAACACCTTTTGATTCACTTTTTAAAAAAGATTTTACTTCCACACAGTAGTACCACACACATGCCAGCCTGACCAACATAAATGCTAACTTCTAGCATGAAGTTACGGAGGAGAAAACAAACTATGTGAAGTGAATGTTATCAAGACGGACTGTATCCTTGCAGCCCTGTGCAAACTCCAAGAACACAAACGGATTACCATCAAGTCCAAACTATTCTAACAGTGTACGTTTGTGAAATGGACACAAATAAAATAGTGTGACTGAGTGCTTTTTTCTTCGGAAACCACAGTTTTGTAACCACTGGGAACACTGTATTAGGTGTTCTCCAGAAAGACAGGGTACACACATTCATATCTACATATATGCATATATATAGTACCTGCATACACAAATATATGCATGTGTCTATCTCACATGTCTATATGAGATAGGTTTTAATAGGAGAATTAGTTTTTGCAATTACAGAGGCTGAGAAGTCCCACACCAGGCACTCTGCAGACTGGGGATGTATGTAGCACGGCTCAGTCCACATCCTAAAACCTCAGGACTAGGGAAGTCCATGGTGTAAGCCTCAGACTGAGATCACAGGCCTGAGATCCTGGGGGGCCACTGATGTAAGTGCTGGAGTCCAAAGGCAGGAGGGTGTGTCTCCGCTCTGAGAGAAGGTGTAAGTTCTGGTCTCCAAAGTCAGGACAATATGTCTCAGCGCTGAGAGAAGAGGGTGGGGAGCAGGAAATCTTGCCTCTCTCTTTTTGTTCTGTCTGGGCACTCAGCCAACCGGACAGTGCCTGCCCACCCTATCTTAAATGCCAGTCTCCTCTGGAAACACCCTCACAGATATACCCCAAAATCAGGCCCTGCCAGTTCTTCAGATATTCCTTAGTGCGGTCAAGTTGACCCGTAAAACTAAGCATCACAGGATCTACAGGACACACAGTGAGAGGCACTGACAGGCTGTGTGTACTCCGCACCCCCGCACCATCCAGCCTCAGGTCTTGCCTCTCTGGTCTGGGCCATCATCAAGCCAGTCTGTGGGACTCCAGGGTCCAGGAAGCCACAGCTGGCCCTGGGATTTCTAAGGCCCACTCTACTGCTTGAGGACCGGCAGTGCCAGCTCCATCTCTGAGGCCAGATAAAGTTGCTTAACTATTCCCAGCTATCAAATATTACTCAGCCCCGAATGTTTGCTCTTGTTCTGAACTCCTCCTGATAGAATATCACTTCCTGGACTAACTTTATAACAGCCACTCAGGGTTCCCTCAAACGATGTCTGAGGATTTTATTCCACTTGATCAAATTTCCCTAGTTAAATCTAAAGCAAAAACTACAAACTTTAATAAATATGAGTGTGTTTCAATATCATTGTTGTCCTGTGGATAGAAACAAAAATTATAATATTGTTATACTAAAGACTGTATTTATCTAAATGCTTTGGACCTATCCTCAATGGCCTAGAGTCTTAGGTTTTTCTTTTGAATTACAGACAGAATTGGAAATATGTTTTTTAATATTAAAAAGTTACCAGGAAAAAAAAATATGTCTTCTTGCAAATCTTAAGCCACTGTGGCATTGCCAACATTGTTAGAATCATCTAGAGAAGGCCAGAAATACTTTCCCAGCACACTTCTTTCCTTCCTCCCCCATCCTCCAGAGCCCTGAGCTCTGTTCCTCCTCAGTCCCTGACCCTACTAGGGCCAAGGCTACCCAGCGATGTCTCTCCACATGGCTGATGCCTGCAGCCCAGGCTCTGAGCAGGGAGAAACGGGCTGCAGAGAGCAGAAATGCCTCTTTAGGATGACGTCATGGGACAACCCTGACTTTGGCTAGAGAAGAGGAAGAACGGGGAAAGATGGAAGTGGTTGGAAAGGGGCTGAAAGGAAGGAGAGATGTGGAAGCAAGGAAAGGCCAAGGAAAGTCCTGAGCTCACCAGTTCTGGTCACCATCCGGGAAACCCAGGAAGTGGGGCGCCCGACAGGACTCCTGAGAGAGGGAGAAGACTCACAATCCATGGTTTCTGGGTCCTGCCTGGGCTTTCTATGACACATTATCTGGTTTGTCCAAAACACATGTTTTATTACACAAGAAAGAAAACCTTTGGCTGAATTGTTTGAATTATTAAGGCTCGGTCCAGCAGTTTTCAAGGGTTTTTGAACTTAGATTCTTTTACCGTTTTATAATCCCTTTCTTCTGGAAACCTCTCTGCATTTTCTCCCAGTGTAAAAGCATAAAGGATTGCCATTCCAAGATGTTTTTATGACAAGGTGATTTCCTCCTGGAGTTTGAGGTAAATTATGAGGTTGAAAATCTTGTTGCGTCATGAAAGCTCTAATATTTCATATTCATATATAGTACTTTACAATGTTCAAACTCCATTGCATCCCTTTGCTCATTTCACCCTCCCAAACACTTGAGGGGAGGCAGGAAACAGCATCTTTCTTTGCTCGGTAGATAAGAAACTGGAACTCACGACAGCCAGGTGCCTGGCCAGGATCCCAGAGGGAGAGGACTTCTGTTTCTGGGGTCACTGCTCTTCCCACTAGCACCCCCAACCTCCCAGCTCGTGTCTCCACAGTTCTCACTGGGGAAGCAAGTTTAATGATCCTCACCTAACGCACCTCACGTTGCACATAACGATGCTAGGGCCCAGGAGCCCCCGGCACATCCAGTGGCTGGTGGGCTCACAGAGCAATCCTGACCCGACTGTCAGCTACCTGCCACTCCCCAAAGGTCGGACAGCTCCCTCCCTAGAGCACAGTTGTGTGTCTGGAAAGAGTCATTTGTTTTACTGTGGTTGGGGATCGATATCCAACCTGGAAATCATCTTCATTCTTTTCCTGTGTTTCCTCCAATGCCTGAAAATAGAAGCACATCTAGGATATGACTTGAGCGATGCAATTTCCAGCCTCTCTTTGGTCAGTGGGCACACGTCCTAAGTTTAAACACCTTCTGAATGGAATGGCAACTTGGAAACAAAAGCAGCCCTCCTTGCAGCCAGATCAGGCCACGCACACCCGTGACAGAGGACTCTAAATTTCCACGCAGCCTGCAAGGCTCCAGGCATGAGAGAGAAACAAGAGGAGAAGAGAGTCAAGACTGTGTGATGGGTTGGGTCCTCGGGGATGCTCTGACAGTTTGTGCCTGCTCTGTTCTCCTTCTGACGCTGCCTTTTCTCATCACAGAATGACAGCTACTCAGTAAGGACCTCGGCATCCTACTCTTGTTTCTAAAATAAAGTAAATCAGGTCTTCACAAAATCAGTAAAACGTTTGCAAAAGCAACATTTTTGAACAGTGCAAGGTAAAAGGTAATACGACCATGACAAGTGCTAAGAACTCCCATGACTTTAGTTTAGACTATGAGAAAAATGAGGGGATATAAGACTCTATTTGAGAAAAAGATGTAATATTCTATTACTGGGTTTATAGCCAGGTATAAAATCCAAGTACACCGCTCCCAGCTACTCACCCTCCTCTGTTCAAACCGCTAATAAATGGTGGATTCTTCTGGTTTAAAGCTTGTGACTCTCACCTTTAAGTTTTCATAACTGTTGGAAGAGAGAAAAATTAAAGCTACATGACCTCATCTGTTACTCTCCAAAAGGAAAAAACATAAGTGAGATTGGAATCTTTTGCAAAGAAGAGGAAATTTTATTTGATGAACACGACACACAGAAATACTTGCTGGTGAACATGGCTCATGCCGCACTTTATTTTAGTAAGGGCTCCAAGAAGCACGCAGGTTGTGGCGTTCAGTGGGCACAGCTGAGCAGAACTGACCCCACGACTCCTTCCAACACAGGAGGCAGGGTCTGTGCCGAGAGGACCCAGAGCCACCTGCTTGTTGTACGCAAGGCCCTTGAGCAATACCAAACAAATCAGACTGCCAAGAATTTTTTTTTCTTGTTCCTAACTTTCTCATAAAAAGATTCAGGTAAATGTAGCATGACGAGCCAATTTAAGCCAATTTCAAAGTTATTTGAGTAATTGGTTATTAAGATAACAGTCTCAAATTTCAATTCAGCAATTATTGTCGTAAAGACACAGACCCAGGCATCAGAAGAAAAGTCTGCTGTGTGTTAAAGAGAAAGAGGCCCAGTTTCCTGGGGGAAGGATGGTCCCCAGTGAGCCAGGGGCTAGCCCTGAGGACACTTCCTTCTTCTCCACAAGGGCCTCAAATGCCCACCATGGGGAAGTTTCCAGAATACAACATCACTGAGTTTCCAAACAGAACAAAACCACACTCTTGCCTTGGTTACTATGAGGACTGAAGGATCACATATCTGTCAATGTCTATCTGTCTCTTTATCCCTCTGTCTCTCCATCTCCTCATTTCTGTCTCTGTCTCTCTGTCTCTCCATATCTCTCTGTCTCTGTCTGTCTGTGTCTCTTTGAGACAGAGGCTCGCTCTGTTGCACAGGCTGGAGTGCATTGATTGTGGTGTGGGCTCATTGCAACCTCCACCTCTGAGGCTCAAGTGATTCTCCTGCCTAACCCTCCCCAGTAGCTGGGACTAGAGGCACCTGCCACTAGCTAATTTTGGTATTTTTAACAGAGATGGGGTTTCACCATGTTGGCCAGGCTGGTCTCGAACTCCTGATCTCAGCCTATCTGCCCACCTCAGCCTCTCAAAGTGCTGAGATTACAGGCATGAGCCACTGCATCTGGCCTGTCTCTTTATGTCTCTCTCTGTCTCTTTCTGTCTCTCCATCTCTCTCTGTCTCTTCGTATCTCTCTCTGTGTCTCTCTGTCTCTCCCTCTCTCTCTCTCTGTCTCTTTCTTTATATAGCTCTCTCTCTCTCTGTCACACACACACACACACACACACATTTTAGAAAGTCTTCACCCTAAGTTGAGACCCACAAAGGGATTTCTTGTCGCCCCCCAGGAGACAGCAGTGCAGCCTCACTCAACATCTCCTGATGGGAAAGATGGCTTTGGCAGAGGTTCCTGGTGAAAGGCCAAATTCGCCTTTCTAATGATGGGTGGAATTACCTCTGAAAAGCCTTACGGCAAAGAAATACGAAATGCTCAGTTGACTCCAGCTAATCAACCCCTAGGATGGCAATGACTAATTATTACAAACCGCTAGATAACTGCCCAGCCCAGGCTACAGGGGACTTCTTTTCGGGCACTGGTTGCTCAAAGGTTTTCAAAACAAGCAGAAGACCGGGCGCTGTGGCTCACGCCTATAATTCCAGCACTTTCGGAGGCTGAGGCAGGCAGATCACCGGATGTCAAAGTTCGAGACCAGCCTGTCCAACATAGAGAAACTCCATCTCTATTAGAAATACAAAAATTAGCCAGGCATGGTGGTGTGCGCTTGTGGGTCCAGCTAGTCAGGAAGCTGAGATGGGAGGATCGCTTGAACCTGGGAGGTGGAGGTTGCAGTGAGCCGAGATCACACCACTACACTCAAGCCTGGGTGACAGAGCAAGATTCTGAAAAAAATTAATTAATTAATTAAAAAAAAAAAAAAAACAAAAAACAATCACAGAAACAGAAATCCTTGACCCTGACCTTGGGTAGCACTAGGAAAGATATTCATCAAAGAAGCAAAGTGACCTTCTGAAGAATGCACAGTGACAGTGAGAGTCACCACTGCCTGTGAATAGGTGTCCAGCATCCCCCGGGGGGCCAGGCATGGTGTTTCGTAAGAAGCAGCCCATTGACTTCTCAGAGCAAGCCTGCAGGGAAGGTGATTTTAAGCTGGTGAGACCAAGATATGGGGAGAGCTTAAGGCCCGCCCTAGGACGCTATAGGAAGCAGGATGCAAGGGTGTGGAAGACAGCCTTGCTCCCAACACCAAGCTTTTAGACGCTAAACTGCTGTCACTACAGTGGAGAACAGAGTGTCCAGGGCAGCGCACGTGTCCAGGATGGCAGCTGCGGGATGTTCCCTGCATTGAGGAGGTAGACGTTTTCACACTTCCATTCATCCGTTCTTCCACTTCCATTCATCCGTTCTTCCACGGAGTGTATAAACATTCATTGGGTGCCCACACTGGGCAGGCAAGGCAAGGCTACTTTGAATTTAAAGTGAAAACCCTACAAAAAGGAGAAGTGGCTAGGCACAGCGGCTCACATCTGAAATCCTAGCAACACTTTGGGAAGCCGAGGCAGGAGGATCGTTTGAGTCCAGGAGTTTGAGTCCAGCATGGGCAACATTGGGAGACCCTGTCTCTGCAACAAACAAACAAAATTACCCAGGTGTGGGGGCCTGCGCTTATAAGTCTGAACTACTCAAGAGGCTGAGGCAGGAGGATCTCTTGAGCCCAGGAGGTTGAGGTTGTAGTGACCATGATCATGCCATTGCACTCCAGCCTGGGCAACAGAGTGAGACCCTGTCTCAAAAAAAAAAAAAAAAAAATGGCGAAGTGCTTCAAAAATAAACAATGGCCATTAGTCAATTCAGAGTCAAATCTCTGTCAATCTGTGAGTCTCAGTACTGGTAGAAATATCCCCTGGATAATGGCAGGGGCCTCCAAGCTTCTCACCGGCAAGAAGCTGGCCTTACCGCCTCTCTCCCTAGTAGACTGCTTATGTCATGCCGCTCTCTTTCAACCACTCCCAGCATGGGCTCCACCTTCCAGGTCCAAGGTGGACTGTTCTGCAGAAAGAGAGTTTCTATGCGGACATGCACATGGCTGACCCAAATATGTCTGTTCTGCAAATGAGCCTCTTTAGTTGCTGACGAGCTCTAGCACTGCACACAGCCTGCAGAGATGGAGCGGGAAGGCAGGAAGGGCCTGGATGCAGCACCTGCCTGCATTCCCTTCACTCTGCCCCAGGAGCTGACATGTGCTCCATTTGTCATCACAAACATTCTTTTCAGGTGGGCAGCTATTTGAAAAAAGTGGTGGTTCCCAGCAAATTCTAAACCTTGCAAACAGATGTAGTCATGGGTAACACTCACTATACATTCTCCCTAATTTACATCTTTTGGAATTTCTTCTTTGATTTAAGCTGTCCCAGGCAAGAATCTCATAGTGAACAGAATAAGACACATTTGCTGAGGAAGGGAGGTGGGTAGGAGGGCTGGGTTGGAGGCATAGCTTTATGTCTCCTTGTCAGCAGTAGAAACGATTTACACAGTTTAGAGAGAGCATTTGCCCCTCACAACTCATGTCTCCTTTTTAACAATGTATTTTCAGGATGTTTGAGTAAAAATGGCCCTCAAATTTTATCGATTTACCCTGTTTATTTTCTAATTTTTGTGAGACATGCAATCCCTTTGCTCAAAGTCTTATATAAAGGGAGACTTATCAAATAAAACATATGCACAAGCACACACACGTACACTCATGCATACAGGTACTCTCACAGGTACACACACACATGCATAAAGGTACACTCACACAGGGACACACATGCATGCATGCATACAGGTACACTCACAGATACACATGCATGCATACAGGTATACTCACACAGGTAAACACACACGCATGCATACAGGTACACTCACAGATACACATGCATGCATACAGGTATACTCACACAGGTAAACACACACGCATGCATACAGGTACACTCACAGATACACATGCATGCATACAGGTACACTCACACAGGTAAACACACACGCATGCATACAGGTACACTCACAGATACACATGCATGCATATAGGTACACTCACACAGGTAAACACACACGCATGCATACAGGTACACAGACAGTTATACACACATATGCATGCATACAGGTACACACACACAGGTACAGGCACACACACATGCATGCATGCAAGTACACTCACACACACATGCACATGTATGCATACAGGTACACTCATACAGGTACACACACATGCATGCATGTAGGTACACTCACATAGGTACACACACATGCATGCATGCAGGTACACTCACATAGGTACACACACATGCATTAAGATACACTCACATAGGTACACACATGCATGCATACATACAGGTATACTAACACAGGTACACACACACATGGATGTACACATATCCAAAGCAACATAAAGCCTGGGATGGGCCCCACCCCACCTCCTGTGGCTCAAGGCAGGCAGGGTCTGTGGCCCATGGCAGGGTCTGTGGGCCCCCTAAGGACCCTGCGGGACAACTAGCAAATCCCTGATTCAGCCAGCCTTTATCTTAATAATCAGGAAAAAGAGGCTGAGAATGGGGAAAGCTTGTCCTCCTAAAACCACAGAACAAACAGCACAGCTGGGTTTGGGTCTTGGGGTGCCAGCTCCCCATCTGGGCTCTAGACATGGGAGCAGTAGCTTGTCCACTTCTGAGGCTCTGCTGCCCCCTGACCCACAGCCAGGTGGACCGCACCCCACGGCTTCCCAGGGTCCCAGCCCTGGTGCTAACCTTCTCTCCACATGATCCCTGGGATCCCCGGCATCTGGCTGACCCCATCCGGGCTCAAGGCTCCCCCAACTATCTACCTCCTGATGACTCCCAGATTCGTATTCATTCCCATCTCCTCCCAAACCCCAGGTAGGAACACCTCCTGCCCGCTGGGTACTACAGGTCTGCCTATGGACGCAGCAACCTCAGGCCTCTGCACCTTCTCCCTGCACATCGGCCGTGTCCTCTCTCAGAACAAGGAATGACCACCCACACAGCGCCCCGAGCAGAGACCCGGGGCCTCCCTCAATGCCTCCCCTATAGAAGCCCAAATGATGATGCTGGGCACAGTGCCCGGAGGGTTGGGCTCTGCACATGCACAGCTTTACCCTTACCCTCAATCCCGACAGCCTTGACTTTGCAGTGCTGACTGCGCCCTGGGGCCTCAGGGAATAAAAATAGGCAAGGCTGTAGAGATGTTCAAGGACATTCACTTATGGCATCTTACACGAGCCTCATGAGACACCCTTGAATTCAACTTACTGTTACTCTCATTTCAGTGAGGAAAACGAAGCTCTGAGCAGAGACCTTCAGGGCCATGCTCAGGGTCTCCTCCCAAGCAGCACACAAGTAGGGCCTGATTCTCTGGAACCCTGAGTCCAGTTCCTTCTGCCACAATACACACCTCTTGGTTGATTGAAATCAACCACGGGGGCTCCAGGGGGCTCCAGGCTGTCCTGTGTCCAGGCTAGAGGAAGCCTGCCTACCCTACCCCACTCCAAGGCCTCCTGCCAGACTTCCAGATCCATTCTATTCTATCTGCCCATCTCAGGGCTCCCCTCGAGCCCTCTGGGGGATGACAGGAAGCCAACCTTGACTGCCCCCCAAACTGAACTGCCTATTTCAACATCAGAAATGACCCAGTGTCCGGTGACTCAGATGGTCGTAGGAAAGCAGCGTAGGGACACCGTGAAAAAGAGCAACATGTTATAGTAATGTCCTGATGTTAAGGACATGTACACAAGTAAATTCTGAGGCCATCTGCACTTATGTTTTCTCTTAATTTTTTTTTTAGCCGGGCACAGTGGCTCACACCTGTAATACCAACATTCTGAGAGGTCAAGGCAGGAGGATTGCCTGAGCCCAGGAATTCAAGACCAGCCTGGGCAACATGGTGAAATCTCATCTCTGCAAAAAATACAAAAATTAGCTGGTCATGGTAGCACTTGCCTGTAGTCCCAGCTACTCCAGAGGCTGAGGTGGGAGAATCAATTGAGCCTGGGAGGCAGAGTATGCAGTGAGCCAAGATCGCACCACTGTACTCCATCCAGCCTGGGTGACACAGCAAGACACTGTCTCAGAAAAAAAAAAAATATATATATACACACACACACACACACACACACACACATACATATACACACACACACATATGTGTGTGTGTGTTTGAGATCATCAAAGATTCATATGCAGTTGTAAGAAATCATAAAATCCCAGGTATCCTTTACTCAGTTTCCCCTAGTGGCAACATCTTGCAAAACTATCATGTCTTACAAAACAATGCTACAACCAGGAAACTGCCATGAACATATCCCACCAATGTTACTCATATTTCCCCAGTTTTTGCTTGTACTCATTAGTTGCACATGAGTACATTTAGTTCTACACAATTTTATCACGTGGGTAGGTTCCTATGTTCACCACCACAGTCACCATAGAGAGTCCTCATGTGGCCCCTTTGTAACCTCCCTCCCAAGGCTGCCCTGAAAACTCCCCCCTCTCCCTCATGGCCAGCCACTAGTCTGTTCTTCATTTTTATAATTTTATCATTTCAAGAGTGTTGTTAATATGTAAGTGCAGTCATACAGTACATAACCTTTTGAGACTGGCATTTTTGTCCACTCAACAAAATTCGCTGGAGATACATTCGAGCAGCTGTTGAGTATCAATGATGTATTCCTTTTTCATTACAGAGTATTATTCCCCGGCCTGGATGTACCACAGTTTGTTTAACTGTTTGCTCACTGAAGAACATAGAAATGCATACGGTTTACACCACAATTGACATTTTTCAATGGAGTGGAGGTCATTTTGGGTCCCACACACCAGCTCTATGTGCTCCATGCCTGGAACACCAATCCATGGTCCAAGGACACATCTTGTTTGCTCCCTGGATACCAGAGTCATCTTTCAGCATGCTCATACTATGAAGTGATGCTTCAAACAGGCCAGTATGATGCCATTTCCCTATATTTTGTAAATCGTCTTTACTTCTCTGGCTCAGACTGCAAGAAAGGAAAAACTCCACATGGAACACATAGAATCATAGAATCATAAGTTCTAACTTGAGTTTTACTTTTAACATATGGAAAAATGGATTATCAACTTTTTATTAAAAACATTGACTGTCTCCATGGAGACATTTTTTCTTAACTGGGGCAAAGGAAGGGCAAATGGTATAAGGTTTGCTAAAAAAGAGTTAATGTCCTGTAAATTCAAACTCCTGGAATATTTTAATTATGAAATGAAAAGGTAATCAGTACTATTGCCAGTAGGATATGTCTGCTCCTATTCCTATAAAGTGAACTGGGCCTTTAAACTGTCAAGTCCTAAATATCATTCTCTTTTTCCCAGTCTCTCGTGTGCTTTGAAACTAATTCTCGGCATTAGTGTATTTGGTTCCAAGTTGGGTATGTGCTCGGCCTAACAGCATCTGAAAGTGCCAAGGCATAAAATTTGTAGCTCACCAGAGGATGCTCTGTTGGTTCACTATTTGTTTAAAGTTAGACAATCTCCTCTTAATTGGATTCGATTATTGGTGGTTTACATAGTCTGTAAGAGAAGATGACACGCCTCCAGTGGGTGCAAGGAGGGTTGTACAAGGTCTCACTGGGTCTGCAGGATCCAGAGGATTCCTGCCGCACTGGATTCAGAATAAGATGGGTCTCTTGTTTTGCCTTCCAGGTCTCTGGACTACCGTCACCTGCCATCACCTCCACATTGTAGCATTAACTAGCAGAGGACAACTGTGCCATCTTCTATTCCAGAGACCAAGTGACAAGATGCAACGGCATGAGGGAGCTGGCACTAAAAAGGGAAGGAGTACGACCCACTCATGAGAAACGCTGATGGAATCCAAAAGTCAGAACTTCAAGACACACAAGCTCTTGCTAATGCAAACACAAGAGCATGGAGAGAGTCTCTGGTGGTTCACCTCTGTTCTCACGGCTTGTCTCTGATTTCACCGGAACAGACCCTGGCTGTCCTACAGCCGAGGACAAGAGCAGTGACTCCTGCACACCAGCAGAGTGTGTTTTCAGAATTACAGTCAACATGTCCTTTTGAAAATGTACACACAGAATGGGTGACAGTGTATGGCTACTCCCATCACAGTGTCACAGCAAGGCCCTGGGATGAGGGGCTGGCTGGCTGCAGTGAGCATGGCCCAGGAAGAAGGTCCGAAGGGACCACTGACTTGATGGAGCCATCCACCCTGAAGTTTTGCCATCTGCTTGCAAAGACACAGCTCTCTTCTCTTCCTTGGCAGAGGAAGTGTCACCTGCCCATGGCTGTGGAGGGTTCCAGACTTGACCTGCCTTGTGAGGCCTCTAGGCTTCCTGGTGGGTTTCCTCCCAGGCAAAGTGACCGATGGCTTCTCAAGAACTCAGGGCTAGGACTCGATGCCCAGCACCTGAACTGTGCCCCCAAGGACCAAGCTTCGTGCTCCCACCCGCCCCCACCCCCAACCCTCCCGAGCGGAATGTAGATCCCAGTGGGAGAAGGCCCGTGGGAAGTCTTCTCTCCAGGCTGTGAGCAGGACCACTGAATGGACTGATAACCAGGCTACTGTACCAGGGCCATGCCGGGCAGCGGAGCCCACCTTGCTGCCACGGCCCACGGTGGAAAGAGCACTTCAGCAGCAGGACCAGGAGGGCTCCAGGTTACCAGTTCTTCAGCCGAGTCGTTCAACACCCACAGCGTCAAACTGAAGAGGACTCAGCCTCCTCCCATCAAATGCTTTCCACGGATTGCCTTGGGTGCCAGGATGGGGATATCTGTGAAATACAAATGGAGCTGTTGTCATATAAAAGACAAGCCCCAGGGGCAGGGGGAGAGCTCGTCTGCTCCGACCTAAACAAGTGTCCTAGCTAGCGAGTAGTACTGCAGATAAAAAGAACCTGGCTAGTCCCTGCAGAGCCCCATAGGGCTGCCAGGGTGAAGGCAAAGAAGCTCAGTGCAATGAGGCTTCTCTGCAGAGCGGGAGCTCCCGGAGGCCAGAACACAGGAGAAGCCCTCTGCCCCGCTCTTTCCTCAGAGGCTACAGGGACACAGCATCATTGGAGGGACACACAGCCCAGTAAGAGAGACACAGTCCAGTTGGAATGACACGGCCTGAGTCGAATGACAGAGTCCAGTTGGAGGGACGCCCTGTGCGGCCTACAGAGTAGACGCCCGGAAGAGTGCAGTGGGCAGTCAAGAGCGTGGAGACATGCGTGTTACCCTGGTCAGCGCACCCTCAGTTGGCTCAGTCATCCTCACCTGCTCTGACACCCCTGCCTGGAGCCACTCCACTGCATGAGGGCGGGTCCTGGACCAGCAGCAGGTGTGGCTCCAGTCTGAGGCTCGTCTTTTTGTCCCATCAGATAATGGATAATTCTCTTTGGATCAGTGGATAGCGCTCAGGTGAATGCATCCCTAGCACAGTCCACTTGGCACCTGCCTGAACAGGGTACAATTGGAAAGCCACCATCCCCCAGTGCACAGCCATGGCCGCATCCAGCCTGAATTTCTTTCTGAAGGCCTGAAGAGCCCTCATGGACCCATCAAGTGTCCTCAGAAGCTGCCTGAGGCTATGGAGGGACCACAGAAAGGGGGAGCCACCTTTTGCATCAGTGATCCCCAGGTGAGATCTGGGAGGCCTGAGGCAGGTGTCTGCAGCAGAGGCCCTGGACACTGCAAGCTCCTTAGGGCCATGGGAAGGCCCCCAATGAAGCCACAGGAGGTGTGGGTACCCTGGAGGTACCAGGAGGGCAGGCAGGGCTTGGCATAGAGCTGCAGACCTGGGCCCCCAGAGGCACTGGGTGGAGTCCCAAAGAAGAAGGATGAGGAGGGGGAAGCCGCTGTGCACTGGCTGAGCCTGAGTGTCACCAAGAGAGAAGGAACCCACACCTTGATCTGGGCCTGGGGAGGGACAATGCCCCACTTGGCCACTTCACTCTAACCTCAAGGACATGATGGGTGGACAGCTCCCTTCCCTGCAGCAAAGAAGGCTCCTCCTACTCACTCAGACACCATTCCAGAACAGTCCACTGAATCCTCTTACAGCGTCCTGTGTGGCTTCAATCCTCCATTCTCACTGAGTAACCCTTTCTCTAACACTGAAATGATTATTAAAATATTTAATATGTAAAGTGGAGAGACATCCAGCAGGTCCCAGCAGCTCAGCCCACCGTGCTGCTTCCCGCCTCCCAAAGCCTCCTGAGGCCATGCAAGGACACAGGCAACATCCACTGAACGCTTCCCTCAGAGGGCACACCGGCACCCTCTGGCTCGGCCTTCCCCTTCCCTGCAGAGCTAGGACAGTGCACACAGGCCGTGGCAGTGAGGAATTGCCACGTCATAGAGGAGAACCTGGCTCCCTGGGAGACAGCTGACTTCAGTTGCCCTTCACAGCACTTAGGGACCGGCTGCTGGGGGCTAATTAAGTCCCCAGGTGGTCTGAGGAGCACGTGCCCTGCCCTGAAGCTGGCCGAGCCCCAAGGGGTAGCTAGACCAACCCCAGCAGCCCACCATCTTTCCCAGGTGTGCAGGGGCCCAGGTGACAGCCCCAGGGAAAAGAGAAAATTGCAAAATTGTTGCTGCTAAATCAACCCCATTAAAAATGGCAATTATCCACGCTTCACTGTGGGCAACAACTCTCCAGGCCGATTAATGAGAAAACCTCCTCTACTCTTGGCCACTCCTCACCCAAGGAACTCTCAGCTGTTCCAGGGCTCACCACCAGTCAGAGGAGGACCCCAGGTGGAGGGTGAACTCCAGGGATCCCCCAGAGAGGAGGCCTGCCTCGTGAATAACATGGGTTTATAGACACCTGCAGGCAGAGCTTCCTTGCAGTTACCATGGGGATCTTTCTGGCTCCCAGATTAGAGGTCAGTTCCTGTGGCCAGAGAAGCAGGTGCAGGATGACCGAGGCACCAGTTCTGCAGTCAGATATTGGCTCCACCACCAGTTAGCTCTTTGACCTGGGGCTCAGTATTTTTACCTGTAAAATGGGGTAATCACGGAGCTGACCTCATGGGGCTGACAGGGACCCTCCTTCACAGTGAGCGCACAAGAGACACTCGCTATTTCTGCTTCTGGCATCTTCACGGGGCGTAGCCCCTCTCTGTGCACAGTGTACCCAGTATGCCTGCTGCAAGCTGCCTGGGGTCAAAGCCTACCTCCGTTCATTTGTTCCTGTCATTTATTTAGTTAACAAACATTAACAGTGGCCAAAAACCACCTCTTCTCGGCTTGTGAAATTTATTGTCCAGTGTGATAGCATCGTATTAAAAAAAATTTAAAGCTTGAACTATGTGGTTTTAGTTTGTTTTTGTTAAATTAACCAAACAAGTGGGAGCATCTGATGTTGGATAGAATGTGACAAATGACTCAGTTCCCCATGGTACACAGCATTGTAAATTGGCCAAACCCTTCTGGAATATTCTATGATAATATCTAAAATACTGAAAATTGTTGTGTCCTTTGACCTAGAAATTCCAACCTTGCATGTTCATCCTAAAAAAGTTAAAGAAATCATGCTGTTACACGCTTATTCCTTGCAACATTATCTGCAATAGCAATAAAGTTGAAAATCTTAATGTCCAACAAAGGATAGTAAATCAATATATAGTGCTTAGCCTTTAAATCTATAGTTATGGAGACTGGATGAGCCAATTACACCAGAATGTATTTAAAAATGTACACATTTAGGTTTAGGTTTCTTCTGATTAGGAAAAAATACTGGATTGTAAATGGAAACATGAAATCAGGAGTTTTAGTTTGGGCGCTTTGTTTTCCCCTTTAACATTTCCTCTGATGATACTGATAAGACAACATAAGCAGTGGGTGGTTGGACACCCAGCGCCACATTCTCCATGAGTGCCAGACCACAGCCAGTGCTCCTGGTGTAGGCTCATGGAGAACAGTCAGAAAAGCTCAACACACTCTGATGACTATGGCTGTCACCCACCCACTGTCTTCTGACCAGCAGCCTCAGAGGGAAGGCCTTCTTCTGTTGTGGGTTGAACTGTGTCTCCCCAAAGAGTATGTTGAAGTCCTGTACCCCAGTATCTGCGAATGTGGCCTCATTTGGAAATACGGTCTTTGCAGATGTAATCAGCTTAAGACAAAGTTATCAGGGCGGGCCCCAATCCAATCCGACTGGTTTCCTTCTGAGAAGAAGGAAAGAAACACACAGGGGAAAATGCTACATGAAGACAGACACAGGCAAAGAAAGATGGCCTGTGATGGTGGAGGGAGGGAACGGAGCCGGGAGGCTGCCAGCTAAGGAACTCCAATGATTACCGGCAACCCCAGAGCAGGAAGAAGCAGAGGAGAGTCTCCCTACAGGCTTAGAAGGAGGACGGCTCTGCAGACACCTGGACCTCAGACTTCCAGCCTCCAGAATTGTGACAGAGTAAATATCTCTGGTTTTAAGCCACTAGTTTCTGGCATTTCATTACAGAGGTCTTGGAAAAGTAATATATACATTGAGCCTCAGGCTCTTCGTCTATACAAAAAGAAAGTGATATTTTTCTTCATAACGTCCTAAAGTCTTTAAACCTTTAGTCCCTGAAGTGACCTGTGCTGGCCTGCAGATGATCTCAGTGTGCTGAGTGGACCCAGCGAGGGCAATGAGAAGATTCATTCTCACTGTGAGGAACCTAAGGCTGGGTCTTCTAAAACCTCATCTGAACCTTCCTGAGAACAATTCATTTTCTTTGTCTTTTTTCTTTCTTTATTGAGACAAGGCCTCACACTGCTGCCCAGGCTGGAGTGCAGTAGGGTCATCACAGCTCACTGTAGCTTTAACTTCCAGGGCTCAAGGGATCCTCCCACCTCAGCCTCCTGAGTAGCTGGGACCACAGACACGTGCCCCCACGTTTGGCATTTTTAAAAATTTTTTTTGGTCAATGTCTGTCTCACTATGTTGCCCAGACTGGTCTGGCTCAAGCCGTCCTCCTGCCTTGGCCTCCCAATGTGCCAAGATTACAGGTGTGAGCCACCGCACCCAGCCCCAAAACAGCTAGTTTTCTTAACTGCTTAAAGAAGAGGCTTTCATGCTGTTGTACACATAGCACAAGGTGTGTGAGGCACTTCACTGCATTATGTGAAGGAACTGTTAGGACTTTCATTGGAGCGGATCTTTTTCATTTTATTCATTTTTTTTAAACTTTAGAACCGCTTTAGAGTCACAGAAAAATTAGGTAGACTGTACGGTTTCCATAAGCCCCACATCCGCTCCCCTATTATTAGCATTTCCCAATGGAATGGTGCATTTGTTACAGCTCATGCAGGAACCAGTGTCCTAGACCCATTATTATTAACTGAAGTCCATAGTATACTCAGATTTCCGTAGTGGTGACTGAATGTCCTTTTCCTGTCCCAGGTGAACCACATCACATTTAGTTCCTATGTCTCCGGAGATTCCTCTCGGCTGCAGTGGTTTCTCAGACATCCCTTGTTGGGATGACCTTGACAGTGTGGAGGAAAGCTGGTTGGATATGGTGTAGACGGTCCCTCAGTTGAAATTTGTCTGATTTCTTCTCATGATTAAACTGGAGTTACGTGTTTTGGAGGGAAAGGCCACAGAGGTAAAGTGCCCTTCTCCTGACTTCATATCAATGCTACATGCCATCGGCATATCTTAGCATGGTTCATGTTGACCTCAATGGCCCAGCTGAGGTGTGTTTGACAGGTGTCTCAACTGTAAAATTACTAAAATGACTCTTTCTCTCCCTTTACCATACTGTAATTTTTGGAAGTCACTGTGTGTAGTAGCCCAGGCTGAAGGATGAGGAGTTATCGTTGAAGGTGGAACAGCTACATAGATCATTTGGAGTTGTTCTCATCGGAAATTTTGTCTGTCCTACCCTCTTTGTTTATTATTTCATTATTTATTTACATCAGTATGGACTCCCATGGGTATTTACTTTATACTTTGATTATGATCTGATACAACTTTATTTATTTTGTAGCTTTGGCCTTTGACAGCTCTTTCATTTGTGCCTGTTTCCCTTTGACATAGTAGTTTTTTGGGGTCATCTGTTTGAATTTGTGTTTTTCCGTTTGTTTTATAAAGGGTAGTACACCATTAGTACTCGTGGAGAGATAACGGATGCATTGATGTGTAATGGAGCTCTGTGCAGTGGATGAACGGTATGAATGGGTGCACACGTAAAATAGTTTTGCTTGTGCTGTTGAATCACAACATGTTTGGACATGACTGGCCCAGGGATTGTCACATGGCGCTATCATCTCGAAGCATCAAGTCGGAAAAGTTGATTTCACATCTTTTCTTTGTAACCACATTACATTTGGAATAACCACACCGGCCTCCTGAAGGCACTCTCTGTGTTCACTGGGAAACACGGAGCCCTTGCAAAAGCCTGCTTGACATCTTGGACCTACACCCTGATCACAGGATGGCAGACGTAGGCATCGTCTGTTCCAATTAATTTCTTTGAAAGATGAAGAAACTGAGAGCTAGGGCTTGGGAACAGGAAGGAGGGAGGGAAGCCTGACCCTTCAGGACAAGCGCTGCCTCTAGACAGAGCAGACATCCCCTGAAACTTGCTGACACTGCCTCTGGGAGGCCTTGGACACGGTTCCATTCTGGGACAAGTGTCACGCCGAGGACTGGGCCTTGCCCTTCAGGATGCGTGATGCTTAACTTCTGAGTCGCAGCCTCTTTGGGTATAAAATTAAAGAGAGACCTCGGTCCCGCTTACAGCACTGTGGAGGGAACATTCTCCATCAATCACAATCGGTCCTACACACCTCTGGGTCCCACATCCGTGGATTCAACCAACCAAAGATCGAAAATATTTGGAAAAAATATTCCACAAAGTTCCAAAAAACAAAATGTCAATTTGCCACATGACATTGAATCCACGTGAGTGAAGTGATGCGTAGGCATTCTGTTAGGTCATTTAAGTAATCTAGAGATGACTTAAAGCACATAGAAGGATGTGCGTAGGTTATGTGCAAATACTACGCCATTTCATATCACCGGCTTGAGCATTCACAGAATTTGGTATTCATCGGGGGCTCCTGGAAGCATCCACCACAGATAGTAAGGGATGATTGGACCCAGTGCTACCCAAAGGTAAATTGCTAATAATCAGTTTGGAGCTATTATTAGGATGATGTCATCCTGCACGGGTCCATATGGAAATTTTTGAAAGCAAATGCAAAACTTGTGGTGGTGGTGAACTCTGAGGAAGCCTCTGGGGGATAGGAGTTAGACAACTTGCATGGTATATTTGTTCACAATATTTGAAAGGTTTTACCCAGTATATTTATTTTTATACTAATAAAGAGAAAGAATACATCATAAGTAAGCAATTAGATATCATTCATTTGAAAATGCTGACTGGACTTCAACTAGGTACCGAGCAGTACGTTAGGATCCCGAAACCGCAGCAAGGGAGGCAGATGGGGCCCGTCCTTAAAAAGCCTCGGCTCCCAGGAAATGACGTGAACCCGGGAGGCGGAGCTTGCAGTGAGCCAAGATCGCGCCACTGCACTCCGGCCTGGGTGACAGAGGGAGACTCCGTCTCAAAAACAAACAAACAAACAAACCGACAAACAAGAAGCCTCAGCTCCGTGTGACGCCGATGCTCCTGCAGAACCAGGAGCGCCAACTCTGCCTGGCCTCTCCGGTACCGAAAACAACGGGTAGGAACCTTCACGCCCCCATATATTCACTTGTCTTTATTTTATTCCTCAGCTGGGTAGAATTGAGTTAATCACATCACTCAGTTCGTGCACAATATCACCATTGTTCAAAACCCCATTTTTATGTCATAGTAATTAACCGTTTGTCTCTTTTTCTTCCATTTCTACTTCTGTGGTGCCCCCAGTCCCAGAAGTGCCCATTCTGCGTAATGCATCTATGAATATCACATAAGTACATGGCCTTAATATCTTTAAACATTGTCTTATGTGGGGATATGCTTTTGTATTTTTTATTTTTTTAGAGATGGGGTCTTCCTCTGTCACCCAGGCTGCATTCCAGTGACACAATCATAGCTCACTGCAGCCTCCAACTCATCGGCTCCCGTGATTTTCTGCCTCAGCTCTCAAGTAGTTGGGACTACAGGCATGCACCTACAAGCCCAGCTATTTATTTATTTATTTATTTATTTATTTATTTTGTACAGACAGGGGATCTCACTATGTTGCCCAGGCTGGTCTCAAACACCTGGCCTCAAGGGATTCTTCCAACTAAGCCTCCCAAAGTACTAGGATTACAGGTAGGTGGCACCATGTCTGGCCCAGAAAAAAATGCTTTTAACTGACATACGCAGTATTGTATAATAGATTGCAGTCTACATCTTACATTTTCCACTGAGTGGTGCATTTTAAAGATTTGTCCACGTTTTCTCTTTGTGAATCTGTCCACTCCTTTCATCTGCAGAACAGAATACCATTGTGTACCTAAGCCACATGGCATTCATCCTAGCAATGCTTGCCTGACCTGCACTCTTGCTATAGCAAATAGCCTGCAAGAAATGTGTACCATTATTGCAAATGGGGCAATATTAAGCCATAAGATACACACATCTAATTTCCCTAAATATTGTTACTTCAGCCCCCTGAATATCTGCACCAATTTAAACTTCTACCAAGGATACATGAGGGTTCGGGGAGTTCAATTTATGAACAGCATTTAGTACTGGCTGGAGAACGTGACTTA
This sequence comes from Chlorocebus sabaeus, assembly GCF_047675955.1. Taxonomy (NCBI): domain Eukaryota; kingdom Metazoa; phylum Chordata; class Mammalia; order Primates; family Cercopithecidae; genus Chlorocebus; species Chlorocebus sabaeus. The sequence continues at coordinate 131,512,842 of NC_132912.1, forward strand.
TAATTTCATATAAAATCTGAGCCATTGGATTTGGCCAAGGAATCTGTCACTTTTGGGAACTAAGAAAGACCACCAGTCTGGGGGCCTCCATGTTCAGAGGGACAAGATCTCCACCATCTTAGGAAGTGGTTGCAACCCAGTGCCTCTGAAGCCTACAGGGGCTCAGCATGGGCGATGTTGGAAGGGACTTGCTCCCAGCACTATGCCTTGAGGTAACAAGAGGATTTCCCAGCAACTCCTGGGCTCCCTGCCTGAAAAGTCCAGATTCAGAAAATTCTTCCCCCAGGGTAAAAGCATTTGGGGGCCTTTCATGTGTGGTTTTTGCAACATCCCATTTCAATCAGCACCTGTTTATGTTGATGTTAGCAATAACAGAGGATGAGGGCATAGAAAAAATTAAGCATTTGCAATAAACGCTGAAAATGAACTATCTTATTACTTGAAAATATAATTCTAGTTCTTTGCCATATAAATAATATGATTCCCCTGCACTGTACGATCCCCTTTCTGCCTGCAACATGAAGGTTCAATGCCCACCTTCTCCTTGGCTTTGAATGTGTCAGACTCTCTGACCAGTGCTCTAGGGCGCATCTCATATTTTCCCACAGCAGAGGAAAGGAAGACTGTCCAATCTCGAGGGTGTGTGGCTCTGTGGGGAGCCTCAGGTTGCACTCCCGGGGGATTTAAGGCCAGGTGGTGGAGCTCTCCCCCAGCTTTGTTTCTGAGCTGGTGACACCTTTCACAGTGTATCTCTGTGGTCTCTGGGAAGCCACTTCCCAAGAAGGAAGCTGAGGCAAGGCTACAAGCATCCAGGTGTCAGCACCACAACCACAGAACGGCGAGTGAGGAGAGCACACATGGGGCCTTGCTGTTCTTGCCATCACTGCCAAACACGTCCAACTGGACACAGCTTGGTTTCCACCGGCCTCACCCGTGGGTTTGTAAGCTCCATGAGGGCAGCGCCTGGCCTGGTTCTTCTGTGGATCCTCTGTTCTGGATACAAGAGATGGACTACATATGTTCATGGAGTGGAACAAAACAGTGCCAAACACGACATTACAGAAGTGCAGGCATAAATCAGAACTAGTCTGTGGTCTCTGGGGGTTTACATTCAGGCAGTGAAGGGACAACAGGCCAATTCCTGCTCACGCCAGCCTCTGTCCACTTCGAACACTTGTCGAGGGCCTATAGCAAATCCCAAGGGGACATGCCCTTCTCAGAGCGTGCGAGTCAGCCCCTTAAGACCACTGAATGGTGGCCTGACCAGGGTGCTCCTCAGGCTGCAGAAAGAAGACGCCCCTGAGTGGCCACACGTGATTCCCATGTGCCCCAGGCTGGAGGCGTTGATGTCCAGATATCATTCTCTGCAGGGAGCCCCGCTTCCCGACCACATTTCTCCTTCTTGGCCGTACCAAGATCACAGCTTTTCAGAACCCACACAAACATCGACACCTGGCCCATTTTACATTCCTGTTTTCCGCTGAAGCTGAAGACCCTATAGACACCCGTGAAAGGCACTGGAGGAGAGGGGGCCCCGTGCACATACGGAATGCAAGTCCCTTAATTAAAATATCTGATCCAGACAAGGCATTTTGAAATATTCATTAAACCAATTTTTATTTAACCTACATGGACCAATCAAATGCAACCCACACCGCCTCATCGCCGCGTGTCAGGAGAAGTAAATTGAACTCCTGATGGGGCAGAGCGATGGGTCAGCAGGCAAGCTTCTCTGCCTTCACCCGCTTTCCACGCAGCGCCAGACAAGAGAGGGCAACCGTCAATCCAGCGCCGCGGCGATCATTATAGGTCTGCAGTGAAGCAGAAAAACGCCGTAATAAACAGGCCCCGCTGCCTCCTCTCACTCCATTCATCCTCCCCTACAAGTGCTCGGCCCTTCTGGCCTTGCTGAGCGTTAAATCCCCGTCCAGCTGTTTGACCCTATTACAGGAACATGATAGGCACCCCTGTCATTTGAAATGCCTGCAACAGTCGGATGCACCAAATCTATCTTCCCGACAGGTAAACCTATGGATAATTTATTTTTATGTGCTTTCAAAGGATGTTGACAACAGTCAGGAACGTCCGTGTTCAGGGGAGTGGGTCTCGCAGCGCCAGCGGTCACTGTTAATGAGCAGGAGGGGTGGCGGCTGCAAGGGCGTCCAGCTCCACAGGCCTCCAGACCTGCGCGTGCAGCCTGGGCCCGGTACCAGCAAGATCCGGTTCCGTCCATGAGATTCTGACTCAGACTTAGGTTTCTGCCCGATTACATTCAGCTAAAGCCACTCACCTGAAACATCCCCCAGGACGTGGGCAGGTGTCACCCAGAGGGCAGGGATGGTGCAAGCTGTGCTGCACATATCGGGACCCAGAGCTTCATATGGCTGCACTAAACTAGTGCGGGTTGGGTCTGATTAAAATCTTTACCTGGCTTGACATCTTCTACATAGCCACTTGCTCCTACGCTGTCCGTGCCACTGCCTCAAAGAATTATCTGCAAATATTACAGAGAAGGGTTAAAAGCTGGCAGGAGAGTCTTAAACTTTGTTATCACATTCACCACAAAAAATAACCACACATATAAAAATATCACTGTTTGCAAGTAGGAGTAGTGCGGCCTTTGTAGCTCTGGGGCGGGGGTACCTAGAGAGAGAATGACTTCTAAGTCGCCCTCCGGATTTCTGTGTGACCGTGCACCTTCACAATGGGTGCCATTTAAGCCTACAGAATCCAATCAATGTGTCAGTTAAATTGCTACTCATCTGTCGAGATTAAGCGTCCGACTATTACCTCAGATTTAGTAGAAGTCTTAGATACTGGCACATTTCACTGAAGCCATTAGTAACACCTGGAATCATTCACATTAGTTTAAGATCTGGCACCATAAATTCCCAGCCATTAATGATTATTCTGACTCCTCAGGATAAATGGCTTAACGTTTTTGATAATGAAAATATACATTCTGCAGTAGTTCCTTCTTAAACCCACATTACCTTTGTAATGTACTTCATGGCTGATTGTAACGGACGGCACCATAACTCTCCAAAGGAATTTTAGTGTGCTGTAAAGTATGGAAGATCTGTTGCACGATTAATTTTTTTTAAAAAAATTAATGAGTTATTTATTTAGCTGTTTACTTTGGGAAATGTAATGACGTATCTTAATTGGCCTGATTGTCATGACAGAGTAAAAGCATCTCGAGCCGCATTATTTCGGTCAGTTTCCTTGTAAGTTCCGACACACAAGATACGCTGCACACAAAGGCAGGCAACAAACTTCTATTGGATAGTATCAAAAATAACAGAAAAAGATCATTGTGAGAGCCCAGGGTGTCAGCTTAGTTATAGCTGAGAGAGATTATTTAAATATCTCAAATAAATCTTTTCATTCCCAGCACATTCATCTCTTTTAAGTGCTCATTAAGGTAGGGGCGTGACAGCCTTGGAAAATGAAACACTAATTCTTTTTCTCTGAAGCCGGAGTGTTCTGCTCCCAAGGGCGGCTGTAGTTTAGGGGGATTAGAGAACTAGGGCAGAGAGGGGTTCCTCTTCTGCATTTCATTCCAAAAAGTGATGGGGGGGGGGGTGTTTGTTTGATGCCACTTTTCTTCCTGCTTATCTTGTGTGATCTATTAGATCTGAAGAAAGCGGATGTCAGTCTGTGGTGTTTGATAAACGGTCCTTGGAACGGGGCTGTGCCGACCTTACCTCACTGCAGCTCAGCGTAATTTGCAGTCAGCTTGTCTTTAGTTGATTTAGACTAAGTTTTCCAAAGACAGAAGCTGAAGGATGGGGCTGGAGCTCCACGTTCTCCTTTTCCAATGCCAGGTATTTTTTTGTGTTTTTTTTTTTTTTTTTTTTTAATAATGAAGAAACTCTGTCTAAAAACACATCGCAGCACTAGTCCACAGCTAAACTCGAATAAATGTGCACATTTGGGTCTTACTGTTAAAAGCATGCACATTTCCGGACCCCTCAGAGAGAGGCAGTCAGGATTCCCTTAAACAATAAAGGTTCATAAAACGGGGCCTGAGAACTCGTTAATGAACTTGGAAATGGTTATTGATCCACATTAAGCCTAATTTGCTTAAATTCAATGCAAAATTTTGCACGTGGTATCAGAAAGTGATGCCCAGGAAGCTAGAGGGTAAGCTGGAGTCAAGGGTGACCGGGAGCTCTTCTGTCTGTGTAGGCAGCACTGCCCTGGGTGGCTTCCCTGAAGCTCTGCTCACTCTCATCCCAGCCTCTGCTGCTTTTTCCCAAGCCCAGCTCCTCACAGCCCAGAGACACTCCTCGGAATACCATGGAAGCCCAGCAGGACTCTCGCCAAGGCAGGACCCAGGCCGCCAACACCTGTGTGGAGGTGGAGACAAATTTTCAGCCACAAGGATTGCATAGAGCAGAATTTAACCCGCTAGAGGAGGGGATGGACAGCGCAGAAGAAGAAATGTGAGAAAGTGAAGCAGCCCCAAACATGGTGGGCATTGCATATAAAGGTCGAAAGATACTGAGATCACCTGCAGGAGAAGTACAAAGACAGGAAGATGAGAGACGAGAAAGGCTTCATCTGAGAATCTAAAAATCACTAAAGCGTCACATAGAAGGTAATTGGGATGAGGACTGAAATTCGGGGCCCTGGTGGAAACTGTACAAATAAGGTCTTATTGAAACATTAAGCCCAGAGCGTGCCAGGGCCACTGGTGGGCATGCAATAAATAATAATTGATAATAATGAGGATACTCAAATTTAATTCCATGTTCCATGGGAAGTTCCCCAGGGCATCGCTGGAAACATCCTTATGAGTCCCTGCGCCCGCTCCTTTTATCTGGTGGGGAAGCAGGAACGTTTGTCTCACTGGCCGGCCATGCCTGCTCCACCGGGAGGCCCGCAGAAGGCAATGCCACAGGGACCACTCCACTGCTGAGCAGCCTCTGTCCTCTGCGCTGTCCCTGGTGAGGGAACAGGACAGGAGGGGCAGCCCCAGACCTCCCAAGGCCCCATGTGGAAAGGAGTCTGTGCCAATAGCCAGTGCAGCAGGGCGGGCCGGAGCTGCCCTGTGCAGGGAGAACTCCAGAGACAGGCGGGGAGCGAGGAGTCTGAGTCGAGGTGCGGGGAGACAGCTAGGAACTGCTTCCAACTTGAAGGTGGACATTTCCAGACCTCGTGCGTGTCCCTGGAGCCAAACCAGATGGGACCCTCAGAGGAGATGGGGCCGCTCAGGGGCCTGGGGAAAACCAAAGAAAGCCACTGCAGCCAGGCCCATCTGGGTCTGCCAGGGTGAGCTTGGAAACAGCCATGTGTCCCCACAGGAGGAGATGGGACCCGGGGAAAATGGGAGAGGCAGGACAGCTAAGTGGACTGGAATGAAGCCAAAATGAGGGGCCGGGGACACTGTACAAAGCCACTCTTTGTGCTATCCCTGCTCTGAGAGTGAGTGGAGAATCTGCTCCTCCAGCTGACACTGAGGTATTTTTAAACAGCACCAAAATGACACATTATAAGTGCAAGGGTTTTAGTACAGAGTAGCAGAGATCATTCCAACCCCGACATTTTCTGTGACCACAATTGAGCCTTTTTTAGCACGTAATTTTCTTTAGAAGGCACGTTTAAACCCAGGATGAACAGCAGGCCTTCCCCGACTCCCTGCCTAATTGTTTAACATAGACGTATAAACAAAACTACACACACCTGTGTACGTATAGGTATACACAGAAGCATGTTCATATATAAACATATCATTTGTTTTGTGTATGCAGACACATAATCTTTTCCATTTTATGTGTGCACCACTTACACACACACGTATACATATGTGAGTATACCTTTTAGCAACATATAGAGTGATTTTCCCTCTAGGTGATCCTTCCGTGATCTATGGAAAATAGGAAGGAAGGAACTATTTGCATTTGGAGCTATATTAACCCAAATGAGTAGTGCTTTCAGCGGCAGGTGATCTTTTTAGACAGCGTGCCCTAGAATTTTTGGAAAGTGCAGAGAATTTGTAGAAATAATGATTATGAGGAAGGAAGTGATGGGGGGCGGGTGGATTGGTTCAATTTCTACTAATAAGTGCTTCATAATAGCTCAAAAAAATCTCTGTCAGACCTCTGCCTCTTTCGAAATGCAAATGGCTGAGTGTCGGCTGCAAAGCTTGCTGTGTGCGATACACAGACAAGGGTAATATCTTCTCTGTGTCATTCCAAATGATATGGAAACAACGGAAAGCGTCCTGGCTGTGGATAATTACGGAAGAATGACAGGTTGGTAATAAGTTCTCATTTAGGAATCTCTCGCACTCGGGAGGCGCAGGGACGGCTTGCGCGCCGTGATTCTGGAGTTGCACTGCCATCTGCATGAGTAAGCAGGTCTCGAAAAAGGAATTTGGGGGAACTGCACATGAAGATTTCAGACTCGAAACCCATAATTTTATTAACCTTGAAAACTAATCAGCATCTTAGTGAGACATGAAGGTGCATCCCATCTGCAGCGGTGGGGAAGGCATGTGGGAGCTGCTCTTGCCTGCCCTGGTTCTGTGACCAGAAGGATGAAACCACACCAGTTTAGCTGGTCTGGTGCCCACCATGCAGCTAAAGCCTCGTGGGTGATCCTTTTCCTGGGAGCAGTGCTTTGCCAGGGTCCCGGGTGTTTTTAAGGTAGAAACAAACTCAACAGAGAGACCGTGGGAGTCTGTCAAGGTTATAGTAGATTCAGGTTGGGAGCTTGGCATTATTGATGCATATTATTAATCATCAAAAAATGAGGGAGGAGGAATATTTAAAATCCGCAGTGACATGCTGGATGAGTGCCTGGTTGTGCTGAAGCAGGTTCCATTAGCCGTCACTCACTCCTGAGCACACAGGGGAGTCGGAGTCTCTTTCCGTGTGGCACTTTGGCATTGGAAGGAAGCCCTGGGGCACCTCTATCCACAGGGATGGCTGTTCCTCCAGAACCCCAGCATTAGCCATCAAGGAGTCCCTCTGAGCACCACCCCCTCACTCTCAGCTACAGGTTGACCCTGAACCACAGACCATGCTGATGGCAACATGGCCAACTGGGTAGAACCTTCTGCTCACACTGGGCTCTGTAACCTTCTGGCCTGAACACTTGCCACCCATGGTTCTCCCACAGTTTCTGTGTCTCTCCCAGAGTCTGACTTCTTGAGGACAAGCACAGAGGGACCTGTCTGTGGCCCCTTTCTAGGGCTCAGATGTGTATCAAGATATCTGTTGATTTGATGCAACGTTGATCTTCAAATGGCTGCTTTCAATAAGCCTGCCTTGTTTTACGGCATTTGCAATCATCGTCTCCCCTCCTCTCCTATATCTGCTGTTAACAGAATTATCTTCAGATATTTAAACTTGGACTGGGAGGAAATAGATACAGCCTTGGGTACATGCCATCACGCCATCATGCCAGGGCGCAATGAGAGACAAAGGGTCGCCCTGGTGAGGCACATAGATGCCCTGTCCAGTTTTTGTTTTGTTTTGCTTTTATTTAATAGTTGTGATATGAAGAGATGGCATCAAAACAACACACTCACATGAATTCCCCTTGATTCCATGTCAGGTGCATTAGTAAATACATTGTCTCCTGGAACCCTGCATGAAGTGAGTGCTATTATTATTACCATTCTATGCAGAAGGAAACAGAGTCACCAAGAAGTCAAGTGATGCCTAGGCCCAAGGTATCAGCCTTAATAAGTCTAGAGCTGGGATTTGAGCCTAGCCCTGACTCTGCCAAGACCTGGGTTCTCTCTGTGCAGCCATGGAGTCCTAGGGAAGAGACACTGGAATGGAAACATTAGAGGTTTTAGTGGCACTTAGGAAACCGCATGAGAATGACAATGTTATGTGTGTTCAGGGCAGCATCCAAGAAGCTCCTTTACCACATATGGCACAGAAGGTCAGCTCATGGTGAGAGGAACTTAGGGCTGGTATGATGACTCCTTGTATTAGTCCGTTTTTGCACTGCTGATAAAGACATACCCGAGACTGGGCAATTTACAAAGGAAAGGTTTAGTTGGACTTACAGTTCCACATCACTGGGGAAGCCTCACAATCATGGCAGAAGGCAAGGAGGAGCAAGTCACATCTTACATGGATGGCAGCAGGCAAAGAGAGAGCTTGTGAAAGAAAACTCCCCCTTATAATAACCATCAGATCTCATGAGACTCGCTCACTATCATGAGAGCAGCATGGGAAAGACCTGCCCCCATGAATCAGTCACCTCCCACTAGGTCCCTCCCATAACATGTGGGAATTCAAGATGAGATCTGGGTGAGGACACAGCCAAACCGTATCACTCCCATACTTGTATCCCCACCTGTGGCCCTTGCCATGGAACATGGACTCAGTGAGGGAGCTTCCATCTGGTTTTGAGTTTTTCTTGCTTCTCTCCTTTAAAAACAACTAAGTGAAGAACAGAGAAAGTGGAGAAAATTCCTATGGCCTCATGAGCTGCTCAGGTGAGTTGGATTAATCTGAGTTCCATCTTCCAGGTAATTCCATGGAAGCCTGACTTAGAAACACAAAATATAAAAATTGGCATGAAAACTTCATCTACACTTGGATTAGCACAGAAGTCACTAATTACTGTGATTAGTTTCAATGCAGAGTCACAATACAAAGCAATGATTTTATTTTATATAAAATAAATCCTCTAGGTGCAAAGTAACAATGTTTGGTCAGCTTTATGAATTTCTTAAAAGCAAATAAAATAAGGATAACCAAGTAGTTAAGAGAAGATCCTTGGAAATTTGACCCGGCCTTCTCCAGTAATTATTCTAATTATTCTTCTATTATTTGGGCCAAGAGCCAAAGGTTCCCAAGTGCGTAGGAAGTTAATAGCAGACTTGAAGTGAGAAGGGGAGGGCAAGCTAGCATATGTTCATTAAAGTCTGCTTTCACTTAAGGGTTTTGCATCAAGGAGGCTGCAGGCACCAATAATTTATCTTGAAGTCTATTTACTCAGTGCAACAGGGAAATAATAAATTGTCCTAATTTTCCTTCCTGGCCCCAGAAGTGGCTGCCTCTTGCCTTCCCTCCCAGTGACCCCACGGGGGTCAGTCTGTTGCCCAGGCACTGAGTGAGCCCCCAGACGCGCTTGGAGGAAACGTTTCCAGTGGTGCCCTGTGGGCTCCAGCAGCTGTGTTAGCATTCTTCAACCAAGGTGTATACTTCTGAGGGGGCTGCTGGTGGTTGGTGGGTGGGAGAGCTGATAAAAGAGACTTGGGACCAGGGCCGTGAATGGGACTTACATAGGCCCAGCATGCCCTGGAGTGCCCAAGCCAGGAGGCAGCATCTCTTTCGCTGCCTGAAGACTCCTTTGAGCCATAATCCACACATGCACCTGGCCCTTTGGAAGGTCATCCCAAGAAAAATCTTGAATCTGCAAGTTCTTATTGAATGCCTGCTCCAAAACACAAAGCTGGGTTCTTGGGTCACACGGCTAAGCCCCATCAGACACAAGGCCAGGATCATTGTGGGCAGAAATAAACCAAGACCTGCCTTGCTGTTTCCTTGTAAGCTCCAACATCTTCAGAGCATCAGTCAGTTTTAGCAGTGTCATTCTGAAGACACTCCAAAGCCACCACTGAGTGCATCTGCTAGAAATGCCCATGATGCCTGTTCCCCTTGGGTGGTTCTCTAGGAGGTTCTGGGTAAAGGGCAAGGACATCCCTGGAGAGGTCAATGCAATTACCCCTTTGTTCCTCCAGAGAATGAATTAGCCCCAGGTTCCTTACCTGCTACCCGAGCTAGCCCAGAGGAAGAAGAACAGAGAGTGGGCAAGCTTTGATAGGAATTGTGGGGGACAAAAGAAAGGTGAAGACTGACCTGCAGTGAGCCAGGATGTGGCACAAGTCAGGGACCACAAAAAGGCATTGCTCCACGCAGACCCATACCCCAGTACAGCCACACCCAGTGAGAAGCTGTCTAATTACTGAAAGTCGTGACCCAGCAGTTCAGCCAGGCTGCCCACCCAACATGGCCTGTGAGCTGCAGACTGGAGAGTCTAGTCCTCATCACCATGAGGTGCCACTGCTGTGTTCAGTAGGGGCCATCCAGAGCCTCCCCAGCAAACAGCAGCCTTTGTTCATGGATGCAAATGCTCTTCCCATGCAGAAAGCCACAAGCCCCAAATCCAGCCTGTGGCTAATGCAGGCTGGCCAGGCAGTTGCAACAGGGTCCCAAGTCAAGGGATTTCTCAGCATATCTCTTTACATGGATGGTTTTTGAAATGTTTATCTTCTTGGGTAAGACAACAAGGAGCAAGGGAAATGCCTGGGAAAGGGACAGTGAGAGGGGCTACGGGGGTCTCAGTGAGAAGCTGGGAGGAACAAGTCACTCTCATCACAGGTGCACCTGCGTGGGGAGGGATTACCTATGATGAGGGCTGCATCCCTTTACAAAGGCAACTTCCATTTTCCAGAGTGCAGTAGGCCAAAGGGAGAATGGAATCTGCATCAGCTATTCTTTCCTGAACCCAGACCCTAGAATATATTTTTTTCTAAAAGTTTTCAAATCATAGTATCAAAAGTCATGGTTTTCTGACTCAAATATGTGCAAACATTTCTTCCATTGGAGTTCTTAAGTTGTCTATGTTTGGGAGTCAGCTGGCAATGGGAGGGGTCTGGGGAGAACAGCCAGCCCCACATCCCTGGCACAGCTGGTCCCAGTGCCTGGGAAGACCATCATGGTGACATGGCGAAGGCATCAGTACCAGCCCGGGGTGGTCGAAGGGAGGCAGCCTTGGTCCCTGACCCGAGGCTTTCCCGTGTCATGAGATTGGCCAAGTTTTGTGTTTTTCCCTGCATTGGTAGGCTCTGTTGATCACTTGGGATATGCAAGTCCGGATAAACCAGGGGGCTGGTCTAGCAGGGAGAAAGCATGGCTCTCCCTCCGCCTGACAGCTCCACTTCATCGCCAGCCTCAGACACTGAGACTCACATTTATTCATTTTGAGCAATGTGTTGTACAGACGGCCTGTCCGCACCAGCCCTGGCCGAAATGTCTTCTTTAATAAAAATTCTGCTCCAAATGGCCCAGCTGATCAAGTGAAGTGGCCTTTCCACAGACTATTGACGATCTGTCTCAAGCATTATCTCATAAGTTTCCTTTTATTTTCTCTCCCAACCCAGATAGTCTCCGCTTTGAACCATAGCTGCTGGACGAATTTGGATTTGATGCAACCTGCATACTTTCTACCTACCTCCCGGCTCTTTTTGCATTCTTCAAAAGCAACAGGAAAACTTAAAATTCAGAAGAAAACATATTTAAATGACTCACCTCTTCCCTGAATATGACTTATGAGGTCCACAGGGAAATGGATATTATTTCTTGAGGCAGCTGGCCTTGGAGACTGAAGCAGTCAGGAACAGATCTATAAGCTGGGGGAAGGCAGAAGTCTCATGTTAGGGATAAGCATCTCTGGATGGATCTTCATGGACACAAGTCTTGTATGTGAAGATAAAGGAAAGTAAACTCGCTTATGCAAAAGTAGATATTTGTGACAGACTCCTGGATGGACCTCAACAAATAGGTCTAATCTTCTCCCGCCAGTTTTCACCCCATGAGTTGTTATATTTAGTTTATCCAGATAGATTTTGGAACTAGTCTTACCACGTGGTACACACTCAGTAAATGCTTATGAATGAACCAATCGACTGACAGTTTTCTCTTCTGAAAAATGCAGAAGCTCCTGGCTAGTCTCTAAGGGTCCTGGTGAGTTAAAGTCCTGGGGATTCTGATTTACAAAAGGAGGGGGCCAGAGGAGAGGCATGAGCACCTCTAGAGCCAGCCTGAGCAAAGAGAGAGGCAGCCCTGCTCCCTGGAGAGTGCACTGATATCTACCCTCTCCTGTAGCCTTGTGCAGGAGGGGCGGTGCAGGAAAGTGGGGGGAGGCAGCACAGGTGAGACTCGGCGATCAACCAGAAGGAAAAGAACGTCAGGAAGGAGGTAAGGAAGCAAAGGCGGCAAGCAGCCGTAGCTGAACAGTGGCCCAGGGCAGATGGAGCAGACAACAGGGAAGTCATTTGTCCAGAATGCCAGGGATTTCCACAAAGTCAGCATTACCCACACGGCCTACATTTCTTCATCGAGGAGGGGAGCACGATCATGTGGGCTCATTTCTATCTCCATGATGAGTGCAGATTTGAAAGGGAGATACAAGATGTGAACATTGGAAGCAACCGCCATAGGATTCATTACATCAATTTGGATGCTTTACTTGTAATTGTTCCGCAACAAAGGCATGTAAATAGGAGCGCGTTAGACCAGCGGTTTTTGTGGCAACCCTCATCAAATTGGAGCAAAAATGCTTCCAAGGCTGTTTATGCATCTCTTCATTTGTATTCCATCTCATTTCAAGAAGGAATTTGAGAACCTCAAACTCACAGGACCAGGGACGACACTCAAATGCAAAGTTATCAAAATACGCTCCTACATAGTGAGAGAGTTGTGATAGGGGAAATCGTCCGCTTTTCTGCCTGCACCCTCTGGGCGGAATGTACATGAATTTTAACTTGTGATAAAGTTGAACAATGTTTTCATAATAAATGTAACCATTCCATGGGGTGACGGAGCAGCGCTGCTGATAAGTGGACTTCAACTTGGGCTGCATACTAAGTTTCTTTGACATAAAAGAAGAAAAGTAATGTGTCCAGTAAGCTAAGCACACTATTTAGATAATACTTATCACTCTGGTTATGAGAAGCATATCAATGTATGATTCCTGACTGACATCGTAGCTATGTGTGTTTTTCTAAAGCTGAAATACTGAAAATCTTAGCAAAAGAATGGAAGAGATCACTGATAAAAACTAATGGGTGCCTTCACTCATTCCTCTAACATAATATTTACGTTAAATAGGATTCCTCTAACATAGTATTTATTTACTGAACATCTATACAGACAAGGCCTATGCCGTTACAACATTTCATGTGTCACACAAAAAAAGGCACATTTTTAAAGTATATGATGAAAAATCCACGTTGGCAAGTATTATAGTGTTATAACTGAATTTCGGAAGTACAATGTTAGTGGGTGATTTAAATTCATTTCTTTTCACTTTTTTAGACTTTCTAAAATATTCTATTATTTCAGACCTAGAAAAAAATCCATTTAACAGTACAATGTGATAGGCTGTCTATAAAAAAAACATATGAACGGAGTGTTTTAGTGAAGCTAAGAAAGGAGCTGTTCATTCTGTCTGAGAACATTAAAGTCCCCCCTGGTAAATGCAATACTTTAGGGATCTTTCCTCATTCCTAATAGGGAACCCAATCAGATATTGGGTTTAATTTTTAAGAGTCTGCCTGTTACAAATAAAGTTTCCATTACCTAAGCATGGAAATGATTCTTCAAGGATGCTCTACTAGTTCCTTTCCAAGATATGCCGTCTACGGAGCAGTCCACCTGCCGCCAAAAGCAGTGCTGTTTTTAAGGGTAGGGTGGAGAGCAAGAACACAGCAGTTTCCTATACAGCCTCCACATCCACCTTGACCCATTGCACAATGGTGCCGCTACTTTGCACTGTGGTGAATCAAATTGCATGGCTTATTCCATTTATTCTATCTCAGCCACATTCAGGATGAGAAAAAGCCCTCGGTTGCCTTTCCTCCCCAGCAGGAAATATCTTCTGTAGCAAAAGAAGGTGGAAGTGAGTAAATGTCATAATAAACACAGACCACACCACCCAGTCACAAGGGCCAGGCACGAGAAAGACAGAGAGCGGTGCAACCACTGATCAATGCTCCCCAAGATGAAGCCATCTGTCTTTTGTGGCAGTTATTTTGGGGAAGCCCTGCAGAAATCCAAGGATGGAATTAGAAATGAAACATTATCATCTTCTTTACCGGTGAGGTTCAGGATGTGTATTAGTTTGTATATAAGCATACTGAAGCAAGACTTCTCTTTACATTTCTCTATTTTTTTCCCATTCTTCATCTTCTGTGCTTGATCCGTAGTAGGAGATGTTCAAACATAGATGAGGAAGAGCATCTTCCAAGAGCATCAATAATTCTCCTACTAACTAGCAGAGTCAGATCTCAACTTGAATTGGAGGAACGTCAGAGCCCTACCCTTAACCTTAGGCCTCCAGCTAGTTCCTGGCAAGACTGTGCTGATCTTAGGTGACTTTGCCCACCTGAGGGTAGGGGACACATCCCCTCTCTCTCCCTTCCAGTGCATGGGGACTGGAAATGCCCTGGAGACCAGCAGCAGCTTCTCACACTTCCCTGTAATGAAGGGGTTATTTGGACACTGTCCCAGGAAATCACACATAGCAGGAGAGCAGAGGCAGTTTGTCAAGTCCACGAGGAAGAATCCAGTTATTAACATGTGCCACTCCTCACCTACAGCGTCCTTTCAGGAATAGATGGTCAAAGTGTTGAGTGTTTTTCAGATTTTATCTTCAAGGCTTAAGAAACGCCTGAAGAACTTTGAATGAGAGGGCATGTGGGGAGGACTGATGGGTAAATACTGGGTTTTCTCTCTTTTTTTTTTTTCCCCCTGGTATCAATTGCTAGTTTTGCTGGTCCCTGCTTCCCAGAGTTTGTCCCCAACAGATAATGAAGGCCATTCTCCTCATCTCATCCCAGTAACCTTGTCAGAGAGACCTTCTCGGCCTTCCTGCCAGAGACATGACAGCACACACCATAGTGGCTGTCAGAGAGTCGCAGCCCCCTGTCCTGCCCCCCGCACTTAGGGCTATACAAGCATTGCGTGCGCTGATGCTTCTGAGTTAACATGTATCATAACAAGGGTGGGCAAGATGGAAACATCCTTATTTAGGGCACAAATAACTGCCACAAGTGCAGTGCAGAGTTAGAGAGCTCAGAATATATTTTCATCCATTTAATAATTATCTTCCTTGTGTGTGTTGTCTGGGAGGGCTGAGCGATCACCTATCCACTCTGTTGGTAGGAGACGTGGGATCTTCCCCACACTTTATTCCAACCATCAGTCTATCTGCTTAGGCATTAAACTGGGCAATTATGGTTGCTGAGCAACCATAACTTTTGCATATGTGCCTCCTGTGGTTTTGTATGACAACCACAATGTTATGATAACAGGATTTTTTTTCCAACCAAGATCCTTCTTTATATGTAAATTTATGCTAGAATTGTGTATTTAAAAATTAGTTTTTATGAGTAATGAGCCTCAGGTTTGGCTGTGCTTCCCTCCTCCTCTACCAGGTTTATAAAATCAAGTTCGGAAGTTCTGGGATCACAGAGATGGTATAAAACGAGGTGCAGGCCCTGACTTCCAAGGCAGCAGTTCACTCCTGGGGACATACTCAGGACAACACAGACATCTGACTCCTGCTCGTGTGCAAGGAGTCATTGACTCGGGGCACCCGAGCTGCACGTGCTCTGGGCCTGCCTCAGCACTGTCACTGGGAGGGACAGGAGGGTGGGGCTGGAGTGAGGAGGGCGGGGGTCTTGCTGCTGCTTTGCTCCTCTCCATGGCCCTTATCCAGACAGTTAACATTTTCCAAGTGACTCCTCTGTGTTGGGAAAGAGAGAAAATATCCAGGCATAGTTATCTCTCAGAGCCAACTCCACTCTGCTCTCTGGGGACATAAGATCTCCAGGGAAGATGCCTAAATAACCCCCTTTATTCTGTGCAGTGTGAGAAAACTCCCATGCCTCCGGGAGGTTTCTAGCCACTATGGACTAAAAGAGAGAGGAAGTATGTTCTCTGCAGTCAGGCAGGCTGAGCCACCCAAGATCAACACAGTCCTACCGTGAACAAGCTGGTCTGGGGTTAAATAAGGCTCTGAAGGCTTCCAACTCAAGTCCAGATCTGGCTCTGCCAGTTACTACAAGAATTACTGCTGCTCTCAAAACCTGCACTTCCGTGTTTGTGAAAGCACAACTGTCAGCATCCTACCCACCTCTCAAGGTAGTTGTGACATTAGAGAAGGTGTGTGGAACACAGCACTCTCTGTCTCTTCCGAATTTCCTTCTTCTGAACTTCATTCACTTGGGGCATAGGGAACATGGATGGGCTGTAACACGAATTGTAAATACTTGCTAAGTGTTTCCAGGTTTTGGGGGGAATGCAAATCTTTCAAGTGAAAAATAAATAGCAAAAATGAAGATAGAAAGCAGGTTTACAGAGGAAAAAAAAACAGGTCTAAGTCATCCTGTATTACTTGGCTCCACTGTTTTCCTTTGCTGTATTATCTGACTGCACCGGTGAGAGAAGGGAGAGAGGAGAGGGAACCATAGTCAGTTGGGAGGATTTGGTCCGAGAACCGCTCATAAATATTGATGAGCACATCGGTTTCACATTAACGTTTGATGAAATGTTTCATGGGCCTGAACCAGTTTCCCAGATTAAGAAAATCCCGTCCACACCCACACACACTCCTTATTTTCTCTCCAAACTTTGGTTTGTGTTCCATAGACACAGACATAGAACAGTTTTGAAATTGACCTTTTCTTTGTATCTTTATTCTCTTCTCTGTTGCCTCCATTGTGCCAGTGACTTCAGAGACAATCTGGTAGAGAAATGCAAGGATTAGCCCTCACCGAAATCCAAGGATAGCAAAATATACATTTTTCTTATGCCGAATTTTATCATCTGCACCTAATTATCAAAGTTCAGGATTACCATTTGGAGGGAATTGTTCAAAAACATCTGCTCTTCAAAACACAAGCATTGCTAAAATTTCCCTTTCCCAGAATTTCTAAGGCAAGCCTTTCACAAAACTTAAGAAAATGGGGAGATGTCTCTTTCCTTGGTGGTGGGGGAGCTGGAGAGGGATTGGATCAATTAGGCTTGTCTGTCTCTTGCCTGTTGTCGGCAACCATCCCCAGCACCAGGGCTGACACAGCCCAGCCTCGCCTTGGACATTCGGCTGTTGAAACTGTTGGTGACAAACACAAAATTCCAAAGAAAACCAAATCAAATTCTTCTGATTGAAAAGATATGTGGGCGACTCGCTAAAGGTTTCGAGTGCTGACCTGTGCAAATGCTATTTAAAGAGGCAATAGCAACTGAAACAGACACAAAGGAATCAGGCATCTGCCTCGGGACTTGGAGACGGGAATAACCAGTGGAAAAGGAAAGCCAGACTGACACTGGCAGAAAAGGCAGGAGATTCAAAGAAGGAGAATGAGCCCATTTCTACCAGATCACATGTCAGTCATGACTGAGGGTCCGGACCTGGCATCCCTTTAAGAGACAAGAAAGTCAGGGCTCACCAATCGCTGCCGAAGGAATTCCCATCTCAGCAGAGGTGCTTTTCTCAAGAAAGACAAGAGCAGCCAGTGAAGCCAAGCCTCCCTAAGCCTGAGTACCTATCTGGGCGAAGCCAGGCCTCCCTAAGCCTGAGTACCTACCTGGGCAACTCAACTTGAATCCATTAGGTCCTGGAAGGACTTCCCACGGCACATGACAACAAGATGTGTGCCAAAACAAAGGAAGGAAAAGGTACTCAAAAGACATGGCAATGCCTGCCCCCAGATTGGCAAGAAATTGGTGGTTCAGTCTTCTGGAGGCAAATTGCATGAAGCTGAGTCTCTTTAGACAAAGGAAAGGTCTAGTCTCAGAAGTGGTAGGATGATTTGTTGAAAGCAGACCAGTTTCTCATAGCAGGTCCCCTATCAGAGGATGGAGACTCCTGGAGTCAGCTGCAAACTCAGACACCAGAAAGGGCTTTTTGACGTCTGAACACTGCAAGGGTTCAACAAGCCCATGCCTAACAAGCCCAAGCCCCATGTGACCAACAAGGATGAAGTCAACCTTCCTTGGCACTGCTGTCTCTTCATTCCACTAATACAATGTGGCCACTGCCGGGACATACTTTAAGAATCACTTTAAGATTGCGTATTAATTATCTAAATTGCTAAACACCTATGTGAGCTTTTAGATTTATTTAAGTAAGCATGTCTGCTTCCATTTCACAAGGGAAGAAAATTTGGATAATGGAAAAGAGGTTTTTTTTCTTTTCTTTTTTTTTTTTTTGAGACGGAGTCTTGCTCTGTAGCCCGGGCTGGACTGCAGTGGCCGGATCTCAGCTCACTGCAAGCTCCACCTCCCGGGTTTACGCCATTCTCCTTACGCCATTCTCAGCCTCCCAAGTAGCTGGGACTACAGGCGCCCGCCACCTCGCCTGGCTAGTTTTTTGTATTTTTAGTAGAGACGGGGTTTCACCGTGTTAGCCAGGATGGTCTCGATCTCCTGACCTCGTGATCCGCCCGTCTCGGCCTCCCAAAGTGCTGGGATTACAGGCTTGAGCCACCGCGCCCGGCCAAGGTTTTTTTTTTCTTTTAATTTCTTTTTTTTTTTTTTTTTTTCGGGAGGGATTTTGAGCTCCAACTCTTAACTCTTAGTTGTGGACAGTACAGAGATGTACATGGCCTGTCCGTTGTGCATATGTGTGACCCAATCCAGACCTAAGTGCTCTGTCCCCCGACCAAAATAATGCACAGTCCTGTACACAGCCTCATGCTGGTGTCACACAAGGAAAACCTCCAATAACCAACCAAGGGATGCCATAACATACTTTTCAAACAGTTCAGAAGAGTTTTACAACAGTTTTCATCTATAAAGATGAAATCCTCTAGGACACCAAACTCTTTTTTCTGGTCCCTCATTGATTTTCCTATCCACTGAAGACGGTGTTATTTGACTGCTGTGGGAAGAACAGCAAAGCTCAAACGAGGTACTTGGGCAGAAGACCATTTTCTCCTCTCTAAAGAACAGGTTAAGCCGGCAGAGATAACGTCTCCTAATTTGCTTACAGTTTCTATAATATTAGACATTTCCACTGGCAAAAGTTGACTTTCCATCAAAATCCAATGCCCGTGACATCAATTTTCTTCTACAAACAATTATCTTAAATAAGCTGCACTTGTATATAGCATTTCTGTGGGAGACGATCAAATACTCCAAGTTTGTTTGTGTTTTTTTTCCCCAATATTTTCATCCCTTGCTGGTCATAGACTTAAAAGCTTGAAATAGAATTTCGTCTTCTACCAATTTTTTCCCATTTATGTTCAGGAAATATTGATTTTTTTTTAAACTGGAGTTTTAATGGACCTTGAAATTAACATGGCTTTTATTTCTTTGCTATAACACCATCATCACTGATGATGTCACTATGTCTCCCAGCAAAATCATTGGCCAATGGCTGGCATTTAGAGTCTAGGCACTAGGGAGAAATCAACATTACTGTATTTGCTCATACATGGTTCCTCCTACCCTAAAGGAATTATCCTGTCTCAAAGAAATAGTTGGGGCCAGGTGCAGTGGCTCACCCCTGTAATCACAGCACTTTGGGAGGCCGAGGCGGGTAGATCACAACGTCAAGAGATTGAGACTATCCTGGCCAAGATGGTGAAACCCCGCCTGAACTAAAAATACAAAAATTAGCTGGGCGTAGTGGCATGTGCCTGTAGTCCTGGCTACTTGGGAGGCTGAGACAGGAGGAGAATCGCTCGAACCTCGGAGGCAGAGGTTGCAGTGAGCTGGGATCATGCCACTGAACTCCAGCCTGGTGACAGAGCTAGACTCTGTCTCGAAAGAAAAAGAAAGGGAGGAAGGAAGGAAGGAAGGAAGGAAGGAAGGAAGGAAGGAAGGAGGGAAGGAGGGGGAGAGGGCGGGAGGGAGGGAGGGAAGGGAAGGAAAAGAAAGAAAGAAAGAAAAAGAAAGAAAGAGAAAGAAAAAGAAAGAAAGAAAAAAAGAAAGAAAAGAAAGAAAGAAAGAAAGAAAGAAAGAAAGAAAGAAAGAAAGAAAGAAAGAAAGAAAGAAAGAAAGGAGGGAGGGAGGGAGGGAGGGAGGGAGGGAGGGAGGGAGGGAGGGAGGGAGGGAGGGAGGGAAGGAAGGAAGGAAGGAAAGAGAGAGAGAGAGAGGGAGGGAGGGAGGGAAGAAGGAAGGAGAGATAGTTGGGTGACAACAATGGAAACTCTTTCTAAACCAAATTAGCATGATTCTCTCACAAAACAGCCTTAAATCTCAGCCTGGAGTCCAGGATGTGGCCAGGACATTTGCATTTTTCAAAAGCACCAAATCAAATATTTCTGATCTGTGGCGGGATTTGTCACTATCTGTTTCCGGCACATTCCATACACAGCTTATCAGACTTCACGTGCACTTAGTGGATGCTGATTGGTGGCCCTCTCTGGTTGATGATGGGAAATAAGTGGAGGCAAAGTCCAGGACAGACACTGCACCTGAGCAGAACGGCCAGAGCCAGTCGCTCCCAGCCCCAGGCAGAGGGCACAGTGTGGAGGGGCCACGGGCCGTGGGAAGCTGACTGCAAGAGTGGGCGACTCGAGGTCTCCTGCCGTGGTTATTAAGGCCATGGGCCTGTGGGGAGAAGGAGAGGGTCTTCCGCTGGTCAGGAAGGGAAGGCAGGGCCTAGTGGAGGAGTCTGCAGCTGCAGGACTCAAGAAGGAAAGGAAGAAAATCCAGGGAAGATTCTGGAGGGAGCCCACGTTCCATGGACAAAAAACAACCTTTTTACCTCGCAGGAAAGCCCTCCCTGGCCCAGTGGCTGCTGTTTCCACCTCCTCCGTCTCCACTCCCCGCCATGCCAGGTCCCACCTCTGACCCCCTTGCCGCTCCCTAGACCTGCTGTGTTTTCTCTCCTTAGATGTCTGGAGACTCTGCCAGATCACTCTCCCTATACCTTGACCATGCCATCCTCACCCACCCCCAACCTGCCAGGCCAACCCTATGCAGCTTCAGGTCCCTGCTTCCAGGTAACTCCTCCCTTACCAGCCCGCCACACACTGACCTCCCCATGTCTTAGATATTGACCCTATCTGCATGCAGGCAGAGTCCCCCTGGAGCTGTCCTACTATCCAGACCCCTGGAAGGGTCTGGCAAGTCTTCACTGATACATAGGGACAGGCTGTGTCCGAGCAAACAAAGGAATGAACAGAGAAGGCAGGCGTGGAGATGGGGCAGCCAGCTGGGAGCTTCCAGTGGAATTAGCAGTAAGAGAAGCCGCCATTGCCGGGGAGCACAGAGTCCCCAGGCCCCGCTGGAGCAGGAGGTGAGCTTGCATCCCCAAACATGCTCCTCGTCATCCACTCAAGCCCTCAAGCTCTGGCCTACTGGTCTGGCCTCCTAACCGGAGGGCCACAGAGTCCAGGGCGACCAGCCTGAGGCTTCCTGCTTGGAGAAGAGAGAGCCCAGGCAAAGTGGGAACGCAGTAGGTGGCAAAGGCAATGGGCTTGATGTGGCTTTGGAGCAAAGGACATCCACAGGCTACTGTGGGCCCACAGGGAACAGCGCACACCAGCCAGCTCACCTGGGCTCCTGGAGGTTTGACCAATCACTGGGGAGAGAAGAAAGAACTCAGAGCCGGGAGGAGGCAGCATCTAGGCTGACGGCTTCCTCTCTCTCATAAGACTGTGTCTGCAGCGCGTGGAGGCACAGGGATTTCTGCAGAGGGCCACATCTTTTATTAATCACAGAGATGTGGAGTTGTGGGGGTCCTCTTTCAAGGACAGCCCAAATCTAGAGAAATGCCTCCCCAGAATGTAACAATTTCAAGGACAATTAAATCCAGAAAGTAAACCACCACCCAGGTCGCTTGCACCCTCTGGCATTCCAGGAGCCTGCATCCAGCTGAAGCCATCTGCAGACTTCTGTTCGGCACCGTCCAGCATGGCAGCCAACACCCAGCCGTCCCTGCACCTGTCCCAGGACAGGGGTGCCCCAGTGTGGTCCCTGTCCCCACTGGGCAGCAATGATCAGATTCGTTTGTCAAATGGGAAGTTGCAATGAATGAGTCAGTGACCTGCCTGAGTAACCCAGCGAGCAGAAATTGTTGCTGTGATGACCCCCTGTTGCCTGTGCTGTTGATTCACACAAGGTCCCAGGAAAAACTGTCTTTCCATTTCGTAAGGAGGTGGAGGCCTTAGATCACACGATCTTAGTCGTGTGATCAGAGACAAAGGTGGGGCGCATGGAGGCCTGGTTGGATTCCCATAACTGCATCTGCTGGGCCCGCATCTCACAGGAGCTGTACAGCACAGCTGGATGAGGGGAAGCCCCTGCAGAGAGCAGGCCTGCCTTGCAGGCAGTATTCCAGAAGACTCCACTGGAAGTGTGCCTGCCCCATGGGCGTTTCTGGCTATGGGGTGGTGGCCCCTCCCCACACTCCATGTGGGCTACTGCCTTGAGAAACGCATTGAACTCCAAACCCTGTGCTGCCCTCCCCACCCTGGAAACTCCAGGTCCTTGGAAATCACACCCCCTCTGGCCTCAGTTTCCTTCACCGTTACCAGGACAAAATAGGGTTTTAAGGGTTCAGGGCCCAGCCAGCTGCCAACTCCCAGGCCATAGCCAACCTTCTGCCAGGCTGCAGGTCTGTGCTAGAGGTGAGCTGTGCAGCCAACCCTGGGGCGTCTTCAGGGGCCTGTGTCTGGGCGCTTCTTGGGAATGAGCCATCCAGCCTGGGACATGCCTGGAGGAAAGACTCCCAGCCCTGGCATGGTCCAGGCCTGGAGGCCTCATCTCACTTTCCTCTAGGCTTTTGGTCCAGGGACTGATCCCTTCCGTGGACTTGCATGATGATATTTCTGCTCAGTGTATGCCAGCTCTTCTGTCGGGACTTCCAGTAATGGGAGTGTCAGCTGCACAGGGGGCGGGGCCTGAGTGTTCTGCAGGGCCTCGTATAGGCTGAGACAATGAAGTCAGGTGAAGGCAATGGCATCTCAGCCCCAGAGAACAGCAGGGAAGGGGCAGGGGAAGCCCGGGGCCCATCTCCTCCCTGTGGATTGGAGTGTGGCCTGTGGGTGTCCTCTCGGCACCCAAGGGTGGGGTAAGTTGTTGGTTTCTGCACTCTGGTATCTTTTGATGAAGAGCCCCCACCAGAGTTCTGTTGATTCAGTGGGGAGTCCCGGAGAAAACACCCACCCACAAAAGATCCAAGCAGACCTGGGGAGACGGGGTGCTGAGGACAGTCACCAGTGGTCTTCCAGCCACCCCCCTCCTCCCGCACTCTGAGCATGGCTCACACAGCATTCACAGCCTGGAAAGTTCTTCCAGTGCTGCCTGTCTTGTCAGGGCAGGTGAACACATGTCACCCTATAGGCTAGTTCCAGTTAGGGGAGGGGGTCGCCCATCATGTTGAGCAATGTTCATAGCCACAGAGGAACGTGGTACCTGCCCACACTCTGCAGTGGGGTGGCACACTGGAATCAGGCCGGGTGGGTACCACAGGAGAGACGTGGGCACAGAGGAGAGCACCCATGCCCAGCGGGGGTGGACATGTGGCTGAACTGCCTAGATCGGGTGGACTCCACTCTGCTTTCACACCACGGATAAGCAGGACAGTGGCTCCGTCGTAGGCAAAGGGGCTGACTGGTGACAGCAGCAAGGCTGCACCTGCAGCAGGCTCAGGCTGGTCCTTTGGGAAGAACACCAGTGAGTGCCAGATGCCGCTGGCTGATGGGAGACCCCACGTTGAACTTGGGCTTCAGCATCTTATGCGGGGTCTTGGGAGGTTACGAGGCTCAGCAGTTACGATGCTACACCTGAGGGGTTGCTGGACTTCTCGGCCACAGTTTGTTAAGTTTGCAAATGCCCTTTGGGAATCATCGGGAGGAAAGGTCTGTAAATGTAATGTCTGGATGACGAGGGGAGTAAAGGCTGATATTCTGTCCGCTTCATACCCACTGACCTCGGACTCCCCTGGCTCCAGTCACCATCTTATCTGGGAAGGGGATGAATGAGATCTACCAGGGTCAGGTACCACTGCTGTGTGCAGGCTGCAGCCTCCAGGGGTGGAAGATAGGGGAGCTGCAGGGATTTTACTACCAGGGTCCCCAGCACTGCAAAGTCCCCCAAGTGCAGAAGGAGGGTCTGGAATGAGACAGAGGACTTACCCAATTCTGGAACACGAAGAAAGAGTCCTGGAAGGGCCAAGTCACCCTCCAGAAATCAAAGAATTAACCATCAAACAAGCTCTTCTCTGTGGGCTCAGGAGCACTTCCTCCCTTCCTGGAAGTTTTTCTAAGCTGGTATTTCCAACCAGAGTTGAGGAGGCACTTTAGCCAGCTTTGCTATAGGAACCGAGATGCCTTCAGGAGCCCGCTGGAGGTTCCCAGGACCTCATGCATGGCCGCTGCATTCTCCACCTGTCCACACAGGGCCAGCCCAGGCCTTGCCCCACTACCCTAGGAGGAACTTCTGGCCCTGCTTCCCGGCTCATCCCCAGGCTCACGCGGATGGGATAGGGGTGCTCCCTTCCACATTTACAGGGAAGCCCACGATGCAAATCATCTAAGAAGAAAAAGTGTGACAACTGCACCCAATCAATTTCCTCTTGCAAAGTGGGGAAAATGCTCACATTGTGTGAGTGAATGCCTTTCCAACTAAGCAGAAAATTTAGTGAGTTGCTGACTGTCCTTGACTCCACAGCACTTCTGTAAAATATGCACATCAGCAGAGATGTTTTCCCTAACAATGCTCTGGGAAATTACATTAAATTTCCAAATGATCCCCTGCTTTCCCGTGTTGCCCACAGAGACTGGCACCAACAGCACTGTTAAGTGGAGGTAAAGTCGCTGCCTGTTCCTGCTGCCTTTACGAGAGCCAGGGATCAAATATTTTTTCACAGTTTTATGTGGATAGTTTCATGAAAATTGATCAGGTCTAAAAAGTCACAGTCCAAATGAAGCTAAGGTTAAAGATAATTTATACATGATATTCCTAATTTTATTCTGAGCCCTTTTATTACCATGCAGGCCTTTATGACTTTAAAGAAAATGTCAGTGGCGGCAAATGACATTGTACTGAATAATCTAGTTATGAGGGAAAAGACATTTAAAACTATTCCACAGCAGCATTGCTGAGTTCTGCTGAACGTACACTTCTCCCCAACACAGCTGTCCAAAATTCCTACATTTTTAACACCCTTTTCATGACAGTTACATGAAATGTAGGATTTGCAGGTTCCTGTTTATCCTCTCCCCAGCCCATTTTGTTTCCCTCAGATTCTTCCTGTACATTTAAGTATCTTTTTAAGACCCCATTTTCCCATCTATCAGCAAGAAGGGGAAGCTCGAAGCTATTAGCAAATCAGATTCCAAAGGCACCTGGGTCCTGGAGCACAGGAGACGGACAGATGGACACAGCCATGGTGCAGGCCCAGTGTCACAGCAGTCACTACAGGCCTTCTGTGGGCCGGGGGTGCCTTGCTCTGCAGCTGGGCTGCTCCTGTGACCTGAAGGTGGGGGGAGCACTGCCTGCAAGTCTCACTAGAGCCCTTGACTCTTCCAAACTACAGAGGCTTCCAGACAGAGGCTGCCAGGCTGGCGGTGCCCTGCGGGGCCTCTCGCTCCTCCAGTACCTGTAGTTTCCCATCTGTTGGACAAGAGAGCCTCACCTTTTGCTAAACTGCAATTGCAAGGAAGAGTGAGTAAAGAGTAGCTTCCCAAGAAAGGCTGGGATTGATGACCCCTCCTAGTGCCCTGGTCTCTGCCTCAGCCATGACCCCTTGATGCTGGGTGTCATGCCTGGCAGTCCCATGGAGGCCACCAACTGTGCAACAGAAACAGCAGGCACCTGGGATCCTTGGCTGCCTTCCCAGAGGATGGCTCTGGATGCCCAGGCTGAGACAGACAGACTGGGCAGGGTGTGCTCATTGAGTCTGGCTCCTTCTGGGCACCTGGGCAGCCCTCAGCATCTTCTCCCCAACCTGCCACTTCTCCCTCTGGTCCTCAGTGCTACATGTGGCTATGTCAGAACATGATGACCTTGAATCGAGTCATGTGGACTGACACCGGTGCTTCTGTCAAATCATCTAGCAACCTTCCCAAAGACAAAAGCAACAGCAGCTTGTGTGCCCCAGGTCCAATTTCACCCGATAACCCCGTGGTGTGTGTGTGGGGGGGGTGGTTCTTGCTTTATCTTCGTTTCACAGGTGGGAAAAGGAAGGCTCCGAGAGGTGGGGTGGGCTGTGTGACTCAGGGCTGTGCTCCCACCCAGGTCTGTGCCCCTCCAGCCTCTGCATCTGAAAATTGAGGCTGATGACAGCCCTCTCAGGACCACTGCAAGGAACAAGTGCACACTGTTCATGCCAGGAGTTCCAAGCCTCAGCAGTCCGGGTCAATCTTCTCCCACAGCAGCAGGGATGCTCGGCCACCTACTGCCATCACCAGGGCCTTCGGAGTGGTGAGGTCCTCATACATTTACTTATCAGAAGTGTATTTAGCTCCTGCCTGGGAATGGGCTGGAGAGCTTTTAATCTCCTTATCCAGAGTTCCAGCAAGTTCTATGTCAGCAGCCCCTTCCCCGAAGCCCCCAGGCCCCATCTTCACAGCACAGGTCAGTAAACAGGTGCATGGACCATATGCTCAGAAAAGCTGTAGTGAGCATGTGTACATGCATGTACACACACATGCATACACACATACACACACACGAGGACTGGTCTAGAAGCTTCTGTCAGAAAATATACAGCTTAATTTCAGCACACATATATATTTTTAAACAATTCACTTTGTGTTTATGCATAGTGGAAGGCCCCAGGACTAGGGCGGTGCTGCGGATTCTACAGGTCCAAATCGAGCCTGTGGCTTCAGTCTCCTTGCTGTCTAGAGGTCTTCCCCTTTGTCCACTGTGCTGGGGGCTCCTGTGCTGGCAGTGAACAGAGCTCCACTCTCCAGAGCAAACTGGCCTTTCTGAGCAAAAGGGAGGCCAGAGACTTGCAAGGCTGCATTCCTAACACCTCCAAGGCAGTTCTACAGGTACAGGTGTCCATTTGGAAATCCACTGCCATTAAATGTCAGTGGGTCTCTCACTGAGTGCAAGCCCAGGGTCTGCTGATCTGCACGCACAGCATCTGAGTGGGAAATCATGGGTTTTCTTAGGAAAACCACATACTGGATGTTAATTTCCTTCCTTGACAAAGCAGAAGATCAATTAGAGGCAGAATGTGATTCTACCACAGCTACTTTCCAGAATGTTTTCTCTAAGCTTCCTCCCTCCAGTCCCCATCTGGCTCTGTCAAAATGGGTTTTACTTCATCGGAAATACGCTGTGAGGTTCCCCATTAGATCATCGATCGCCGAATCCTCGACAGCATCCATGCACACCTCGTGCTAGCAAAGACTCTGAATTTAGTACCAAATAGCAAGGAAAGGAAATTAACCAGTGCTTTGAAACCTGGCAGGAAATTTGAATTTAAATCCCTTTCTGGGGTGGGCCCCTTACCGCAGCTTCTCAAAACCGCACTTCCCCAGCTGGGTAGGCTCCAACTTGGCTGCACTGGGGCTGTGGATAAGGGGCTCCCCGGATTCATGCCCATCCCTGCTTCTTGCATGTGCCCACAGGGCAGCCCCGGGCTGAGTTATGTACTCAAGCGCTTCATATAGTTTAAATATTTGTCGTCTCCAAATCTCATGTTGAAAGTGATCCCCAGTGTCGGAGGTGGGGCCTAAGTGAAGGTGTTTGGGTCACGGGGGCAGATGCCTCATGAAGAGTTTTGTGCCCTCTCCTTGGGAATGAGTTAGTTCTTGCTCTATTAGTTCATGTGAGAGCTGGTTGTTGAAAAGAGTTTGGCATCTCTCTTGTGCCTCTCTTGCCACGTGACACCCGCTCCCACTTTGCCTTTTGCCATGAGTGGAAGCTTCCTGAGGCTTCTCCAGAGGCAGATGCTGGTGCCATGCTTCCTGTATAGCCTGCAGAACCATGAGCCCAAATAAACCTCTTTTCTCCATAAATTGCCCAGACTCAGGTATTCCTTTACAGCAACACAAAACAGAATCTAACAGTGCATTCCAGACCCTTCTGTGAAACTGAGGAGTTATGAGAGAACTCCTACTCTTTTCGCCACTGAGCAGAAGGGCTCCCAAATCATCCTGGGAAGTGGGGGGCCATCTAGGAATCCTAAGGACAGAGATTGGCAGTGTCCCTTCTGCAAATAAGAAGGGAAGACAATGTGCTCAGCCCACAGGGAGACAGTGGCTTCTCTGAGTCACTCTGCATAGGCCAATCCTGATGGGAGGGCAGGCACCAGGGCTGGACTTTCTAGCCAGGGCTGAGGCTCTGTGCCCTTTGCCAGAGGTGTCAGCCAGCCCTAGGGCTGTGGGATCCATGACTCATTCATGGGAAGAATGTCCTCTCACACTGGCTCCCTCTAATTCATGAGCATTCGAGCTACAAGTAATAGCCAAGAACTTCACATAATTTCACTTAAAACAATCGTAGTTTTGTAAGGATTGGTTTCTTCCCATTTAACATATGAGAACACTGAGAGTTGCAGAAGAAAAATTTTAGCAAAAATTCAAAACTACCAAGTGGCTGTAGCCAGGATTGAAGCCCTGGGCTATGTAGCTCCAAAGACCCTACCCTTCCTGGCTTGCTGTCACAGATAATGGTAGACAAACAATAGAGATGTGATCAGAGATCTCACCCATTCCTCACCACAGCACCCAGCAGAGACCCTACCCATTTACATTAATAAACCAACATGTCCTCCCCCAAGGTCTAGATCAAGAGGCCCCAATCCATATAGCACTGGATGACTATTGATGACCACTGATGTATTGACCAAGTTGTCAAAGATGATTGGGAGGCTGCTTTGTTGGGCAGGACATTGTGGTAGCCTCCTACAGGCAGCCTCACATGAGGACGCACTGTGTGGCTGAAGTGGGGTGAGAGGCAATGCTTTCCAGAGGTGTTTTCCTAAAGGAAGACACTAAACATTCTCTTCTGTGTGAGGGAGATCTGGAATTATTTTATTTGGCTCTGCGGAGAGGTACAGGGTGTATGCAAGCAACTCTTCATGTCAGCAAAGAATGCTTTAATCAGCCCTGTTCATTTTACCCAAAGCATCAGAAAGATATTTGGGCATTCTTTATTCCATTGTCCAGAAGAAAGCTCATATTCCAAAAACTGTTAAGCTCTGAGATGGTTCAGAACTTCCAGAGGGAAACTGAATGTGTTGTGAGTGCAGCCACAACACTAGGCAGGCCCTGCCCCGCCAGCCATCAGCCCTGAGCTGGGCTGATCAGTGGCAGCTGAAAGGTCCATGTGCACAGAGTCATTGCTGGGGTTCCCACATGAAAACCAATGCACACAAGAGTCAACATTGTCCTCAAGCCACTTTTCATAGAATTGTGTAGAATAACAACGCCAAGAGGGCCCTTAACAACTCCGAGGGGCACTGAACCCGGAGAGAAGCATGATCAGTGATCAGCAAGGGACCCTCCACCATAGCCCAGGCCTGCAATATCCTGGCCAGATTACTCTGACCACTAGCCTGGCTGTGTGGCAGCTGTGAATTAAGGCCTTGGCAGCCAGCTGCAATGCTAAGATCGTTGCATATATGCCTAAATTTTGGCAACACTGAGATAGTATTTTTTTTTACTTTTTTTATTTTTATTTTTCGAAACGGAGTCTCGCTCTGTCACCAGGCTGGAGTGCAGTGGCACGGTCTTGGCTCACTGCAACCTCTCCCCACCAGGCTCAAGCAATTCCCTTACCTCAGCCTCCTGAGTAGCTGGGACTACAGGTGCATGCTACCACACCCAGCTAATTGTTTGTATTTTAGTAGAGATGGGATTTCACCGTGTTGACCAGGATGGTCTCCATCTCCTGACCTCATGATCCACCTGCTTCAGCCTCCCAAAGTGCTGGAATTACAGGTGTGAGCCACCGCACCAGGCCATTTTTCTCTGTTTTGAAGAAATGTAGCCTCTAAGAAGCCAAGTTTCTTGTTCAAGGTCACAATGGTGAGCAAGTGGTGAGGCTGCCTAGCAACAAGCCTGCACCAAGTCATGGTGCAATCAATGGTCCCCCGACCACAGCCCGTCTAGCAGAGCTGGCCTCCATTCCTTCTGCTTCACGCTCCTCTTCTGGATGACAGCACAGTGAACAGACCACCAGCTTGCTTTTATGCAGGATGCATTCCTTTGTGTTTTGTAACACATTGAATCTGTACATATGATAGAGGATTTCCAAATATTTTATGTATGCAAGTATATGACAGAAGAGGAAGGATGTCAATTGGCATCAATAAATGAAATGCACTGGAAAGATCTGCCTGGTGAAATAGGGTCCGTTTTTTTTCCACAGTGGAATTTGTTTGACCTTGTATTCTGTTCTTCATGGCCATTGTGAAAACTTTTGGACACATGCACAAGAATTAATTCACAACATTTATTAGCACAAAATCCAAGGTCAGATTGCCTTGGCTAACTCTTCCAGTTGCAGTATTCCCATGACCTAGCCCCCACCCATGACTCGGTTGCAAGCCCAGGCCACACATACCCCACACTCCAGAGCATACATACAGTTCCAAAATAAAGCCATTCCTGAAGAGATCCCACAATGTCCCAGCCATGGGGATCTTTGGATTAACTAGAGAAAGTCCTAGGTGTTAGCCCTCCTGTTGCATCATTCTAGCAAAGTTATGGGAAAGTGCTCTGAGATAACCCTCAGTTTTGCACTGCACAAGGTACAAATTCATTCAGCAACTGTGTCTCTTTGAACTAGAGGGACTGAGAAGTAAAGGGGTTCCATTATGGAATGAGTATGGGAAGATAAGCTGGCCAGGGTACAAGAGGTTTCTTTCCTGCCTCACTTTTCATTACCTTTGATATGACAATGTTTCTATCTCCAAGAGGGAAGCATAATAAACTATCTTCCCAAGTTTGTATGACAACTGGACCCTTTTTCTCCATAGGGGCTTTGTGTTTTAGTCCATTTTGTGTTGCTATAATAGAATACCACAGACTGGGTAATTTACGATAAACAGGAATTGATTTGGCTCACAGTTCTGGAGGCAGGCAAGTTCAAGAACATGGTGCTGGCATCTGGTATGGGTCCTCATGCTGCATCATCCCACGGAAGAAGGTGGGGCAGCAAGAGGGTGCATGTGAGAGAGCAAGAAGCAAGAGGTGGACAAACTTGCTTTTATAACAAGCCCATTCTCCTGATAACTAACCCCCTGCCTCAGTAACATTAATGCATTCATGAGAGCAGAGCCCTCATGTCCTAATTATCTCTCAATACTGTTGCGCTGGCAATTCAGTTCCCAACACACAAACTTTGGGAAACACATTTAAACCATAGCACCATGTGAATAGGCTTGCAGAAGAGATTTAACCCACTTATGACATAAAGCTGCCCCAAAATAGTCTCAAAGGGGAAAAGTGAAGGACAAACATATTATATCTAAGCATTAAGTGATAACCAACCTGGAAATACCTATTAAACATTAGCTAGTTATAGTTTATAATTAAATGTAACAAGATGTTTATTTCTTTAAAAATTATAAAATTTGTAAAACAAGGACATGCACTGTTATCCTTCATGAAATATGGGGATAGCTGGTTCTATAAATCACATTAGTGGGTCAACTGGGGAAAGCTGAATATCAACGGGATCTTAGATACTATTATACCAATGTTAAATTTCTTGAGTTAGATAATGGTATTATGCTTATGTAGGAAAGTGTCCTTCCTGTCAGGAGATGTAAGGTCAAGTCTTTAGTGGTGAAGCAACATATTTGCCACTTACTTTAAATGGTTCACAAAGCTCACATACAGAGCCACACATCAAAATAGAAGACAGAGGAAAAGGCTGTACACTGTTCTATTCTTTAATGCTTCCTGTGGGTTTGAAATTTTTTAAAATAAAAAGTTGGAGAAAGTTATACAATTGAGAATTAGAAGAAAACTTTGGAGTGACTGATTGGTTCAAAAGAAAGCTGTACTGTGTCAAGTGGTCACATTTAGGAATCAAGGTTCTCGCTCCTCTTCAGGTGTCTTCAAATTGGGCTAGTCAGGCTGGGCGCAGTGGCTCATGCCTGTAATCCCAGCGCTTTGGGAGGCCAAGGTGGGAAGATCACCTGAGGTTTGGAGTTCGAGACCAGCCTGGCCAACATGGGGAAACCATGTCACTACTAAAATTGCAAAAGTTACCTGGGCATGGTGGCACATGCCTGTAATCCCAGCTATTGGGGAGGTTGAGGCAGGAGGATTGCTTGAACCCGGGAGGTGGAAGTTGCAGCAAGCCGATATGGTGCCACTGCACTCCAGCCTGAGCGACAAGACAGAAACTCCATCTCAAAAACCCAAAAACAACAAAACAAAAAATGAGCTACTCAGTAGATGGCCATGTGTCCTTTTCCCAGTAGCACCTGAAATGTGCTGGGATGGCCACTTTCCATCCTGACTGACCTTAATCACATTTGACATCATTCTAGGACAGCACGACAAGATTCCCAGCAGCCCAGGTGACCTTCCTGAAGACACCAGCAGTTGTACAGTGGCCTAGCAGAGCCCTAGGAAGCTCCAGACTCCCAGGGTAACATTACCAAGGTCACAAACACAGAACAGAACTTTACAACCCGTGCTTATAACCTTTCCAACTCTAAATTTTGTTTTTAGATCTTAGGTTCTCTACCACACGCACACCAAAGGCAGCTGTGTGAGAAGATAGGTACGTGGGGTATGTTAATCTGTTTGATTGAAGCAATCATTTCATTATGATATATCAAGGCATGATGCTGTACACCTTGAGGATCTGCAATAAAAAAATAAAAATTAAAAATAAAACAGGATGGCAACTGATCGCACCTGTCTTGCTGACTGTGATTACAATGATAATGACTGTCTACAAAGTAAGACTGAAAAACTTAAGAATAAAGAGCAAATTAGAAATTAGCAGTGTCTGCAGTGAACGGGGAAAATGCAGAGTGGGGACATCTCATGTATTTGTGAACCTATTTCTTCAGAAATTTGCCAGTGAGGAAGAAAGTCACCCTATTAATTTGCCTAGATATAACTATATGCTCTTCACAAACTTAGTTTAAAAAACACCTATGCTACCACTTATATGTGTAATCTAAAAACAAAAAGCAGAAAAGTAAACTCAGAAACAGGGTGTAGACCAGAAGGATGGTGACCGGGGTTGTGCATGGGGGAAATCAGGAAAAGTTGGCCGGGCGCAGCGGCTCACACCTGTAATCCCAGCACTTTGGGAGGGCGAGGTAGGCAGATCATGAGGTCAGGAGATCAAGATCATCCTGGCTAACAAGGTGAACCCCGTTTCTACTGGAAAAAAAAAAAATTAGCCAGACCTGGAGGCTCATGCCTGTAGTCCCAGCTACTCAGGAGGCTGAGACACGAGAATTGCTTGAACCCGGGAGACAGAGGTTGCAGTGAGCTGAAATCACGCCTCTGCACTCCAGCCTGGGCAACAGAGTGAGACTTGGTCTCAAAAAAAAAAAAAAAAAAAAAAAAAACAAAGAAAAGAAATCAGGAAGTGTTGGTCAAAGTGTAAAGAGTTTATTTATAAAATGAATAAGTTCTGGAAATCTTATAAGCAACATGGGAAGGAACTCTAGATACTACTACTCTAGTGTTCATTCAAAATTTGCTGCGAGAGTGGATCCTAAACATTCTCACCAAAAAAGATAAAAGAAAAAAAAACAATACAGTAACTAGATGAGGTGATGGCCATGTAAATTAACTTGATTGGTGTCATGATTTTGACAGTGTATGCATATATCAAACCATCGCGTTGTGCACTTTAAATGTATACAATTGTATTTGTCAAGCATACCTCAATAAAGCTGAAAAAATCCAGATACATGTGAAAAATAAAATAAGTGTAAAAAAATAAAATAAATAAAATATCTTCACCCCATATTCAGCACGGAGCTAAATAAAACCCAATAAACTAACATACATACAGGAAGAATAAACAAGTCAGACACTAAGACACTGTTTTTTTTAATCTTGGGGAAATACCGAGGCTGGAGAGCCAGGTTCAAATAACCAAGGCAATTCGATAAGTGGTTTCCTTCACGATTCCAAATTCACCCACTGCTTCCCACCAGGCTTGAACTCCCATGTGAGCTCATACAAAGAGTGACAGGAGTGTGCACCCCACGAGTGGAGACCAGAGATCGTGACTGAGTGTCAGTCACTCTGCATTCCCACATGCCACCAAGCAAGCCTGGGCAGCCCAGAGCTCCTCCTGCGGGCAGCACAGCAGAGGCCCATGCCCTCAGAGTCTGCAGCATGAGAGCTGGGACTGGGTCTAAGTTCCCTGTAGATCCCTCCGGTTCCACGCTTGGAACCTAGCAGCCTGGTCACAAAGAAAGCTTTGGATCCCTGTCTACGGGTTCCCGGTGACCCTAGAAGAATATTCTCCTCTCTGTAGTTGCACAGTCTGGGCCTACCTCCTCTTCCATTTTCTCATCCTGCCTCTTTTTCCTCACTTTAGCTTTTATTCCATGAGCTTTTCCCTCATCTAATTTTGCAATTGTCACCTTTGCAACACTTTTCCATGTATATTAGAGCCAAAACAGCTTTTATTTTCTCATGCATCCTGCAATGGCCCAAACCCTTAGTAACAACAACAAAAATCCCACCGAACAGTGACACTGGGCAGTGCAGCCATGTGGGAGTCCTGAAGTGGTTTGAGAAAAGAGTATTGCTTTCTGTTTAGAGGCAGGGGAGGAAAGAGGTGTGGCATTTCTTTCAATACCTCAAGTCTGATCTCTTGTTCAGTTGGATTAGCCTGGATCAGCAAACATGAACGACGCGCCTAGCAGTCTGCACGTTGCTCAGTCGTGCCTGGTCTTACCCGGTAAAAACTGTACAATATTTGTGTTTAGGGGACTTAAATATTTTCCCGTCATGTGGCCCAAGTGAAAAAGAAAGTGACTCCTGCTCTTCAAGCTGTTTTACATTCTGGTAACAGAATCAATGCAAACAAAACCACAATGCATATGCTTTGATTATAAAAATACAGAAGGAGACCCAATGGTTCTTGAGTGCGTGAGCCCTCCCAAAATCCGTGGAAGAAACTTTTGTTTGAACATCTGCATATTCAAATTCTCTCAATTTTCTTAAACTTCTCCTTTAAGAGAGAATTACTCTACTCTCTCCATGTTCCTTAGACATTTCCCCCAATAATTTCATCCAATATTTTATTTTACGCTTATCCTTGAGGCTTCATCTGGAAAGACTGATTGACTAATGAGTGAAGCAGCTTAGGGTAAAACATCTCTATTAAATTCTCTTGGCTTTTTTAAGATAGGAAAAAAGAAGAAGAAACTTTTTCTTTCTCTAAATGCAAATCTTCCCTGTAACACTGTGCCTAATCTACTACAACTAATTAATCTACTGGAGCTGATGAAATGTTACCTCTGCATTTTTTGTTCCTTGTATACAATTATTGTAACAGTGGTGAATAAATCAATATTCCCAATCCAACTGTAAAAAACAATCAAGAAAAGCAGTGCTTCTCAGGGAAAAAAACACCAAATAATATTTATGAACTCTGTCTCAATTCACAACAGAACCAAACACCACTCAGGCATTTTCTGCAAGTGTAATAAGCAAACTCAGATACATGATGAAGGTGGCACATGCCAATAATTTCACCGTTTTACACTGCAGAGTAATTGAAGGATTTAATGAGAAACAAACCAATAAAAATAAATAGACCATGTTAGAGGAGGAGAAACTGATCTGAAATGGAAGTTGCTCCATTGTGAGTTTAGGGATTTTTGCATGGTTTGTCCAAGGGAAAAAACAGGACAACCAGCTCTTGTCCACTTTCTCAAAGAAGAAAATCACACACAAGATTTTGTTTCTGCAGATAAAAGCCCTGGCCATGGGAACTATTCGTTGTTAAGCGGGAATGTGGCCCCTCCAACTGCAGTCATGCTCCTCTCCTGAGATGCCTGACTGGCACAGGGTCACCCTGTGCTCTCAGCCAGGGAGCTGCTGATCCCACCAGTGGATTCCAGACCAAGGCGGGCCTGACCTGGAGCTGCTGATCCCACTTCAACACTTGTTAGGAAGCACAGTCGAGTTGGCAGCCCCCAGTCAGCTCTTGGCTGCAGGGGAATCAAGAGCCTGCAGAGACAAAGAACCTGGAACATGGAAGCCCCCTTCAAAGAATAAGTCTGTGGCCCATAAATGCTGAGAGCAAACACAGATGGAGCCTTAATCTGTGCCTGTCTCTACACCGACAGATTCAGAGATGAACAAGTCACAGTCCCTACCAAAGAACTCACGGTCAAGTTCAAGGGTAGAAGACTATATCCGAAGGGTATCTTATGGGGCCAGTGAATGCAGTCATCTAACTGTGAGACAGAAGGGCTTAGAAATGCTTCTGGGAGAAGCAAATACCAGGGCAGAGCAGAGTACACGCCAGGCAAGCAGGCTTAGCTGGGGAGGGGGTGCAGGAGGGCATGGTGAGTGGGCATTGCTAGCAAGGCGCTCTGAGTGTGCAAAGACACCAAAGTTTGAGCGGCCTCTGCAGGACAGAGGGACAATAAAATGAGAGAATGGGAGCCAGGACCAGGTTGGGAGGGGCTCTCACCTAGATCATCTCAGAGGAGCCTGGAGGCCATGGAAGGAAGAGATGCCTGGAAGGTAAACCTTCCATTTGCATGTAGGCATGGGAGGGAGGAGCCCTGTGGCTACAGGACTGGTCTGTTCCTGTCTTTGCTTACATGTGTGGGGGTGGGGCAGCCTGCTCCAGCCCCTCTGGATCCAGCGAAGCTCGCTCCACTGAGTGAAGCTGATCCGTTGGCCACTCTGCCCAGGGTGGTGGGTTTAA
This sequence comes from Chlorocebus sabaeus, assembly GCF_047675955.1. Classification (NCBI taxonomy): domain Eukaryota; kingdom Metazoa; phylum Chordata; class Mammalia; order Primates; family Cercopithecidae; genus Chlorocebus; species Chlorocebus sabaeus. Next base: position 131,549,402 of record NC_132912.1, read on the forward strand.
CCTGCCCAGGGATGTGTCTTGGTCATCTATCTGCATCACTGTGTTTGGAAAAAATTCAAATCTTGACTATTTGCTTTAAACTCAGATTAGGAGAATCTGGCTTAACAGTGGTTTCTGTAAGAGATCCTATTTTTAGCTCCTCTGTTTTGATGCCCTCCCCCACATGCACAATTGAAAACACTCGACTGTAATAAGTAATTGTCCGGTGGCAGCTCTGGGGGCAAGGGAGACGGAGGCGGTCAAAGCAGGTGAGCCGAGGGGTCTCCCCAGATGTGTAAGGGCCCCGGCAGGGAGCAGGCCGCCGACCCTTTGATCACATCTTTTGAAGAGCTCTTGAAGAATATTGACGGGCTGAAGCATTTTATTTCTAAGCCAAGTTCAAGGGTGCTGGTGTTGCGCCTGGGATGCAATAAGCAGGAGAGCTCGACATCTGTGCAGCATGGCTGGGCAGAAAGGGTGCAGCCTCCCTACCGGGAAGCTCTAGAATCTGGGTGGAGGAGCTGGCCCCGGGAGGCATCCTTGACCACCTGTGCCAATCCCGATCTCTCTTATCCTTCAGGGGATACAAAGAGGGAGTCCACTTGTATTGAACCTACCCTGATCAACCCGGAAAAAGACTCTAGAAGACCAACCCCTTCTCTCCACTCCCTCACCAGGAACCAGGAACCACATTTCTGCGCTTGAAGCTCCAGTCCTGGGACCCAGCAGGGCATTTACAATGGAAGGGGATGAATTTAAGCATTTCTACAAGCTTCTTCAGAAGCAGGAGGAGGCACAGGAGAAAGGAAAGAAGGAGAGAAGAGGAAGGAAAGAAGGAGGGAAAGGAGGAAAAACAGAAGGAGGGAAGGAGAGAGGAAGCACAGAGGGGAGAGAGGGAAAGAAAAAAAAGGAAGGGAAAGAAAAATGGAAGGAAACAGTAGAGGAAGGAAGGGAGAGAGAGGAGGAGACAGGGAGGGTGGTAGGAAGAAGGAAGGAAGGAAGGAAGGAAGGAAGGAAGGAAGGAAGGAAGGAAGGAAGGAAGGAGAGGGAGAGGGAGAAAAAAGAAAAGAGAGAGAGAAAAGAAAGAGAGGAAGGAAGGAAGGACAGAAGGAAGGAAGGAGAAGGAAGGGGGAAAGAGAGAAAGGAAGGAAGGAAGGAAGGAAGGAAGGAAGGAAGGAAGGAAGGAAGGAAGGAAGGAAGGGAGGGAGGGAGGGAGGGAGGGAGGGAGGGAGGGAGGGAGGAAGGGAGGGAAAGAAGGGAAAGAAATGAAAGAAATGAAAAGAGAAAGAAGAGCAAGCTAGCTGTGTCTGCAGAGCCCTCCAGGAAAGGTGGCTGTGGGGACACAGATGTTGCACTGGGCTGGCCTCCCCAGTGATACCAGGTCTCTCCTTGGGGTACAGAGAACAGCTTTGACCCCCCAAAGAGACAGGAGTGGGTGATCCAATGGGCCCAGAAGACCAGCCCAACAAAGTTGGGTTTCAGGACCTGGGGTGAACACCCACACCTTTACAATCCCAGAGGGACCGTAATGAAACACTACTCAGGGAAACACTAATAGGTCTTTTAATTTTAGTCATAAAGACTATTATAAAGTAATAGCTCCAATGTATTCATTTTACCTATAAAATAGGAAACAAAAACTATGCTTCTGAGGCCTTAATGTGGGAAGTGACTTCCTGAGGTCACACAGCTAAGGAATGATAAGACTCCCTGCCTTCTCCCACCACATTTTTCCAATCTAACCATGGCCGGCACCCTACCCCGCGGTTACCCGGAGGACAGAATCTCTTCTGCTGCAGGCAAGTCCTCAGCCAAGTGTGCCAAGTGGAAGGTAGCCACATGGCCTGGTGACAAGAGCCAAGCTTGCCTCAGCCTCCCACCCTCCTCCTGCCGGATCTGAGATATTGCTGCTACCCTCCTGGGCCTCAGTGTTCCCATCTGGAAAATGGGAAGGCTGAGAAGAAAGATGGAGACCCATAGACGGCTGAAGGACTGTGGGATGCTGAGAGTCATCCTGGAACCTGGGAATGACGGAAAAGTCAGGATGCCCTGACCTGCTGCAGGCCATCCTGGAGGCCAGAGGAGCCCCTGTCCACCACCTCTGGCTTCCTCTGTGGGCTCCAGTGCCTTTGGGAAAGGCGAGCCATGCACAGCAGGGTCAGTTTCTCTGTCGTCCCCAGGATGGCCCCTCCCCAGAGCAAAGCACATTTATAATGGGCCTCCTGCAGGACACAGGCTGGAGGCCCAGGGCCCAGGCAGACAGTGTGGGGAGGAGCAGAGAGCCTTCTCTCTGGACACACTACTTACTGGTTCAAGCTGCTCTCAGCCAGCCAGCCTGGGGACCCAGCCCAGGAACCCCAGCCTCTTCCAATTCATGGCAGGGGCACAGCATTGAACTGGAAGCTCTGGCATGCCTGGGGATGTTGGTGCTTTCATGGTGGTGCATGGGGACATTCCAACAACATCCCTGAGACGCCAGGGCTGACATGGCACTCTGCAGAGAAGGAAACTGGCTCGGAGAGATGAAGCTGTTTACAGAACTACTTCCTGGGAGAGCTAAATTCAAGTCCAACAATGGGTGACTACAAAGCCCATGACCCCGCGTTCTTCAACAGTGCAGGGCCACCAAGTCGGCACAGGCCTTCTAGGAAAGCCCATTAGATACCACCCGTGCTCGCAAAGACATCAGGCACACGCACCTCAAGGATCGCATTGAGGTGTGGAATTAGTGTCCCAAGAGTTGCAGCGGCCACTGGACGGCCCAAGCTGCGAGCAATTGGAGGGGCTTCACGGGGGAGGCACTGTTTCCGGGCACCCCCACCTGGACGCTGTCTCAGCCGCATGTGCCATCCCCGTCCTCCTGCGTCTGCTGTGAGTGAGAAAGCTGGGGTGTCATGGGTGGCTGATTAAATAGGTCTCTTCCTCCAGATTCGGCTCCCAGGATAGTTCCTGGGCCAGAGCTCCATGTCTGACTTGAATCTCAACATTTCACCCCTCCATGCTAGAGTGGGTCAGGTCAAGACCAGAAGCTTCCCGACCTTGGCCTCTACGGTGAGTGATGGAGAGGCTGCCAGCAAGTCCCAGCCTTGGGAGGATAAGCCTGCAGAGAGGAAGGTCATCTCTCTGCTCCTCTCAGGTTCCACGCTGGAATCTGGTAGCAGCTCAGGGTCCCCCATGGGGTCACTACTCTCCCAACCTTGAACCTTAAAAAGCCAAGGAGGAGGTGGCCCCACCTCAGCTGCCTGGAAGTTGGACCTCCCGTGACAGAAGCCAGGATCAGGGCCTGCAAAGGAACTTAGGGACTCAGGGAGGGCAAAGGGCATCCCCATCTTTAGGGACTTGGGGAGGGCAAAGTTACCCCCATCGTTAGGACTCAGGGAAGGCAAAGGGCACCCCTATCTTTAGGGACTCCGGGAGGGCAAAAGGTACTACCATCCTTAGGGACTTGGGGAGGACAAAGGGTATCCCCATCCTTAGGGACTCAGGGAGGGCAAAGAGTACCCCCATCCTTAGGACTCAGGGAAGGCAAAGGGCACCCCTATCTTTAGGGAATCTGGGAGGGCAAAAGGTTCTCCCATCCTTAGGGACTCGGGGAGGGCAAAGGGCACCTCCATCCTTAGGGACTTGGGGAAGACAAAGCATATCCCCATCCTTAGGGATTCAGGGAGAGCAAAAGGCACTCCTTTCCTTAGAGACTCAGGGAGGGCAAAGGGCACCCCCTTTCTCAGGGACTCAGAGAGGGCAAAGGATATCCCCATCCTTAGGACCAGTTCTTGAGCCATGAAACCACAGCAACCAAACAGCCCAACATTGCCCAGGAGCCCTTGTCCAAGGAACCGCATATAGGGCAGCTATGGGAGGGTTACTGTCTGCCTCCCCGAAGCCTGGGAACAGGTAAGGAGGGGACGCTGAATATGTGAGTGTGTCCAGGGGCACGCAGTGGATTTGGAAGTGGAGCTGGAAGTGATGTAGGAAGGGAAGGGCCACAGAAGCAGATGCCTTTCCCAAGCGTGTCGTGCTTAGCAGAAGGCTGGTCAGCCATGCAGAAGGTCTGTGGCCCCACCAGAGATGCTGAGTTGGCCATGCCTACAGAGCTGCAGAGCAGGGCTCTGGGTGGTGAGGGGCCAGCATTTTCTGTGTGTGGGTAGGTCAGGCCAGGCCTCTTCTCCAGCCCTGATGTTCTCCTGGAATCCGGCACACTGTCATCTCTGAGCTGCTCTTCTTTCTGTTGTTGCAATTCCATGGTGTCAGGTATAGGTCAAGGAAGTCACTATGGGAAAGCTGGCTTCTTCTTAAGAGACAGAGAATAGCTGGCCTCTACTCCAGGCTCGTTAGTGCAACAACACAAGCGCCGAGCAGGGCTAACCCACACGAGTTAGCATCCAGCACTGACCTTTGTCCTTGTTGTGCTGTCAAATGAGTCCATAGAGATAGGAACGTTAATGAACTTGAGCAGACACGTGTCAAAATCCCTCCAGAAAAAACAAAGTCATTACCCCATACCAGTGTGTACTTGCACAGACATCGGTGCCATTGTACAAGATTAATCGGGGGTAAATTTTATAGGTAGGTAAATTTTTATTATTATAGTTTAAAAGTTCTACTCTTCTCCATTGGGCCAGAATTGAATTTCCATTTAATTATATACTCACCATTGTTCTTATCATGTGCCTCAAAACCAGCCGATAATATGTCACATTTGCCAGTGTGACTCACAGAAAAGAACCGGCCAGGCCAACACCTGGCGTGATTGGTCTTTTAATGAAATGGGTTATAGCTCTCTCACGTGCTGGGCCTCAATAATAGAATTTAAGTGAAAGTAATTTCCAAGTGCAATCATAGTTTACATATTAGTTATTGTAGAAAGAAAAAAAACGAGGAACTCCAGTAGGTTAAATGCAATTAACATCGAGGCCCTTGTGTGAGCCTCCTGGGAAGGGGATCAGCTAGGCCAGTTATTTCTCCAGTTTTGATGGAAAGAAGGAAACATGTTCCATAACACTTGCCTCAGCTGCAAGTGCTAAAGCTTTGTGAAAATGCAAGACATCAACACGGCCTGAGGACAGGGTAAACACAAAGTGAGCATTTGTTTTTAAGCTGCTTCTCAGAAGCCTGGTTTCAGGCATTAAACATTACATGTGAAGAGCCAAGTATACAGGACCAATGGAGAACTAACAAGGGCAGAAGTGTGTCTGAGTAAGGAACCCATGGGTAAGTGGAGGGCTGGAGGAGGGGAGGTCAGGGGCCTGGGTGGGCAACAGGGACCCCACAGAGACGGCAGAACCCAGCTCAGCATGGAAGGGTGTGTGTGACAGAGCCAGTAGCAGTGACAGGCACAAGCACACAGACATATCCCTAAACACATGCACACAAACATACTTGCACACATACGCCAATGCACACGTACTGTCTATTAGCAGACCACTGGCATTCTTTTAGGTCCTGGTGGTGCTGTAGGGGTGGAAGTCTGACTGCAAGAGCACAAGGAGGGAAGAGAAGAGGAAGAATGAAAGTGAGGAAGTTGGCTGGTAAAAAGAAATAAAACAGTGGTCACTAGAGAAGAAAGCAGGATACAAAGAAGGTTATATGGAGACTGGGAGAGACTTAATGAGGGTTCCTACATCAGGAGGGCTGGACAGAGGCCATGGACAAGTATCTGTGACTCTGGGCCCTGGGAAGGAATGATCAAGGCCAAGAGACCATCCAAGATCCAGCAGGAGCAAGGATAGCATGGAATCAAGGCAGGACAAACGGGATGATATGGGCAGGCTTTGTGTACCCACCCAAATCTCGTCTTGAATTGTAATCCTGGGGTGTTGAGGGAGAGGCCTGGTGGGAGGTGATTGGATCATGGGGGTAGTTTCTCCCATGCTGTTCTCATGACAGTGAGTTCTCACAAGATCTGACGATTTTATAAGGCACTGTTCACTGCTCTCTTGCACTTTCTCTCTCTCACCTGCTGCCATGTAAGATATGCTTGCTTCCCCTTCCACCATGATTGTAAGTTTTCTGAGGCCTCCCCAGCCATGCAGAACTATGAGTCAATGAAACCTCTTTCCTTTGTGAATTTCCCAGTTTCAGATATGCCTTTATATCATGTGAGAATGGACTAACACACAGGGAGAGAAGGCAGAGTAAGTACCAGACCCCTGTTCAGTGACTGGAGATAACATTGATGTGAGAAGATGGGGACCTCTAAAAGAAAAAGTGGGGAAGTTACAGGGGAAGAGGGCAAAGGCCTCAGATGGCCAAAGCACCCATTTGTTCAAGTTGTTCCCATTTCACAGATGAAAAGTTACATACAGATGAAACCTGAGTGATGTTCTAAGGTCACAGAGTAGGAATCTACACTCACATACCTCTAAAGAGTTTGCAGATTTAAAAAAAAAAAAAACAAAACAAAACCCTGAGTATACGTCACCATAGATAGATCCTTTTTGTTCCTGACTTCACGGGTTGAATTCTCATGGAGAACCCCCAATGCCCCCGCCCACCTCCACCCTGCCTGCAGGACCCTGGTCATCACCCTGGACGGGGACAGCTGCTCTCTCTCTGTGTTCTGACTTCCCCCCCTCCATCTTGGTTTTGGCAGGATGTGTGACCACCAGAAGCTCAGTGCTATCCTCCTTCCAACTTTACCAATAGAAGAGAGGTCTCTCACACCAAGGCTATCCGAACAGCCTCAGGGAAGTTCTCAGTTTGGGCCACATATCTATTCATTCATTCAATCAGTAAGTCAAAGCAGCCATTTATTAGAACAAATATTGACTGATCATCCCCAACATGCCAGACACATTCCAGGTATGAGGGACATGGAGTGAGCAGACAGATCTTACTCTGAAGGAGCTTACATAAAGTGAGAGGAGATAAGCAGACAAAAAGCATGCAAACAAACAACAACAGCAACAACAAAAACCCGGCACCCGCATCTGCAGATCCACAGACCAATTCCAGGGGTCTTGGAAGGATGTGGTAGTTCCTGTCCTCAAAGCAAAAGGCCAGACAGTGGTGTCAGGTCGAGGGATGGAGGAAAGAGGTATGACAAGACCCCCATCCAAAAAAACAAGAATTGATATTATAACTAACAGAATGAAGGACTGCTAGGCAGACAATATAAAAATGCAGAATTGGGCCGGGCACAGTGGTTCATGCCTGTCATCTCTGCACTTTGGGAGGCCAAGGCAGAAGAATCACTTGAGCGAAGGAGTTTGAGGCCAGCCTGGGCAACACAGTGAGACCCTGTCTCTACAAAAACTACAAAAAATATCCAGGCATGGTGGCATGCACCTGTCATCCCAGCTACTTGGGACACTGAGGTAGAAGGGTCACCTGAGCCGGGGTCACTGAGCGGCAGTGACCCATGATCATGTCACTGCACTCCACAGAGTGAGACCCTGCCTCAAAAAAAGTGCAGAATTATGTAGATTTTTGGTTTAATAGTTTTTATTATTGAAACGTAAATACATAAGAGATGAAGGCTTTGTTCTTGGAAAGTGTACTGTTCCAAGTCTTCTTTTAGCCCAAAGACTTAGAAGTAGCTCTCCAAGAAGAGCCTGACCTGCAGGACTGCCCCCCATTTCTGCCCCCTGGAGCCTGTCCAGGCGTTTGCACAGATCTCCCCAATAGACTCAAACTCTAGAGGATGGTGAGCTCTCTCCATTCACCCTGTAGCCCAAGTACCTGGCACATTAACAGGCACATAGAATACCCTCAGTATTCATGCAATCAAATGTTTATTCTAATTCATTGTAATTTACAATCATCAGCTACATTACACCATCATAAATTAAGGTTTATATATATGGAAAAGTCTTGATAGCATTCAGTGGCTTCTAAGTTTCTATTCAGGTAATAATCTTTCTTTTTAGCACAGATAACAAGACTTCAATTTTAAAGTGTGTCTAATTCTTAGAGACACGATGTGTTTTGAGTTATCATCACAGAAAGACATGCCCTGCACAGGAACCAGAAAGGCCCTCTGTTGGCCTGGCAGGACAGACACTGAGCCACCTGACTGTGTCCTTGCCACATATCACTTGACAGATTGCCAAGTGCTCTCGTTGCAGTTCAGCCTACTGTGCATGCCCCTGACATTTGTCATCTTGAGCCACAATTGTATTTGTTAACCTTTTGTAGTCAATGTTGTACCCCACCATGGAGCAGCATCTCAACCAGAATTAGCCTGAAGTGTTCTGAAGTAACCGGAGTGGTGACCCAATGAATTGTCCCTGCCTGAGGTCTTGGAAATAGGAAGTTGAAGTTAGACAAGCAATATAGGTCATCACTGCTGAGATAGCTCAAATCTGTTCTTTCGAGCCTACTGCGATGTCTTGTATATTTGTAAAGAATAGTTCCTCTCATACTGTTGTATTTCTAAATGTCAGATACCAGCCAGTTCTAAGGCAAAGCAATGAAGTCCACTGCAGCAGGGGGTGAGGCACGGTCACTACACAGAAAGAGAGAAGTAGACAATGGATCACAACCAAAAGAGGATGAAATAAAAAAAAAAAAGAAAAGAAAAGAAAAAAACACGTATCTAGTTGCTAACCTGTGCAGGTGTTCCTTTAATGAGACTGGAGGTGTTGAACTCAGGTCCCTGTATAGTGCATTTGGATGATGATCACAGCAGCAAGCTAGAGCATCTAACAGAATTTTAGATCAGCAAAAGAGCTCGACATAGAAGATAGGCATTGGCCATCAAATGACAGCAAGCTGTTATTGACAGACAACAGGCCTATTTTTATGTTGCATTTTGAAGACCCCCATATCTGGCGGAGTTCAGTGACTCACACCTGTAATCCTAGTACTTTTGGAGGCTGAGGCGTGAGGATGATTTGAGTCCAGGAGTTTGAGTCTGCAGTGAGCTAGAATCGAGACTCTGTCTCTAATTAAAACAAAAACAAAAGCAAAAACAAAAAAAAGCTCCGTTTCTAAGTGTAATTTTAATGCGGTGCTCCAGATTCTTTAGTTTCAAGGTTCTCAACCTCCATCCTGACTTTGGGTCAAACAGTATTAGTTTGTTAACAAAACCTTGCTTAATTTCCTTTCTAAAAAGGAGACTCCCCTAACAGCAGAGGCTGGTGCTTTGCTGCTGATTGTCCCATGGGCTGGAGTGTCTTTGCCTCTTTTTTGGGCTCTTCTTGTCCCTTACTGGGGACCCTCCCAGCTGACTTGCCCTGGCATGTCACACTGGCCTACTCAGGGATGCTTGGGGACAATGCCAAGGGGGCTAGAGCCAATAGTGATAGTGCTGACTAAACAGTCAATGGGCCTTCTTGATCAAAAGTGATCATCCTGGGACTGGAGGGTGGCATTCAAGCCCAGCCCCTTGGTTGGAAACAGTTGAGAGCAAGCGGGACACTAAAAGGGGGACTGCACTCTGGGGTGGATAAATCCCTTTCAGGCTCCAAGGCTAGTCTTCTGAGGTCTTGAGGAGAATTCGATGATTTGCAATGAGGCTGAATGCCCACGCCTCCTTCCTGCCATGTCTGCTTAGACCTCAGGCTCCATCTCATCACCAGCCTTCCCTTATTCTATCTGAAGTTTGTGCTGAAGGAAAGCAATGGAGTGGAAGACACCTGAGCCCCACCCATGCTGTCCGCACCAACTCTCTTCAACAAAACAAGTGCACAGGCAGCTCCCAGACAGTCCTCTCCTTCATTCCAGAATGTTCCAGCCTACAAGCTCACTCTAGGGTCCTCATCACCCTCACGAAGGCACTGTCTTTGGGCTCATTTTCTCCAGTCATAGCTCACCTTTGTGAATGGCCCACAGTATCACATGGCTGACTTGGCTGATAGCTATATTACATACAGACAATTGATATTAAAAGCATAATTTTCAAATCCAACAGCCCTTCAAGGTGCTGTTCACCTGTCAGCTGATCTGATTTCAGCTTATTTCTAGATATCACCATTTACATTTATTTGAACATATTTATTTTTATTTATTTAAATATCAGGATCTACGGGCTCATTCATTCTATGATATTTTGCAAGGCAACTATGTTGTCAGTGTTGTAAACAAATGCCAAGTATTTCCTAGTTGGCTCCACAGAGTGCAAATCTCCTCACATGACTCTGGACTTAATCATTTCTCATGGTTCACATTGACTGTTGTAGGCGTAATTAATATAATTAATTTCACTCACATGATGTCTCTGTGTTTTTTCTTCTTGGACCTGCAACTTCACAATTATTGAAAATTTAAGGCATAAAATTATGTACAAATTTGATTATTTAATTAAAAGACGACGAAGATGTGCAACTTTATAAAGAACTTTAGCTAGTTCCTAAATTTCTATCTGTCAAGAGGTACTCTGAATCTTCTTATCAAACCCTCACAGTTTAGGTTGTATAGCATTTCTGAGATTTGCACTATTCTACAAATGAGGTTATTATCCCAAGACGATTCTAGAAAATCAAAGCCATGTTCCCTGAATGATAAAGGGCCCCGGCCCAAGTGCTACCAACATGGTAGGAGACAAGTTATGTTCAGCGTCTCGAGAATGCACCCAGCTATCAATCACCCAGCACAGGAGACCTGACAGCATGCTGCGGGAGGCACCTGAAGCCATTCATTGACTGCCAGTGACACGTCCGCTCTGCATATTGCATTTCTGCTAATCGACTGAACCTCTGTGGCATTTTAAACAACATGGTTTGATCTCAGAGGAGATGTGTAAAGGGAAGGCAAGAAGCAGAGAGCTGAAGGACTGACATCACCAAACATGCAGTCGCGAGCTGCCCGCTCCTGAGGACAGAAGCAGAGGCCCTCATCCTCCCTGTCTGGTATGGACACCCTCCCCCATGCAGAATACAAACTGGAGGAAACAAAACTTCCTGATCCCCAGTGAACACATAAGCGTTCTGAAGAAGGGGAAAGACTCCCACCCTTCTTTCTGGTCCATTAAACTGGGTCAATTTATCGTCTGTGGCTGCCCAAGATTACAGACACCAGACAAATGACCCAGGAAAGTGGAACGCTGGGAAATAGAGACAGAGCATGAGGCTTCAGTCAGGGGCGACACACCGAGCACACAGGACAAAGCAGTGAGACCTGTCACTTGGCTGCTTTGAAACTGCTCCAAGAGCAGTGAGAACGGACTTCCCCTTCTTCACACCCACATGTCAGGTGTCAGGCAGGAAATAGGCTGGGCCTGAGTCTGGACACGAACCCAGCAGAAGCTGTGTTTCTCCCAATCACCTGAGGTAAAGATAACGCTCCCCTCTGAGTCCAGCTGTCTCCCAGGAGAACCCTAATCCTCAGGTCATGACTGTGATCCAAGAAGCAGGGTCGAAGCTCTCCCCTCTTGAGAGGACTCTGCATTCCAGAACTGAGCTCAGGTCTCCAAAGCCTGAGCCCTAGCTCAAAATGGACAGTAGCAAGTTTTATTTTTGGGATTCAGTGTAGTATACCTCCCATTTAGCTAGTCAGACAAATTCTTCCAAAATAAACACACAATGTCCTGATGATATATTTTTGACTTGTTGCCACTCATAATTGCAAACCAACAACACTGAAAATATGGCATAAATAAAGAGATCATGTAAAAAGAACTGAGGCCGGATGCAGTGGCTCACACCTGTAATCCTAGCACTTTGGGAGGCCAAGGCAGGCAGATCATGAGGTCAGGAGATTGAGACCATCCTGGCTAACATGGTTAAACCCCATCTCTACTAAAAATACAAAAAAGTAGTGGGGCATGGTGGCACGTGCCTGTAGTCCCAGCTACTCGGGCGGCTGAGGCAGGAGAATCGCTTGAACCTAGGAGGTGGAGGTTGCAGTGAGCCGAGATGGCGCCACTGCATTCTAGCCTGGGCAACAGAGCAAGACTTCATCTAAAAAAAAAAAAAAACGAAGAAGAAGAAGAAGAACTGAGAGCTTCCTATTCCAAATGGTGGCATGTACATCTTCTCTTCCTCCTGAGAGAGTGCTAATTGTTAATAATTTTATAAAGCTCAACAATGAGAAGACATGTAGGGGGCCATCAGCAAGAAAATATTTCAACAAAGTTTCTGGAAGATAAAAGGTGAAACAAGACATGGTCACTGGGAAAGCAGAGCCAAACCAAAGCTGAGAGGGCACCTGCAGAGAGAATCAACCCCGAGGGGACCAGGGTACCCGAAGGGGGCCCTGAGACAACACAGGCAACAAAAGGCATGAGTGACCCTTGGGCCTGAAAACAAGAGGACTAGTTTTCAAATACTCACCTTGAAGAGCAGAGCTAGCAGCAGGCATTTATCTACTGACACCTGAGGATATTTCTCTCAAGAATGAAAATGAACCTAGGGAGAACTAGGCAATTATGCAGATATTAGAGATCCCCCCCAAAACCTTAAAATTCTGGATAGATTCTTCAGTCAGTATCTGACCTGCCACCCAATTAACATTCAACAAGCCTGCCAGACACCAAGCAATGAGCTCCTGGTCAGCCTTGCTGCATCCTACCCTTAAATATGATTAGACAACCCAGAACTGCCAGAAAGATCATTCTATCATTCAGCATAACAAACACAATCACCACAGGAAATCCTGCAGTACAATACAAAGATGAAGGACCAGATAAACAGAAACCATGATTCCAGAAAAAGCATACATATTTCCTGTAAAATAAAGTCAGGTATAGGTATTAATCAATATTCTCAGAGAGATAGCTTTGCATCTACAAAGCAAGGACAGGGTAGGAAGGGAAAGGGACAACAACAAAGACATTTCTAAAACATTTAAACCGTATTTAATAAATAAAAAATAAATTTATTGGAATGTAAAGGTAAATATTTTTTCCAAGAAAAAAAAAATGACAGAGAAAGGAAATAAGGCCAAAATACAAGAATAATATAAAATTAGGCTTCTTTCTAACAAGAGTTTCAGGAAAGAAGAACACAGAAAACAGAGGAAAGGAAAGAAATAATGGAAGGAATTCTCCAAAACTAAAGACGCATCTTAAGATTGAAAGTGTGTCAACCGCAACTATTGTCATCAAATACAAAAATCATCATCATGAAATCAGAACAACAATAATGAAGAAAAGATATTAATGGCTATAAAAGGGAAAACATTTAGGTTGCCTACAAAGGAAAAAAATCAGATTGACATCAATTTTTTTTTACTTTTATTTTATGTTCAGAGGTATATGTGCAGGTTTGTTATATAGGTAAACTGCGTGTCATGGGGCTTTGGTGTACAGAATATTTCATCACCCAGGTAATAAGTACAGTATCCAATACGTATTTTTATGATCCTTTCCCTCATCCCACCCTCCATCCTCAAGGAGGCCCCAATGTCTGCTGTTCCCCTCTATGTGTCCATGTGTTCTCATCATTTAGCTTCCTCTTATAAGTGAGAACATGTGATAGTTGGTTTTCTATTCCTGCATTAGTTTGCTCCAGCTCCATCCATGTTGCTGCAAAGGATATTATCTCATTCTTTTTTATGGCTGCATAGTATTTCATAGTGTATATGTACCACATGTTCTTTATCCAGTCTATCAGAAATGGACATTGAGGTTGATTCCATGTCTTTGCCATTGTGAATAGTCCTGCAATGTGTCTTTATGGTAGAACTATTTATAATCCTTTGGGTATATACCCAATAATGGAATGGCTGGGTCGAATGTTAATTCTGTTTTAAGTTATTTGAGGAATCACACACTGCTTTCCACAATGGCTGAACTAATTTACACTCCCACCAACAGTGTATAAGCATTCTCTTTTCTCAGCAGCCTCACCAGCATCTGTTATTTTTCGACTTTTTAATAATGGCCATTCTGACTGGTGTGAGATGATATCTCATTGTGGTTTTGATTTTCATTTCTCTTATGATCAGTGATGTTGAGCATGTTTTCATACACTTGTTACCCACATGAATTTCTTCTTTTGAAAAGTGTTCATACCCTTTGCCCACTTTTTAATGAGATTGTTTTTTGCTTATAAATTTGCTTAAGTTCCTTAACGATTCTGGATATTAGATCTTTGTTAGATGCATAGTTTGCAAAAATTTTCTCCTGTTCTGTAGGTTGTCTGTTTACTTTGTTGACAGTTCATTTTGCTGTGCAGAAACTCTTTAGTTTAATGAGGCCTCATTTATCACTTTCTGTTTTTGTTGCAATTGCGTTTGGCATCTTTGTCATAATATCTTTGCTAGTTTCTATGTGTAGGAATGGTATTTCCTAGGTTATCTTCCAGGGTTTTCATAGTTTTAGGTTTTACATTTATGTCTTTAATTCATCTTGAGTTTGTTTTTGTATATGTTATGAAGAAGGGGTCCAGTTTCAATCTTCTGCTTATGGTTAGCCAGCTACCCCAGCACCATTTACTGAATAAGGAGTCCTTTCTCCATTGCTTGTTTTTGTCAGCTTTGTTGAAGATCAGATGGTTGTAGGTGTGTGGCATTATTTCTGGGCTCTCTATTCTATTCCATGGTGATATATGTCTGTTTTTGTACCAGTACTATGCTGACTGTTTTGGTTACTGTAGCCTTGTAGTATAGTTTAAAGTCAGGTAATGTGATGCCTCCAGCTTTGTTCTTTTTGTTTAGGATTGCCTTGGCTATTTGGGCTATTTTTTTGGGTCCATATGAATTTTAAAATAGCTTTTTCTAATTCTGTGAAGAATGTCATTGGTAGTTTGATGGTAATAGCATTGAATCTATAAATTGCTTTGGACAGTATGGCCATTTTACTAATATTGATTCTTCTATCTATGAGCATGAGGTATTTTTCAATTTGTGTCATCTCTGATGTCTTTGATCAGGCACAAGATTTTCAAAGCTATGTTGCTTATTAGAAGCCAATGGAACAATACCTTCAAAAGTTTTTTGTTTGTTTGTTTGCTTGCTTTTAAACAGAGTCTCCCTCTGTTGCCAAAGCTGGAGTGATCTCACTGCAACCTCTGCCTCCCAGGCTCAAGCAGTTCTAATGTATCAGCCTCCTGAGTAGCTGGGATTACAGGCGTGTGCCACCATGCCCAGCTAATTTTTGTATTTTTAGAAGAGACAAGGTTTCGCCATGTTGGCCAGGTTGGGTCTTGAACTCCTAGCCTCAAGTGATTCACCCTCCTCGGCCTCCCAAAGTGCTGGGATTACAGGCATGAACCACCTTGTCCAGCCACCTTCAAAGTTTTGTTGTATTTTAAACCTTCAATTCTATACCCAGTCAAACTATCAGTCAACAGGAAGGCAGAATAAGAACGTCTTGAGGCATGCAAGAATATAGAAATCCTGGCTCCCGAGTCAATTTTTAAGGATTTGTTCAGTTATGTAATAAGGAAATAAACCACAAAAAGGAGAGACCCTGAGACCAGAAATCATTAGATTAAATCCAGGAGAGAATAAAGCAAAATTCGAAAATGACAGCTGCATAATAGGTCTAAAGACCAAACAGTGCAGGTTAGAAAGAGGGCTTTAGGAGGTCTCCATGAAAAAACACAATCTATAGGCAAGATGATGTAATCGAGACCTTGGATAAAAGTTGAGAATTTATGCAGGGTAAAAGAGGAGAATCAATTTTAACTTAGTGTCAGGAACATTTTACACAGCTGCTCAGGGCCAATTCAGAAAAGAAAATGCAATTATAGCAGAGCACTTATTTCTGCAGTGA
Organism: Chlorocebus sabaeus; assembly: GCF_047675955.1. NCBI lineage: Eukaryota > Metazoa > Chordata > Mammalia > Primates > Cercopithecidae > Chlorocebus > Chlorocebus sabaeus. The sequence goes on from NC_132912.1 coordinate 131,564,979, forward strand.
ACATTATTTCCAAAATCATAGCAATGTAAATGGTATTCATTGGTTTTGAAACCTTGAAACAAACTTTTAGATGACATTCACTAAAGACTAACTGAATACATACAAGAATATAAAAGCTAGAACCTTGGTAATATAAAAGAAAAGGACAGCTGACAAAATTAAGAAGTAGGAGAAAAGAGAGGTGGATGAGTGGATGAAAGGGTTGAGGGAAGGTTAAGTGGGTACTCAGTAAGTAGGATTTTCAATGGGAAAAAAAGTTAATCATGTTATTTGAATTTTCAAAAATCACCAGTTGAGGAACTTAAAATTGTGAATTAACCAACTTGGAAGAAAGAGATGTCAGAAAAAATTTAGCTAAATCTTCTTCTTCCATAGCTATCATTTTAAAACCAGCATTTAAAACTGGAAAATCCCGAAATAAAAATAGATGTGTGCAGCTCATACCTATGAAGCAAAAACAAAATTTACAAAAAATTAAGAATGAGTCCCCATGGACTGTAGAACTAGGGACAAGAGGGAAGGAAAGCAGCGGGAGAAGTTCTTTTCATTATGAAGCTATCCAGATTGTGATTTTTTTAGTCCCTGTCACATTAGTAATATCCTTTTCCAAAAAGAGTTTAGAAATTATCTTTTGTAAAAGAAATGTTGTAATTTATAAAAGGAAATAAACTACAGTCTAAAAGGTCTGATTTTAATGCCATATCCAAACCTGAACTTCGAATAACTGGCTCCATAATTTCTGCTCCCATCAAAGTCTGTATGGTCTTTGTTTCCTATTTTCCTTTAAAAGAGAAGGATGACTGATAGCCGTGCTCCTAAACTGAGTCAACTACCAGGAGATAAAGAATGACTAGGCCATGCCCAATTCAGACCAAGTGAATCAAACTTCCCAGGGGACTCCTTATTTTTAACCATTGTCCCCAGGGATTCCCACAGACCCACACAACATGGTCATGACCACTCTGACCAAGCTAGGTATGGATGGATCCTCCACATGGGAATGGAAGGATGGGGGCTCCTGCATGGTGCACCCTACCATTCCTCAGCCTCTGTGATGGAAGGAGGGCATGGCTTTGGCCCAGAAATGCCACACATCACTCATGTCAGCCTCTACAAGAAAGGCCTTGGCTGCCTCCAACTGCAAGGGAAGTAGGAAAATGGAAGTGAAATGAAACGTGAGGCCAGGAAGAAGAGAAGGCCGACTTTAGTGACTGACTAGCCACCTGTGCACAGAACCAAAGCACAGGTCACAGAAGAATCCTCTCCCAGCTAACTAAGATGACCCTCAGTGTTAACTCGTGAGGCCAGAGCCCACTGTCCCCAGGGAGAAAGGCCTGTCTGGCCCCAGATATACACCCCATGCCCCACATAAGGGGAACCCAGTGAACACAGTGAGGGGCTAGACTTTACTTTTTATGTCATGAGCTGGTGTTCAGACTGCCATGTCCCTGTCTGGGTGGCTACTTCCTCTTTACTTCATTCCTACGTTGTCCTCAATCAAAGTGTTGATGTCTACATTCAGCCAAGTGTGGTCATCTGAGAACACGGCCCCAGCTACACTGATTCCTTTAAACTCAGCCCTAAAGCCCTGAATCACCAGAAGGCCCCCAGTGAAGAGGGTGCAGGACTTTTCCAAAGGAGACAACTTCAAGATGCTCTCTCCACCCCAGCGCAGCAGACAGAGACCCTGGGGGTATTCAACAGGGTCAGCCTGTGCTGGCCGTGGCACTGCCCCCATAGGTAGTTTGGAAACAGTATTCTGGAAAAGAATAAAATGAGGCACATTGGCCTTTGTGCCTTCCTCTATGTAAAATAGGTTTCATAGAAAGCAAAAGAGAAAAATGAAAACTGTTGTTATTTTGATGTTTAGTGTCATATTGACATACTATGAATCTTACACATCTATCATTCAGTGATATTTAATGTTGTGACATTTAAGATAAACATTTATACTGGTTCCTAGTGTGAACTCTCTAGGATATTTTCCAAATATCAAATAAAACTTTCTTGAAGTTAATCTCCCACAGGGGATTTTTTTTTTTTTAAACTGTATTTTTAACTATAGCTGATCTAAGGTCTTTTGTTCATTCTAAACACACAGAAAGACATAGTCATATAGTCAATATATAGGTTTTTCCATCAATTTAACAAATAAATAAATTGAGAATGGACTAAGAACATCCAGCATGATGCCTAAATACTTAGGAATAAAAAAGATAGCCATAAAGTGGCAAACAGTGTGGTGAAAATGGGTTGTATCTAAATATACATTCAAAAGGTGTTTACCTGATTTTTCCTCCATAAATTGTACTCTCTTCTGAAAAGGCCTGTTCTCATTGGGAAATGGAGAGTTGGCAGAAGAAGAAGAAGGAAAATTAATATGAGGATTTTGAGCATTTACTCAAATGCATTATCCAGCTTTACTCCTCTAAGCACAGAAGAGAAGGACCATGGGGATCAGGAAAATTCCACCTCTGGGGCAAGAGCATGGGGGTTGCCAGAGGAACCTCTCCTCATACCCTCATCTAGAATGCTGCCCTTGCCCCCGCATCCCTGCTTTCCAGATGCCCTCTTTGCCAGGCATCAGGAGCCCACATGACTTGGTCTCCTCCCCAGTACCTTGGGCCTGAGACAACTGCATTGTGTCATAAGTTAACTATGGCCACAAAGCCTACCCTCCCCTCGAATCTGGGACTGCTGGGTAATCCCACTAGAGGTGGTGCTGTGTAGCTTCCACGCCTCGGCCTCCAGAGATCTTGCAGCTTCTGCTCTGTCCCTCCTGGAAGGCCATGCCCCATGAAGAGCCTGGGGATGGAAACCATGTGGAGGGAGATGGGCCCAGCTGTCCCAGAGCTCAGTCCATAAGTGAGGTCTTCCAGGACCAGACAGCCTCAATCTGACTCACTAACTGCTGTCAACACAGAAAGGAGTTCAGCCCGCACCATGTGGGGCAAAGACAAACCATCCCAGCTGAGCGCTGCCCAAAGGGTCAACTCCAGGCCTTGAAACACCTGGCCATGCCCATTAGATGGTGCTCAAGGGAGACCTCCAGCCTGCTGCTCTCCAACACCAGACTGGACCTGCAGAGAAAGCCCCAGAGGCTGCAGGGTGTCTGGACTCACAGTGAAGCAAGAGGTTTGCAGATCTGAACTGCAGGGAGATTCAGCCCTGCTGGTAATGGCCCACCTTCCACATGGCCTGGGCCGTGGTAGTGGCAGTGAGCAGGCAGCTGGCTGGATGCAGGTCCCAGGAGTTCAGAGACTGAGCTCCTTGAAGGATAGTGGGAGACCAGGCTGGGCCATGCAGAAGGCCTGAATCTTCTGGCTTAGGAGTCAGCCAAAGTCCCCAGACAACCATAAAGCAACTACCATGGCCTCCTTCCTGAATCCAGCCATTGAGGGTGCCATAGACCCTCCAATCAGTGTCCTCTGCCCCAGCCCCTTGGAGGAAAGAGCCATTCCCTCAAGTAGCCCTCCCCTGATTGCCTTCTACAACTTGCAGTAGTTTAGTAGACAGTCCCCACTCCCCAAGCCAGTGCACCCCAGAATGGATATCAGCTGGTTATCAACAGAGACAGTTAAAGTGAGGATTAAGTATTTATCATAATAAGTATTATTTGTAAAATTAGCATATATTGTGATATAGTAAATATACACTTGTATATGTGTGTATATATATACACACACACATGCACATACATGCATATACATGTAACCTGTTTTGTTTTAATTGCCATTTCTCTACTTGGTCTTTGAGGGTGGGCCTACAGAACTGAGGCCCTCTCATCCCATCTTTCTTCTGTTAATTGCTTCTCAATATGCTGCCTACAATTTCCAGTTCAAGTTCACAATTACTTGTAAATATTCTGTGCAAGTCTCCCCAAGTGTGGCAGCAGCCTACATTTTTGTAATTTCTCCTAGTCTTTTAGAATTGTCTTTCTAGACTGTTACCACTTCTCTCTCATCATTGTGGTCATGTCTCCCTGTTCCTAAAAAGACTCCTTCCTCAGTCTACCCCCTCTTCCTACTCCTGCCTTCTCTCTCTTCTCCTGTAAACAAGCAAACCCAAGTCTTCTGCCCTGTCTCCACCTCCTCACCAACCACTCACTCCTCAACTTCACTTACAGAAACATGCTTTCTAATGAATAATGGAGCAGAGTCACTGCTGGTAAGAAGCTACGTTGCATTAATTAAAATGTCCCTGGATTTGTGATCCTGATTGAAAAATGACTTAAAGAAGGTAAAACTTACCACTCATCTGGATCACAGTTAAAACATCCAAAACAGGAATACATGGTACTCCGTAGGGAAAGACAAAGCTTGAAGCAACAAGGACTTCATGACTAAAACACCAAAAGCAATGGCAACAAAAGCCAAAATGGACAAATGGGATCTAATTAAACTAAAGAGCTTCTGCACAGCAAAAGAAACTACCATCAGAGTGAACAGGCAACCTACAGAATGGGAGAAAATTTTTGCAATCTACCCATCTGACAAAGGGCTAAAATCCAGAATCTACAAAGAACTCAAACAAATACACAAGGAAAAAACAAACAACCTCATTAAAAAGTGGGTAAAGGATATGAACAGACACTTCTCAAAAAAAGACATCTATGCAGCCAACAGACAAAATGCTCATCATCACTTGTCATCAGAGAAATGCAAATCAAAACCACAGTGAGATACCATCTCACACCAGTTAGAATGGCAATCATTAAAAAGTCAGGAAACAACAGATACTGGAGAGGATGTGGAAAATAGGAATGCTTTTACACTGTTGGTGGGAGTGTAAATTAGTTCAACCATTGTGGAAGACAGTGTGGTGATTCCTCAAGGATCTAGCGCTAGAATTACCATTTGACCCAGCAATCCTATTATTCGATATATACCGAAAGGATTAGAAATCATGCTACTATAAAGACACATGCACATGTATGTTTATTGTGGCACTATTGACAATAGCAAAGACTTTGAACCAACCCAAATGTCCATCAATGATAGACTGGATAAAGAAAATGTGGCACATATACACCATGGAATACTATCAGCCATAAGAAAAGGATGAGTTCATGTCCCTTGCAAGGACATGGATGAAGCTGGAAACCATCATTCTCAGCAAACTATCACAAGGACAGAAAACCAAACACCGCATGTTCTCACTCATAGGTGGGAACTGAACAATGAAATCACTTGGACACAGGGTGGGGAACATCACATACTGGGGCCTGTCGGTGGGTGGGGGGCTGGCGGACGGATAGCATTAGGAGAAATACCTAATGTAAATGATGAGTTGATGGGTGCAGCAAACCAACATGGCACATGTATACCTATGTATCAAACCTGCATGTTGTGCACATGTACCCTAGAACTTAAAGTATAATAAAAAAAAAAAAAAAGAAAGAAAGAGCATTTATTTCACTAACAGGGAACTCCAGTTCAAATCCCGGCTCTGCTCTGATGAGCTGTATCACTCTCTTTGCACTGCAATCCTATCACCCGTATAATAAGAATAGGAATCGAATGCATAGCAAAACTTGTTTCAGGAATAAAGTTAGGAAATAAATTCAATCGACAAGTTCTACACAAACATCCTTAATTACAAAAGGATGCTTTCCATAGACATAAGCATGAAGGCATTCGTTAATGTTGCCCTCAGTATTTAGTTTCGTAGTTTGTCTGTCTGTTTGCCTGTTTTGTTGTATGTTTACATGTATGTTTCTTTGAGTGTGTGTCTGCTTGTGTGTTTGCTTGTGTTTTGTAGTGTGCTTATGTGTGTGTCTGCTTATGTGTCTTGTAGTGTGCTTGCCTGTGTGTTTGCCTGTGTGTCTGTGTTTGCTTGTATGGTTTGTAGTGTGCTTGTGTGTATATGTGTGTGTGTTTGCGTGTTTGCATGTGTGTCTGCTTGTGTGTTTGGTAGTGTGCTTGTGTGCGTGTTTGCGTCTGCATTTGGGTGTGTTTGTTTTATCATTGCTTTCTCTTTCAAGCTTCAGTCTGATTCTTTAGCCTGAAGTGCAATGCTGACCTGATATGGATCCAGGGAGAAAGAATAAAGTTTCATGTGAAAAACTTAATTCATCCTGAGAGGCAGATGGGAGGCATTTCTGTCAGGGATAAGTTAATTTTAAGTACGAAAACACAACCTTAATTCAAGCAAAGAGGTGGATTTATTATGGCCCATACCCGAGAAATCTGAGAAAGAATGGCTCTCTTTCTTTGTGCATATCTCAGGTTAGGTCCACCCTCAGGTGGGCTGCCGTTGCTGCAAGGTTGGGTCCCAAAGAAATGGAAGAGACCTGACCTACTGTGGCCTTCTGTCCTGCTGTGGCCTTCCAGCCAACCTCAGACTCGATCTCCCACCCAGAGGAGTGTGGAACCCAGCCAGGCAAACCAGTATCGGTGTCCATGAGTGAGGTCGTCTGATTGGCCAGCCCAGGAAGATCTGATTGGTCAGCCTAAGAGAAGGGATAATCTGATTGGCCAGCCTATGGGAAGTAAGGTGAGGTCATGGGCTTCAGAGCTCACCCAGAATCACAGGGCTGTAAAAAACCACCCAAGGTCCACTATATGGGGCCATGTGCCTTGCATTACTCCACTGAGCACTTAAGTCTCTCCACATGTGGTAAAGAACCAGGTGGACATCTGAAATTTTCAGCCCCATGATTTGTCATTTTGTATATTTTCATGCTAAGACAGGGAAGATGTAGAGAGCCACAGATACTTGTGGAAAAACTCCAGGTCGGGTTGAGCTTAACAAAAACTGGGAGAAAGCAGTTCTGGTGACCCCTGATCAGATGCAGATGACGTTGTTTGAACATAACTCTTCTGCAGCTCTAGGCATCTCTCCTGGGACCTCTGCCTCTCATCCCTGCTGTTCAAGCATAGCCATAGCCCAGGTCCCCTATAGACTCTGGGGACACAGGTGACCCGGCCCTCACTCCCCACAGTCACCTGAAGAGTCTGTTTAGCTCTCTTGCCAGTACTGCCACAAGTCCTGTATGGTAGGTAGAGATTTGGTTGGAGAGAAGTCTACCAAAGTCAGACGTGAGTGTGCCAATCCACTTTACGGCCAAGGTGTGTCTGTAAAGGGTGATGTGGGGGGTCCTGGTGCAGTCTCTGACCCAAGGATTGTCCCTTTCTTGAAATGAGAGCAGGGACAGCCAGCTTCTGCTGAGGCTGCCTGTCAGATGATCCTAGCCCCTTGGTCTCTCTCTTTTATCCTTGTCCTGTGCGATCACTTACCTCCTGTACAGGTAATGCAGCCTGCATTGGATGGAAGTCCTTTCAGCTAGTAAGTGTCTCCTAGGCTGAAAGGACAACCAAAAATCCTGTGTATTTTTGTTTCCTTATTTTAAAAACTTCAGTTTTGAAACTGTGATTCACCAAAAATAAAATATGTACTTAAATGTTTACATTAAAAAATGTATCTGTTCATCATGACGAATAAATATCTTATGTAGCTAAGCAATGTTTGATTTTCACCTAAAATTTGTCATCCAAATATGGAAGTCTAAAGCCTGTTTGAAGCAAGATTGAACTTGAAGACTTACCTCATTTTTATATTTTGTAAGCAGGAAAAAACTAGTCAAGTCTACGTCTTATCTGTAAATATCTATTAAGGTCAAGAGGTGGAAGCTGCTTTAAAAACGATGCCACTGAAGATACTTTCTAGTCCCCCAAACCATTTTCTTGGCAAAAATGCAGCAGCTACATTGGGAGACCCTGGAAACAAAGAGACCCAAATCTCAGGGAGGGGTTCGGGTAAAGTCAGCCCCTGGGTATAAAAGAGGCTGCTAAGAGATGTAGCCCGAGACAGCTGAGTGGTCGCCTGTGGTCAAGCGGCACCTTGTAATTCTATTAGGGTGTTAGATTCAAATGCAGAATTAGCTGTTGCCTACGCAGAATTATGTTAAACACAGGCCAGACTGAAAATCAATATTCTGCTTAAGTAACTGGCCCTCCAGTAATTTAATGAAGCTAAATTGCATTACACAGCGGCAAGGTGGAGGGGGCCACTCTATCTCAACCCTTCCATTACACAGGGGCTGTGCAGCACTGTGCCTAAAGAGAAATTAAACACATACTCATTTTTTCTCCTGAAGTTGGAACTGTGCTTTTTATACCAGATTACTTGTCTGCTTCTTTAATGTAAAATTAGAATAAATAATTTGCAGTTCCATAATCAAAACAGAACTAGAGACTCATAACAAGAAAGAAAGACAGCTGGAGGAATATTGGAAAATAATGCTTTTCTTAAATCCATGAGAAAAAAACTTGCGGGGGGTGAGTGGGAAAGGGGTGAGCCTTCACTTGTCACTTATATATTAAAATGTAATTGTAAAGGCTTCAAATTAACACCGTAATTTTAATCAAGGCCACGATTTCAATAAGGGCTGTAAAGCCAATGTGGAGAAAATTTTCTTTAAAACTTACATATAAATATGTATAAAATAAGAGATTTTTAAAGCATTATTGTTTGGGTCATCACGAATTTCACAGGTTGCTTTGTAGTTGCTTTTCTTCCTTCGGTTGCGGTATATGTGTGTGAGGTGTACGTGTGCTGTGTGTGTGCTTGTGAGTGCCATATGACAACTAGAAGTCTGCTAAACTCAGAGTCCTTCAACATAACTCCTGAAATGGGCATCTTCTTATTTAAGGCTTCACTACAAGGACTTCAAGCTCTCCACACAGTCAGAATGTTCTCATTATGAGATTCGAACCACAGAAGTTTGTGCTAAAGATGATTGACAATAGAAAAGAGGTGTCGTTGCATCGTTTCGAAGTTATTGGCAACTCATTTATTTATTATTCAGCTGCAAACTTCGTCTATATGAAACACCTCACAGACTTATGTCCAAAACTCCAAATTAAAATGACAATAATTGAATGTTACTTAGGATGGGATCATATAAAAACAGAAATTTTTCCTTTATAGATGCCAATTTGGATATTCTGGGACCAATAAGACGTATTAACCATGTGAGCCGCTATCTCTGAGAATTTCGCGTTTAGAATCTGTATATATGAAGTTAATTGGCATTTGTCACCTGCTCTCCTGGCTCTTCCCATTATTCTGAATCTCTTGGTCTGGAAAGGACACAAGATATCAACAAAGAGTGAAAATGAAAATGATTCTCGACCACAAAACCTTGAGTTCCGAGCCTTTAAACCGCTCTCCACTGCGGAGCGAAGCAGAGGCGAGTTCATCTGCAATGTCTTCTGAAACGCTGTGACTGCTATGGATGAAAGGTTATTTATGTTCTTAATTCAGACATGGTTGCACCTTAATTCCTTAGTTAAATATCTTCATCATAGAAAAATAGTGAATCTGACAGTGAACAGTAATGGTAACTTAGGTAGGTCTCGTTCATGAGCTGAAAAATCCAGTTTGAAACCCGTATTTACTCACTGCTGGGAAAAGGAAGGTCTGGGCAGCAGTGGGAAGAAACTTTGTTTCAATCTTCTTAGTTCTGCTGCAAAAATGTATTATATTTTATATCCTAGGATGATAACATAGGCACCAAACATACTTACTGCCAAGATCAGATTTTCAGTCTGTCACCATTATAACATTTTATAGAAACCCAACAAGTTCCACAAATCCCATTATAGAAGACTAACACTTCTAACTGGCAACATGACAAATAACACTTTCACCTTTATTTTTAAGCATCCTCAGAAGTGTCTTAATTCTTCAACTGACCATCTTCACAGCTCAGAATTTAAGGTGTGTTTCTGTGTTACACCATTTTTAAGTGACAGAGAACATGGTAGCTAAAATAATGAAGTTTAGAATATTATCTCAATGGGGTTTGGCAGTGAAGTGGTTAATGATGTTAACATATAAATGGTAATAATTAGGCTAGCCTACTGTGGAAAAATGGGAATATTTGGTGAGACTGAATATTGTTTCTCTTTATTCTGCTTGTAATTGTAAGGGTGATGGTGCATTCTTAATGCCTTTTTCATAAGCAGAAGAGATGGAAGCAATTTAGTGGAAACAAAAAGCAGGAAGAAAAGGAAAAACGTTTGCCAAATTCTAACTTCTGTGGGGCTCTCAAGTGGGAACTTTTGCAACTCTATTTAATAATAACAGCTGACCCTTAGAAGAACGTAGCAAGTGATACATTCTGAAATAGAAGCATGTATACCAAATCCTGAAAGAAAAACAAATGATTCACATATGTTAAAAAAAAAAAAAAAAGTCTGATGCCACAACTGACAAAAAGATTGTAAGTTCAACAACAAATACTATTTTCAAGTGTCTGCTATTCTTGATAGGTAAGAAGAAAAATAAAAGAAATTCTCCACACTGAACATGAGGCTCACTTTCTCCCAGGCTTTGGGGGGAGATGAATCAGGCAGATTCTTTTGGAAAGCAATGCTTCCAAACCTCCTCAACAGAAATTCTACTTTTTTGAACTCTACCCCAAATAAACAGTCATAAATATGAGGTACGCTGCTCACACAGAGAGGCTCCCTGCAGGGGTGTATCTAAGAGCCAAACAACCAAAATATCCAATCAGCTTAACAAATTATGTTCAATGCATTTGCCATAGTACTTGCCATTTGCAAAGGATGTTTTTACACAAAGTAGGGAAGAGCTGTGACTGAATATTAAGCAAAAAAGACAGTGCACAAAAGCCTATGTGCAGAATAGTGTCAATAATTCAACATCCAGATGAAAAAGGCTAGTTTACCAAAACATTAACAAAAGGAGGTGAGTTTATGGCCGATTATAATGTTTCTGATAATTTTCTACATTTTTAAAAAGTTCTGTCATGGGCACGTACTAGTCTTGTAATGTTATTTTGGAAGCCATTTTTTAATGGAACAGGGCGGGAAAAGCCCCGTCGGCAGTGATGCTGCTAAGCTTGCCAGCAAACCCTCTCCATTTTCTCTCATGAACCAGGCGAACATCAGGGGCTGTTAGACTGGAAAAGGCTGCCTTCGTTTAGCTCTCCCCTGTCCCTGGTGAGAAAACCGAGGTACAAGGTGGAGCCAGGCCTCCGTGTTCACAGCCGTCACTTTGGTGCAAGCCTGGCTGGCCTCTGCAACTTTGTCCAGTCCGGTGAGGAAAAGGAGCACACCCCCGCTGGCTGCTCCTAGGCCCTGTGCTTTGGCCCTGTCATCAAATACCAGCGCAAGAGACCCTGAGGCCTGGCCTTCCCTCTCCCCAAACCCCGCCGTCTCTCAGGAGCATAGGCGTCCCTATCGTCTCGCAGGAGAGAGTTTCATTTGTACTATCACCCGAACTTCTGCATTCCTCTGGATTTGTACACTTTACAGAGTATGAACAGCTGTAGCTTTTCAGCAAAAATGAACACAGCCTCCAGTAAGAGACAAACAGAGGTTACCCAGCGTAGACCTACCCACCAGCAGCTCCCAGCCTGTGGGTACAGGGAGTGCTACGAATAGCCTCCCACCTCCAAACTCTCCCTGCCTTCCCACCTGAGCCATGGAGGGGGAGTTCAGGTGAGTCTGGCCAGGTGTGGGCCACAGGGACTCTTCCTCCTGTCATGTAGCAGAAAAAGCACTTGTTTTAAACAGCAGAAGACATGAGTTTGCAAGAGCATTCTATCACTTATGAATTCTGTGCCCCTGAAAAAGTCATAGGAACCTCGATTTTCATAGTGAGTAATACGAAGTTTGGGGAGAAAGGCGCCTCCTGGGTGGGGGAATGCTTTGAGGAAAGGAGAGGAGAGCCAGGAGGTGGTGGTGGCAGACCCCCACGCCAGACCCCTCAGGTCTTTGTTGGGGGTTTCAGCCTTCAGGAAAAACGGCTGCATTTTTACATATAGAACTTGGGGCTCTGTTTTACAATTTATGTCACTGAGTTCATGTACTATCACGTTTCACATTCTATCAAATTTCATAGAGTTAACAAAAAATGTTTTTGGACATCTGGATGTTATGTTGTAAAGTGTGTGGGTCACAGGCATGTTATAACCTGGGGGTGGGGAGGGGTCACACCTCCTCCTCCTCCCCTCCCCCTCCCCCCCAGGGTACTGGCCTGCAGACTCGTGGGAATTCATGCACAGAAACTGCTTTGTAACATATAAAGTGCTCCACAAATTCGAGGGTGTGTGGATTCCCATAGTCCAACAACGAAACAATATATACCCAGGCCACTCTTTTATCAAAGAAAATGCCTTACTCGTCTTAAAGTGACAAGCCCTTAAAACATACATATATACTAACACATCTATGTTATCCGTTTGGTACTATAGTAAACGATCGTCTCCCAGGATTTCTCATTAAAACCCTAGGCTAAAAGAAAGGTGTTTTTCACAAAGATCTTGCCAGGCTAATGAGTTTATCTCATTCCTCCTGGCCGCACTTGCATCCACTGTTTCTGCAACATTCACCCGTCTAGTATGCATCTTTCCGCATGCCCCTTCCTTCCCGTCCCTGCTCAGATTTCTCACTGAGGGTGGCTGTCAGGGCCTAACACTGGGACTGCCTTGAGCCAGCCCAGCTGGACAAATTAAAGTCTCTCCAGTAACTCAAACCAGCAATGACTTCATCTCAAAAATTTCTGAGTAGCACAGGTCATAGCATGAGTTTGGACAAAAGTAATGGGGTTCCCAGAGAAGTTAAATGGCGGTGGGGAGGTGTAAAGCCAAAAACTACAACTGGGATGAGAATTGGGGGGCACATCTGAAAAAATAAAATTTCCAGCAGATCTTCTTGGAACAGTGTAAGCTTTTTGGTACAATGATATTTTTGTCCCAGTACAGCTGAGCACACTGACAAAGAAGCAGAATTGCAGTGATATGTACCTACATTGTAAATAATAGAGTAATATTATGCTATACAGTAATACTGTGTAATATAGTCAGATACACTCCACAGACGCATAAAGAAGGAAACAAAACAAAGATTAAAATATATGACAAATAATATATATATATATATATTCCTTAAATGAACTAAAGCAACTAAAGCTGTTCCTTAAATGAACTAAACCAAGGGCATTCTAAATATTTATATGTTAAATAAAATCCATTTTCTAAATAGAAAAGAAACTGATAATCTTACCTTGTTGTTAACAGCAAAATAGATGCGTGTATGTGGTTTGGTTTTTTTTTCATATTTCAGTTCGTTTCTGCCGACATGGCTTTTAAGGAAATATACTGATGCGGAAAATGAAAGAAGAATTTCAAGGCATATATGAAAGGACCTGTCCTGAAGCTATTAAATTTTGTGCATAATATTTCGTTCAAGGTGATCGAAGGGGATGGTTGTGGACTCCACCAAAGGCAGGTGGGAAGCAGGCGGCAGAGGCCCCAGGGAGGGCCTGCCGGGCAGCCAGGGGCTCCGCTTTTGTTTTTTGTTTTCTTACCGTTTCCTGATGAAAGTTGAAGATCATCCGCGATCACTTCCCATTCACAGCTAAGGAAAGAAATAACTTTGTAATGTCTAACAAACTATATGGCAAGACCAGGAAAATGTAAGAATCCCACAGAGCCATGGTTGCTGTGGTGATCACGTTGTGTTTTTTGGGGTGCAGAATCTCTGCCTTCGGACCTGGGAGACGCTATGAGTGCCCCCTGCTCCCACGCTCCTCATTCTGGCCTCACCGGCTCTGCGAGACTCTTCGGTCTTCCCGGTTCCTCCTGGCTTTATCCCTCTGTTGTTTCAACAAGGAAATGGGTCTCATTATAATCTTTCATCTCATTCTTTTCCTTGTCATGACGATGAGATAAAGTAACATAAGTCAAGAAGTGCCTTCCAGAAAAAAAAGGATTAGACTCCTTCCTTCATTTCAGGGTTTTTCTATAATGAAAGATACAGTTAAGCCTTTTTAGTTCTATCATGACAAAACAAACATGAAATTTGGAAAAGGTTGCTTCAGTTTTTCTGTTTGTAAATTCTTTTGAATAGGTTGGCTGCTATTTTTGGTTTGGACTTCAATGGACAAGGAAAAGGGAAATAATTCCAATTTTATTTAGTAGATTTAAACATTACAGTATAAATATTTGCATGTACTAAAAACAGAAAAAGTTATATTTTGAGAAAATGGATTTTGTTATAAATCAGCTATCCAGAAAAACTAAGAATACCATGGCTTTTAATCCATTGTAGAGCTGAGGGATTTACACACTGGGGTATTATTTTAAAGGAGAAACAAAAACTCAAGTGCAATGGTTTAGGTCAATAAACAATGTACTTTTCCAGGCAAGGATTATAAAGAACTTTCTGTAGCTTTCCACAAGTGCAAAGGGGACATGCAAGTTCATACCTGCACACCTAAATGTGAGCCTCCTATGAACGATGCTCTCAGAAAATGTCCTCTGGCTGGCAGAACAAAGGCCAGGTCCAGGGGATACTTACCAGACTCCAGTGATGGTCATCCTAGAGCCAGAAACCGTCTGCTGGAGAAGTCCAGGTAGTTCTAACCATCATCTCACCTTGCAAAGCCAGCAGATGCCACAGTGGGCCCCTGGCCGTGCAAGCCTCTTGGGAGGCTGGAAGGACCTGGAGGAGCGGAGGCAGGGTTGTCTTTGACTCTGCTCAGATCTGCCAGGGAAGGCCTCCTCGGGAGAGGAAGAAGCACGGGGACCGTGGGGAGGCCAGGGGCTACTTGTGGGCACTTCATTTTTCTAGTCTCCCAGGCCCTAGAAAGTACAGCCACCCAGCCAGATCACTCTTTCCTACAAAGTCCACCCAGGGGTCACCAGGACCCACTGGATGGCCATGCAGTCATGGCTGAGCCACATGGCCAGACTGACCAGCCAGGGGCAGGCACAAGGCCATTAGAGCATGAGTGCAAACATCAGGTACATTTTCAGAACACAAAACTTTATTCTATCTTTAATCAACACCACAGTAAAAAAAAAATATTTACTCTTTAACAGCCCACCCCCTTTGTTCCAGCTACAAGTCAGGAGCACACGCCTGACCCTTCGGGAAATCTCCTGGGTGGGACCTCTCTCTGGGAGTAGGGCTCCCTCTCCCACCAGGGCCCTCCAGAGACTGCCAGCCCCAGACCTGTGCCGTCCTCTGCCCCCCGCCCCCTCCCTCTTCAAGCCCTACTTCTCTGCTGGATCTCCTTGTTGCAGGAGACAGATGTCCTATGGTGGGGATACCTGCAGGCCAGTGTGTGCAGCGACCCAGTGCTGAATACTTGGATGGCTCACCTTCCTGCCACCGAGGTTTAGGGCCAGGGGCAGCAGCTCAGCCTCAGTGCCTGGGCTTCCCAGAAGGACCCAGCTCGGACATCCAGCCCAGTGCGCCTGCTGCTGGCCTCAGGAACAGGTTGTTGAGGACAGGCTGTCAGGCCTGAGCAAGCCTAGGTCGCCAGCAGGCTCAGCACAGGGCTGCAAGTGGGTGGGATGGGAAGTGAGTCTCTGGGGAGGGAGAGGGAAGGAACTGGAAACAACCACTTAACATCTATTTAGAGCCTGGGAGCATTTGTGGAAGTCATCCCCATTACTGTTGAAAAGATGCAAATTTGGTGAAATAATCAGCTGTATGGCTCCAGGCTGTTTCCCGAGTACCCTGATTCCTAACAGGAGCGAAGGTATTAGTGTAAGACACCAGCAAGGCCAAGTTCATGTTGCTCAGAGGTAGCCCCTAACCAAACTCCGCCAAGTGCTGCAAAAGAAGATTTGTTATCTCAGGAAGGCAGTTCATCCAATAAAGCCAAAAAAAAAAAAAAAAAAAAAAAAGGGAAGAAAACAAACCAGAGTCCTTAAGGCTGGTTACAGGGGAGCAAAACAGCCGAGCCCACCGGCACTCGGCATAAAGGGGGCCACTGTTTGTGTTCCCACAGTACCCACTTCCTTGGCAAAGTGGCTCGCATCACTGCAGAATGAAAGGCAATTAAGGCAAAGATATTTTTTCCAGCATTGTTTTAAGTTCCACATCAAATATTCTTTCAGACATTCGAGAATCCACTTATCTCCAAATGAAGGGCGGAAGCTAAGCTAGTGATTTTTGCATAGGATCTATTCTTTATGGAAAACATGTGAACAACGCCAGTAGATTCTGCGACATCTCGCCTTCCATTAGAAAAGAGCCCAGCGAATGACTTCATAAAAAGAGAGAATCCTTTCTGGTTCCTCAGGCTTCCCTGACCTCTTACCCCCGTTCCAGTTGGCAAAAGTTCGGGGACAAATTAGCAAAATGGTTAAGCATGGCAGTAGATTTAATGCAGAAAATTATTCTTCGTGCCTACACCATAGCAAGGTCTTTTAAGTGATGCGGTTACAATGGACCTAAAATGCCACAGCCTATAAACTAAATATTTCATCAATTTGCTGAGTATAAATTATATCTTAAAACTCCAGCCCTCTAGGATCAGGACATAAAGTGGCCGTTCAGTCAAGTGCTTTGAGCAGTGCGATGTAAGATGTCTATAAAATATTTTACTGGGTTTTCATGTACAGTGAATTTGAAATAAGTGTAATGGAAAAACAAACAAAAAAAAGTATAGAAATTACAAGCTGCTATTTGATTCCTTTTTAAATTCTCTGGTCATGCTGACTTTTTGTTGCCTTTTCCTTCTTTCTAAACAACTGAAGAAAAAGAAACTTAGAATTATGGAAGATGGTTTTTAGATCACCACCACATGAAATAGTTGATTTGGCTTATAACTTGTAAGAAATTGAACTTGAATTAGGCTCTCGTGTGTGTGTGTGTGTGTGTGTGTGTGCATGTGTGTT
The DNA here is from genome assembly GCF_047675955.1 of Chlorocebus sabaeus. Lineage (NCBI taxonomy): Eukaryota > Metazoa > Chordata > Mammalia > Primates > Cercopithecidae > Chlorocebus > Chlorocebus sabaeus. Next base: position 131,581,645 of record NC_132912.1, read on the forward strand.
TCATAAGCTGTTAGGATACAGCTATATTTATGCATTGTGTATTTAGTTTCCTTCGAGAGGGTGCTGTAATTTTCAAAATACTGCGAAAAACATTTCTACAAATTGCTTTGCTTGTCTGCCTATATACGTTAAGCAACACAAAATAAGCGAGGGGGCCCTCCAACGCAAACCATTTTTTTTTTTTTTTTTGCATTTTCTGTAACAACATAAAAGCTGCTGTTATGACAAGAAGTCTGTAGTTCACTATTTCATTTATAATTTAACCACAGCCTATATAACATAATCCAAAAAATATGGGGCATGATTAGTGTAAAAATCAAACACAGTAGAGGCTTTTTGAATACTCCAAGAACAAAACAGAACCGAAAAAGGAGAGGGGAAGAAAACATTGCAGCCATCTGAATATATGTGGTATTTCTTTAATACTTCATTTTAAACTACCTAATTGTGTTTTTAAGCTTCGGTTCCTGTAATTTTGCAAGACGAGGCATTCCAGTGAGGAAACATATGGTGAGGGATTTTTAAACCACACAGCGAGAGTGCATCATAGACTTATCTGCTGTTTTAATGTCACAAAAATCCACCACTGAATTTATCCAGTCACCCATTAAAGAAAGAAAAGAATTAAAGGAAAAGGAGGTTTTAAATCCCCTAATGCTACAAGAATGAGTGAAATACGCTGTCAAGTTCAAGTGAGAATGGTGCTGGAGCTTCAGGACTTCTTACAAGACCAGCAAACAGCAATTAGCAACCTGAAGGCTGGAGAGTTATTTCAGGAGCGCCGCAGACAGCCAGTGTCTCAAAGCGGCCGACCGATTCTAACCTAGCACCTCCCATCACTTAGCTTCCTAGATGCTCCTTTTCAGAATGGTCAGTTTTAACTTTTTTTCTTGATAGGTCAGTAGGCAAAAAGATACATACAAATATCTCTATCAATTGATCCATTAATTGATAAAGAAAGAAAGGAGAGACGGATGGATAAATAGATACGTAGACATTTGCTTTTAATTTTTAAGTCCTGTTGTAATGGTCACTTAAAAATAGTTGCTTCTGTATTAAAGGGCAGCTGTCTTGCGATGGTCTTTTTTAGGAGAGCTACTGAATCATCGATTCGTGCAGGTGTTGTAGTGGTAATAGAAAGCTCTGATGGTAGCAAACTCCAACATTCAGAACTAAGATCTAGAAAGGGATTCCAGACACACGAAAGTGTCTTTACAAGTACCTGTGCAGCTCCACACACAAGCGGTGTGTGGGGGAGTGCATGCGTGTGCATGTGGTGTTTCTGAGAGTCCTCTGGGCTCACACGCATGCAGGGAAATGGGGGTGGGGACAGAAGCATCGAGACATGAAGCAATGTATATCATTATTCAAATTACAGTCAGATTTATCCTTAAATTACACTGGTGTCTCTTATCAGAAATTGTTTCCTATACTATAATATGCTGCAATAAGTGGACATTAATTAATGCTAAATTACAATGGAATTACATATTATATCCACATGAATACTGAATGACTCGATTATGAATAATGTTATTACAGTAAATATTAAAGGCCCTATAAGTAGTTTGTCGCTAATTACAAAGTGTTGACAACTACACATGACCTTAAGTTAATGTAAACTTTTAAATATAACAGCCACATAGCAAATCTTTGATTAATGCTGCAACAAAAATGCAGCCGGAGACACGATGAGCAGAGCCGAGACGCAGCCCACCACTCCTTCTGGAAGTCTGATTTATCTGCGCGACAGAAGCGTCTCTTGGCTTGGAATTCCATGCAAGCTCTATTCTCTCAGCACAGACCTGTGTGGCTCTCTGTTCAGCTAATGTTTCTAAAAATCCACGCACAACTTCGCCGGAGTCTCTGGTTTTGGTGGGTGGTCATTTTGTCTTAGAAGGGAAAATCCTTAACCCTTTCCCACTTTCTACTTAAAAGATTTCAAAATGCTCTGGAGGCATTCTTTTTTTTTTTTTCTTTTTGCACAGTGAAACCGAGTGAGAACAGTATAAGGTGTTAATCTTGATAATTAGGGCACAAAAGCAATTAGAGGTCTAAAAACCTTAAGGCGCCGAAAGTGATTTTTTGTTTATTTGCTTACCTTATTAAGTTAAATATCTGTCTGAATTAATCGCTAATGAATGGAAAGAAGGCTCAATAGCAGCAGTTTAATGAACAGCCGTGTCAGTTGCATTTTACAGGGTCCCAAATCATCGAAGATTGCAAGCCAACTTGCTATTCAAAATTACTTTTCTGCCCAATTTTCTGTTTGCAAAGCAGTAAATTATTTACATTTATTGTGCTTATTTAAGCACTTAAATGACTATGAATGGAGTACAGGCACATTTTAAAAATATAGAACCATTACACAACTCTACTGCCTGAAATTCCCGTTATTTTCCCCTGAAGACTGCTTCCTCTACTTTTCTAATCTCTCTTTTACAACAATTCATGAAAAAGGGCATTATTACATTGAACATGTTTTAATAAGTTATTTATTATTTAACATACTTTAAGAGGCAGTGCCATAGAAGTTACATTACACACACTAAGAACGGTCTCTTTCAGACCTGCCCAGTTGCCTGAACCTAAGAGCTTAAGTTTCCGGAATAAAATTATTCTGTCTTTCATTAGAAACAAATAAACGGTGCTTTTCACCATTACTCACATCATAAACATTGATATTTGAAGAGATCTATTATACTAATTATTGTCTTTGGAAATTATCATTTAATATATTTACTTTCTTTAATGGTTATTCATTTGAAATCAGTGGCCACGATTTTTTTTTTCATATGTGCAGCTGCTCCCACGCACAGGTCCACAGCCTTAAGTTGCACTTAGATGCAGGGAGCCCCAGCGCGCGGGAACGGTCCCCGATGTGCTCTCTGCACATCCACAAAGTGCCCCAGCTACCTCGCTGGGCAGCCAGTTGACCACGGCCAAACACGTAGATGGTCCAGGTCATCAAACTGAGGTTAAGAACGCATAGTGAAAAACACAAGAAGGGAGAATGGATAGATAGACTCATGGTAGCAGGAAAAGGAAGAAAAGAAAAAGGAAGGAAAAGAAAGTAAGACCCTTGGCAAGAGAAACAGAGAATTCCAGGTGATCCTGCTAGCTAGATCGGGATCAGATTCAAGTCGTTCTTTTCACATCTTTCAGATGATTGCAGTAGAAACTTTCTTGTGTTTGCGAACGCAGACAGACACTCGACACCAAGTTTCTCCATGGACGGCATGCATTTACATGCATAACACAGCGGATGTGCCCGCTCTGACTGCAGCTCATTTCCTAAGTCGCAAGAAACGCTGGCATTTTTCAAAAGTGATTTCAAAGACTTTGTGTATGTGCGTGTGTGTGCGCACGCGTGCGTGTATGAAAGCAGCCATATTTATGATTCGGACTTAACTATTTGGGTATATTTTCCCAAATGATACCAGGGGCAACGTAACATCTACTGTTTAAAAGCCCCATGCTATTCATAAGAGATTATACTGGAGTAAACATTACAGTAGCAGTAATGATCTAATTAAAAGAATCAGACATACTTAAAAGAGTCCCTTCTTTCAGGAGGGAGGGGGGAAGAAAAATCAATGATGCAATCCATAGTCCGGAATGGGGCGAAGCATTTTACTGTGATCAAACACAGTCTATCTAGTACATATCTGAAGTCCTCTGGTCTTTGTTACTTAATGTGATGCGGAAGATCAGAGATGCGTGCAGTCTGTGTTCCAGGGTTCCAGCTGAGTCGCTGTCATATGTTAAGCTTTTTTTTTTTTTTAAAGTTGGCTATAATTCTACCTTACTCCAAGTGAACAGTGTTTCCATTAAACTAAGCATTTCCCCAAATCTGGCAAGAACCTTGCATGGGGATTTTCCTGAAGCAACCTAAATGTGACCCTAAAGCACACCTACGAATCTAGGTTTGCACGACACTGAGCTCCGTGCTGGCGCCCATATCTCTACCCTAAAGAAACACAGGTATTGTGTGTGCGTGTGAGATACAGGGTGACAGAAAAAAAAGGGAGTGCAAGCCCTATAGCACTCATTGTCTACATGAGTGCCAATACATATGTCGGCTTATGTTTGGAAGACATCATTTTTTTCCCAGCTGCTTTCTTTTGTACCTGCCTCCCAGCACTTGAAGTGGGGCCTGCAAACCAGGTTTGAAATGTGGTCGGACGGAAATGCAGTAGCCAGGACAGAATGGGAAACTCAGGAAGGAGGCTAAGGTGGGAGTCTCCGGTGTGGCCGGGAAGCCATCCCCCCAGGAGGCCACGGGGGGGAGCTGTGGCTCTGCTCAGGGCGGTCACAGCCAGTAGGGGGGAGGAGAGGGCGGAAAATATACTGTAGCAAAGCGATGGTGGAAGAGGAAAGGTAGGTTTTATAAGTTCCTGAATTTTATGACTATGCTGCAACGGTGGAATGTCCACTCAATCTGTTGCGAAGTTAGCACAGAAAACATGCACTGGGCATATTAAGTACAGGATGAAATGGTGCAGTGAATATTTATTAGCAAAAATATAGGTTCTCAAAAACAGAAATAAAACAGGGTAATAGATGAAGGGAAGAATAGATTTAACACTGAAATAAATATCAAAGGTGCAAAGAAAAGGCAAAATATAGTGTTCAAACAAAGCTGTGAATTGGGTCCAGATTTAATGCTCCCCTAGGGAAGAAAAGGTTGGACAGACTGCTGGAATTGAGATACTACTTTTAGTACACAGTCCCTGTAATGCTGTCAGCTTTATTTCCTTTGACAAATGTGAAATAAAATTTGTCAAAGTTAGGGCTTGGAAAGTTGGCTATTGAAAATTCAATTGGTAATAACTAGTATAGCCTAGCACTCCGGAGATTTTTAAAGGAGAGGGATGTTTAAGATGCTGGGGTGCGGGGGGAACCATATTACATATTGTATTTCAGTTTTTAAAAATTTAGCAGTTGACTTAGGCAACTGGATTTCTGAGTTTCCTGTTAGCTGGGTTCACCGTTAAAAGGCGATAATTTAAAACCCGTTTCCACGATAACTACAGTTATATCGTAAGTTTGAAAATATTCTGGTGTCTACACAGAGGAGGGCTCCTATGATCTCACTCAGCTTGGGGTTCACACGCCACGAAGACTTTGCTTGATCCAATTCTATAGTAGTGCAGGGCGTGATTGTGAAGTCAGTGCTACCCTCATTCCACACTACAGAATTCCTGACTCTGCTTCTCCTTCCACCATGCATTGGACACATTCGCAGTGCAAACGGTGATTTACTGGGAATGTTTAATAACAGACTTTTCTTGTCTTCACAAGCCTCAGCCTTTCCCTTGCTGGGTGCATGGCAGGTTTTCTAGGGAAGCTCTTGGAAGCCACTTCTCTCCCATGCCGCCTGGCCAGCCCCACCCCCACCCCACCCCTCACCTCTGCTGTACTTGGGAACAAAGCCACATATAAGAAAAAAAGAGCGACTTAGCCTGCATGTAGATATCCAGGGATATTTCTGTTTTCCTGACTGCCCCAATACACTCTCAGTGTAATCAGGAAGACAAAACAGTCTCGCCGCATTTTCTGCTTCTTTCTGTGAAACGGAATCTGATGTCTCCCAACTGCATTCATGTGCCTTCAAAGTGGGCAACTTGGCATTTTCTCCCGCTCTCTAAAGAGTCACCGAGGGCATTGGAAATTTCGGCTGTGAACCTGGAGAGCTGCTGGCTCTGCTGCGACCAGGCTGCCGTTGCTCCACTCCAGCTGCCGTTTCTTTATTTAAGAAGAACTACAGAAAAGACCTTTAGGAATCACCTCTTAAGTCATTATGGCAGGAAGGCACCTTTCTGTCTTTATGATATGGTGTGGGGTGGGGGGGAGATATTTAATTGAAGATTTTATTTTTAATTTTTGCATTCTTACCATGTGGTCATTTCTTTATTTTTACATTTTCAGCCCATTTTCTTTCCAGCCCATCGCAGGAATTGGGCAGTCAGCAAGAGCCAGAGAGTGCTGGCATGTATCATTACATTCTCAAGATGGCATATTTACTGCGCTTGCCAGCAGGGTCGCGCTTCTGTCCTAGTAAATGTAGTGGAGTATGAAAAAGGCAATTACATCTCACTGGGTGACCTTTTAACAGCCATGACTACCTCCTATCTATACATAATTATTATAGGTGATGATTTCCAAGTATTACAATCTCCTAGAGCCGCCTTTAATTCACATCACATTTAGGCACGTTTGTCACCAGTGCTAGAAATTTTAACCCCCGAAAACTGAAAAAACAGAAGAGAAAAGTGATAGCAATGGATGTCAAGCTCTCAAGTCATCCTAATAAAAACACAGCAAATAAGATGTCGCCCTGTTTGTATTCATTATCAGTTCTTACATGCTCCGACTCTTGCATTAAACATTAGACAGCCTCTGATGCCTGCTTAACAGTTTAATTCCCTCCTCAGTATTCAGGCTGTCATAATAAAATCAGTGAAGCAGGCAAAGTCAAATAAGAGCAAGAGGAGGCATAGAGCATGTAGCACAAGGCATTGTCATCGCTTACTATTCACCCTGCACCACTTACAGGAGCTGAATTCAGCATATGCTGTGGGTGACACACAAACCAATCTCTCCCTCCACCGCTGTGGCCAGCCTATCTTGCCGGTGCAGGGCGAGGGTGGTGCGCGTGCAGAGGGCCGATAGCAGTCCCTTCAAAAGGAACCGGCTTCTGAGCCACTGGAGCTGGCACAATAGAAGCCACTTCTGTCAACAAAGACTGCAGACTAAAGAGCTAGATATCCCCACTATGGAAAGATTAACAGCGCTAAATCCGTTTAGGCCCTTTTTTTACTTATTTACAGGCTGCTGATCTTGAAGGCTGAATCAGAACAAGAGATTAGCTCTATTAAGTGCTGCCCATTTTTCTGAATTATGTTTTTGAAGACTTGGACAATATGAATAAGGACTCATATTAACCACTGTACGAAAGGCACACACTCCATTGCAATGACAAAGCCTTCGGAAAACTACTTGTCACTTGCAGTGATCCATTGCAAATACAGTTTAATATATAATTTATATCTACCAGCTGGTGAGAGCAGAAAGGGAGCGATTCCACTCTATTTCTCTTTTAAAAGAGAGAGAGAAGGAAAAAGAGAGAGAGGGAGAAAGGCTGGCAATTTAGGATGTCACTAACGATAGTAAAATAGCTCAGCAAACAGTTCAATAAATGGTTCAATACTTGTGATACTATCCAAACAAAGACTCGAAGCCATTAATTTTAAAAAGTTCTGTGAATCTTCTTTGAACAGTAAATATTTAATCACTGCAATATGTAAGCTGCCCTCTCATATTTTATCTCCTAACCAGAACCGTGTAGTGAACCTGGCCTTTAATAACTTTGACCAGAGCAATATTTTGCCATTTTTCTCCTGCCACCAAATTATGAAGTGTGTCCAATCCAGCATGTTGCTATTTGCTACCTAATGCGTTCCTATTGACGCCTAAATATAGCACTGGACAAACGAGCTCCGTAAGTGTGAACACTAAATAATGCCCAAACCCTACTTAAAAATACATATATATGTGTGTGTGTTAAATATATCAAATGATACATTTAAAATTCTAACTATGTTTAATAACTACACTACATGTTTTTTAAGTACTATATAATTATATTATATAGTATTAAAGAAATTAAAGCTTCCGGGCATAGACTTTCAGAGCCAAGCAGTAAGAACATGGAAATTTGTGCCTCAAAGCTTTCAAGCCAGCGTCTTTTTTTCCCAGGCATACGCACTAGTTAGGAATGTCATCTTTGGCCAAGTTTAATAATTGATGAGGAGCCTTGCAGGTCTCAAAAGCTTATACAACCAAACAACTAATATTTATTTATTTTATTATATATTTTCTTTTAATTCAGGAAATACCCACAGCGATTACCATTCTAATTTGCAGGGAATCCTGTTGGCAGAAAAATCAAACAATTAACAATCCACCTTCTAAACAGACTACTGGTAACGGACGGCTTCAGAGGCAGCCAGTCAGACACGAGCGAATGCACTCCCCCCACGCCTGGGCTGCCTTGGAGTTCAGATGAAAACAAGTTCAGGAAGTTGATTTGATGGGCAGCACCAACCAAACCACTTATGAGGCTAGCACATGCGTGTCAGAATTAGGCTGCTATGAAATACTGCATGATCTGTTCCACCTTCTGTAAGTTTCTCAAAAGTGAGGACTCTACGCTCAGAAACAGCGTCCTCCCCGCCACAGCCATCAGCGTGCATTTGGTAGACACACGCACTCACACACACTCACAGCTCATTAAAATGTGTTGCGAACTTGGCGTCTGTCCCCAGGATGTTTCTTCATTAGCTATTTTGGATGGCCTCTACCGCACACGCGTTTCAAGAGCCACGTTCCTTTAACTCTCAAATCAATACACTCTTAGCAATTCCAAGTGGCCAGAAAGGTCACCCGCGAACCCCTTCAGTCCTAGAACAGTGGCAGAGAAGGGATGGGAAAGGACCCTTCCAAGATCACACAGCAAGAAGATGAAGGTAGTTCGTTCTTGGACCTCTCTCTGCTCCATCAAAAGATAAAGAGACATTTGCTAAATGTCGTTAGTAGTTCCTACATGTAAGTGGAAGAACAAAGACAAATAAGACACAGTTATTATTTTCCAAGAGCTCATAGTCTAAGAGTGAGACTCAACCTTAAAAACAGGCTACAACCCAAGACATCAAATTTCAAGTGGGCCAGAAAAAACAGGGGGTGGAGGGGACAGAGCTAATTCCAGTCGAGGGGCCAGGAAGGCTCCATAGGAACTGAGTACAAGATCACTCCCCGTGGGCACGTTGTAGATTGAGTGGAAGACAGATGCAGACCCGGCTATTGTCAAGGACAACCTGCTTTCCACATAGGTAGAGGAATGGACCACCAGCCTCAGATGGAAATTCAGGTAGACCTTTTTCCATTAATACAGCATCTTTCTCTCTCTCTTGGCCTCTTCCTATGAACCAACTGATGAAAAAGGCAGTGATGTCAAGCAACTTCTGAGCTCACAAGAGAGATGCAAGGCTGGTGGCATCTCTATAACAAATAAGCCTGAGTCCCAAGTCCCTGCCAGATCACTATTTTTCACAGTAGCTTCCAAAAAGAAATATGTTGCTACCCCATTGGAAAGGGCAAATGAGATCCTAAGCCACTTACCCAAGGAGAATAAAAGGTGAAGTGAGTAAACCACCCAACCCAAGCACAGAGCTCTTTCCACTAATCCCCATGGGCACACTCTTGAGAAACTCTAGCCAGACTTGCCGTACTCACCAAGTCATGCCCCAGCCCCCACTGTACAGCCCCTACAGTGTGCAGGGCTCTGTGGAAGGAAACATGTAAGAGTCCGGCACTCATGGAGCTTGTGGTTTGCTTGGGAGATGTGTGAGCCTCAAGTTAACTATCTCTTTTATTTATTTTAAATGTAGATAATATTTATATGCATAGAATGTTTCATTATATTATATATGTGTGCATATACATAAGTGTGTTTATATTATATATATATATAGAGAGAGAGAGAGAGAGAGGGAAAGAAAGAGGAAGGGATGGAATAGGCATGGATGTGGAGTGTGTGTCTGGTAGTAGTGGTGGGCAGTAGGAGCAGGTCAGGATGCTCAGGGCACATGGATCTGACTACACATGTATCACCCAGCAGTGACACAGATACTCAGGTGAGCAAACCAGTCCGGCAGAGAAGAATGGGCAAGAATGTGATGGGGTAAATGAAACCAGGAAAAGAAACCACAAAGTGAGAAGAAGGGGCAGCGTCACACCTCACTTTTTCTGGGATGCAACCCCACTTCTGCTCAGGGTCCCCTCTCAGACCCACCTGCCCCAACACTTCCAGCCCTCAGTAATGTTTCTGTTTCCCTGCACTCTTGAAACATTTGGCATTGCTTCCACAGAACTCAGCTCTGTCTTGCACGTTGTCTTCCCAGGAGTAAACACATACATGGGCATCTCATGTCTGGGACTCCTCTTTCCAGCATGTGCTCCAGTGGAAGACTCAGTAGTCTGGCAACAGCGTAGCATGGCCCAGACCAGCCAATAGAGTCCACTGTGAATCTTTTTTTTTTTTTTTTTTTGGAGATGGAGTCTCACTCTGTTGCCTGGGCTGGAGTACAATGGCATGATCTCAGCTCACCGCAACCTCCGCCTCCCAGGTTCAAGCGATTCCCCTGCCTCAGCCTCCTGAGAAGCTGGGATTACAGGAGCCTGCTACTATGCCCAGCTAATTTTTTGTATTTTTAGTAGAGATGCGGTTTCATCGTGTTGGCCAGGCTGGTCTCGAACTCTTGACCTCGTGATTTGCCAGCCTCGGCCTCCCAAAGTGCTGGGAGTACAGGTGTGAGCCACGGTGCTCACCCTACTGTGAATCTTAATGCTAGCACCTGCTGCCAAGTCACTTGGCCTCTCCCGTTCTCACCTGCCTCATCTGTAAAATGGGTGAGTAATACAATCTACCTTACAGAGTGCTACAAGACAGTAGTCAGAGCTCAGCCCGTTGTGCAGCACACAGTAAGCACCCAACAAAAGAGAGTAGGTAACCCTGGCAGCTGCAAAATTGCACAGGTGATCATGAGTCCTCAGTTTCCCCATTTGTAGAATGGGTACTAAGGTGTAAACTCTGCAGGAGCTTCATGTGGACAGAATAATGCACATAAGGAGCTTGGCACATAGTAGATGCTAAAATTATTTTGTCTATGAGCAAAAGGTCTAGATATTTTATATCCCCAGGGAACTTTGCTGAGTGTAATAGACACTCCATAAACACTTGTTGATTTATTGAGAAAAGAATTCCTTGTACTAATTACATGCATTCACACGGATGCAAACTGACTCTACCTGCCCATTTAAAGAGAAAGAAACAAAACATTAAGCTTCTTTCACGACAAAGGAGCATCAAATCAACAAGCATCATGTTGCAGTGCTCTGTCTGGCCGGGTCTTGGGATTCTCAATTGCACATTTGTGTATATGCTTCAGTCAGGAGGACTATTCAGTCTGCCTCAGATCATTTTTAAAACTTCGCAGGTTTTCAGGCTCCAAAAGTGTCATTATATTTGGAATGGAATTTTGCCTCCTCCACCAGCAATGTAATAAAATCTCCGAGTCTGAGAAAAAGTCAGGAAAGTTCAGATGTCAACCAGGTTAACATTAAAATTGTTAGAAAACAGGAACCGTAATTTGGGGATTGAAAAAGAGGCAGAATTCATGTTGTAAGTGCAAGTGATCTGGAAATAGATGTTTATCTTGGCCATTTTCAGGGAAGTGACATCATATCGTGTGTCTACTGGGATATTACTCCTGCATTTTTCAATCCAGATTTTGGCACTAAAGTTGGCAAAATTAGACCATTTTGTTAAACTGATCTTGGAGGCGTCTACCTCCCGAGCACATTACAACGCACCTATGACATGACTCGAGAACAATGGGTGAAAAATGGGCCATAAAACAGGAATGGCCTGCTTCATGTAAAGTGGATTTCATAGTGCAGGTGTACCTGCATTTATCGATACTGTAAAGCAGCAAGATCGTGCCACCATAAAGCATAATATTTGTTTAAAAAAAGAGGAGGAGAAAAAGAAAATAACAGATCCACCTATTAATTTAAAAATTACAATCAGAAAAAAAAATTTAAGCCTGTGGGGCACTTTATAAAAAACACTTGTCATTTCATTATCTTAGATTTTGCACACTTTGTCAGGGGCTTTGTAAGATATGTGAAACAAAAAGGCAATTTGGGGGAAAAGGAAAAAAGGAAAAAAAAAAGCTTTGTTGAACTGAAAAAGCAGTTTCCACGCCTACTCAGGAAAAGCCACATCTTGAACCATCTGAAACCCCTGACTGTGGCTGAAATATCTAACTGGTGGTGGGCTTGGGTGGTGCGAGCGAGGCTTGCCCGTTTCGGGTATGAATGGGAAAAGTCTGAATAGGAAGTCCTGCAGGAGTTTTTATTGCCTACTTCCTTTCGGGAAGATGGCATTGTTTCTCTCTACAATGACTAGGGAAAGGGTGTAAGTAAGACGAGTTGACAGCATCCTTCAAAGCTCCTGCTGGCTGCAGGAGCGCATGGGTCAGTATTTTTGTTCCTTGCAGAGCAGACCTTGGCTATTTATACGTAAGATCACGCTGGTGCCTAAGTTTCACTTCCCTAGAAAGGGTTCTTGGCATAATGTTTAGATTAAGAAAATGGTCTAAACACAATGCAAGAGGTATCTCCCCGCCTGCAGCGCTCTGTGTTTAAAAGTCAAGTTCTTTTCCCTCCCATAGACAACAGCTCCAGAAATATCCCCCTGAGCAGTCAGGCCACTGAACAGCCACCTGCCCAGAAAGCCAGGAAAGGGCAGCTTTGAACAGTTTCCTCTCCTTCTCCTTGACGCATTCTTTACCAAAAAAAAAAAAAAAAAAAAAAAAAAAAAAAACCTTCTCCAACGTTAGTGGACTTGGACACAATGAATTTCATCTGAGGGGTTAAGGGAGGGCGCACATTTACAGCGAGAATAAAACAAATGTTTAAAAAACCCATTATTGGTTTCATTTCAATCCCTGCTCTCCGTTCTTCCTCAGCGCCAAATGCCGTCCGCATGCTTGGTGCAGATGTTGTCACAGCTGCCCGCTCACATTGCTGACAGGATGCAGTGTGGGCTCCACCACTCAGGATCCCAGGAGAGTGACCCAACGAGACATAAAGCAAGGACAACTGCAGCAGAGCCTCCAAACTGCTGCCAGGGGGAATCTCTCTAAAATGCAAATCTGAGCACAGCACTCTCCTGCTGACAGCCCTGCCATGGCTCCCTATTGCTGCTCTCCAGGAAAACTTCCAAGATCCTTAACCTGACATAGAAGGGCCTGCTCAATATCTCTCTGCTTGACTCTTAAGGCTTGCCTCTCTCTGCTCTCTTTCCTCCTCCCACCAACAACGGATACACTAGCTAGCCCTGCCACGCTGCTTATAGGGGCCTGAGCAAAACAAACTGCTCCAGGCCCAGTTTCAAATGTTGCTCCCATGTTGTTGACTTGTCAAACTCCTCTTCATCCTTCAAAACCCTACCCGGCTTCTCCTCCTCTGTGAAGCCTTCCATGATCCAACCATAGCCAAAGTTAATCCTTCTCTCCTTGTACAACATCTGCATCCAAACATCCTTCTTACATGTTCTGGTTATTGTAGGTATCATACTATAGTCTACATGTGTGTCTACATGTGTCTACACCAGTCCACTGGTGAGACAAAGCCTGAGTTTTATTTCACCTTTTATCTTCAGCACCGGACACAGTGTCTGGCACATATAATGTGGAGAAAAGAAGGGAAAGAAAAGAGAGACAAAGAAAAGATGGGGAGAAAAGAAAGGAAATGATAATCAACTATGTCACCTCCAGAGTAAAAGCACATCCAGGAAGCCAAGTCTGGAGCTATGAACAATATTCTCAGTTGGATTTTTCTCCTTCCCCTGACCTGGAGTCTGTAGAAGATGAGAAGACTTCATATTGAAGACACCAGTTTCATCTCAGGTACAGACACGCAAGTTCACACTACTCCATGTAATATGCATCCATTGTGTACCTATTACATTCAAGAACTAAAAATGTACCAACTTGTTCAGAAAAAGTTGTAAATAAAATAATTAGAATGAGCTTCTCAACTCTATGAAAAAGCCACCGCCTCTTCTCTCATAATAGCGCCTGTGAGGTTTTCTTACTGCTGGAATATAACATGACATCTGCATGTCACATACACATAGAAGGATTGCATTTTTACCATGCCATTATTTCCGTATTTTCTCCTATGTATGTCACCCCTCCATCTAACCATGCCACCCAAGCTTTGCAGTGGACTATGGAAACAGTAAGTGTGTCATATAAATAACCAAAACATGGTGAAAGGGGAATAGGACATGTTAAATGTGTTTTTATTTAAAAACAAAAGATACAGTGATGCATGTAGCCATGTAAGGCTAGAGCATCACATTTGGCCAATGTCATTATACCATAAAAAGGCTACCAAACTTTTGAAGCAATAGGGATTTTCTGTATCTGGTCATTTTTCCTCCAGGGTGCGTGGTCATCAATGTTTTAAAAAACTTTTCCTAATTTGGAGTTGGCTTTTATGAAAAGGATCACAGTGTCTTAGAGATACTCCTAAATATGGGACATGTATACATGGGAGGCATACCTATATGATTAAAAAAAAAAAAAAAAAAAAAAAAAAAAAAAAAAAAAAAAAAAAAAAAAAAAAAAAAAAAACCTCCACATAATCTCACCAGTAAGTGCCTAACCTCACACAAGTCACTCAACCTCTTTGTGCCTTTGATTAATCCTTGATTTTACTACCACAGAGCCGGATGGAAACGTAAAAAATTATTTATTTCTGTCCATCAAATGCATACTTATAAACACCATAAGAACTTATGAGATTAAAATTGAAATGCTAATAAACATAGTGGCAATAATCCAACCACAGAAAGAGCGATAGGGAAAGAAAGGACAAAAGGCAGTAATTGTCCACCGGCCCTTTCATAAAACAGGTGCCCACTGTGGCTCTTGGAGTGGAACTGACGCTCCTGCAGCTCCCCCAAGGCAGGTAAAAAATGAGCCCCGCACCTGCCTCAAACCAATCAGGCAGTGGGTATTGGGGCCTCTGAATCAACGCCAATCAGGAGGCAGGTAGCATGCAGGGCGCTGAATCAAAGAACCAATCAGTGCATAGGTAGCTCAGCGGGCCTGCCTTCAGGCCTGGGTACCATATCCCCAGGCCCGCATGAGACACCTTCCCTCCTTTCCTCCATCCTTCCCTCCCTCCTTTCCTCCATCCTTCCCTCCCTCCTTTCCTCCATCCTTCCCTCCCTCCATCCATCCTTCTCTCCTCCATCCACCCTTCCCTCCCTCCATCCACCCTTCCCTCCCTCCTTCCTGGCTTCTGGATCTTGGACTCTGAAAGCCCATTTGGGAGAAGGAAGTCTAGCACTGGAGCACCTTAGGACCTTTCTTCCTTCAAAACATCTTCCACAGTTTTTGAAAGCATGCTGCTTCTCTCCTGGGCATGGCTGGTGCCTCTTCCCATCACAGGGGTGGGAGAGCCACTCAACAACGGCGCTCAGAACCAAACCACAGCCGGGTCTCCTTCCTCAGGCAGCCGCCTTACCACTGAGCCAAAGACATCAGGAGGCCCCCTTCAGCTGATGGGGAAAACGGGAGGTAAAGGTATCGGTGCTGTTCTCACAGAGTCTTTC